>NC_136511.1:101586335-101846335 GCF_053919585.1 Euprymna scolopes | reverse complement strand
TTTAGCATTGTGCATGCCAGTTGAGAATATGCTCTTGACAATCAATCTGTGGCTTTGTTGCTATCGGTCTGAAGGTAGAGTTTTGTCCAGTCCCAGGAAGTCTACCTTCCAAGACTTTACCTATCCTCTGAGAAGACGCTAGTTTATTGCTAATCGCCTGAAGCACCCCTACTGGAGAATGCCGACAGATCTGCGCAGGCATTATTTTTGGGCCAGAGTGAACTTCACCTAGTGTGCTGATTGTTTCAATACTAATCTGACCTTGTGTCCAACCTCCTACGGGGTTGGTAAATAAATATGCTATCAGAATTTCATCCTTTTCCAGATAAAAACACCAAACTCCTAATCCAAATATAATAAAAGAAAATTAAAATGTTCTTGTTTTAAAACAGAGAAAAGAGAATTTATCTTAAATATCTCTATCTTGGGTTGAGCATATTGGCGAGTGAAATAACAAACTGCCACTAGCATATTAAGCAATGCTCTTTAAACAAATGGAGCTTAGGCATTTGGATAATATTTGATCATTGTAATTTCACCTACTTACTTAGTGGTTCACAAAATAGCATAATGGGTAGACGCGCTAACTGTCGTTCAGGTGTTCGAGTTTTGGTCCTACTTTGAGGCAATTGCTAGTCTAGCCACACTGAGGAGCAGTGATACAGCAAAACAGTCTGTTTGTGGATGACTATATATATTAGTGTTGGGACGATTAATCAGAATCATGAATGAAAAAAATCGGCACTTTTAGGGTATTAGTATCAGAATTGGAGATTTTTATCTATTTTTCGATGCCAAAAACGATTCTTTTACATGTGTTGTTTTTTAAATTTAATTTTCCATTGCTGATACTGATGATAAATCATGACTGTTTATTGATTTTCAACTATCAATAAAACTAAAATCTATATATTCCGGCACAAATTTATTTTTTTACGTTTGCGAAAACATATGCACATATTACATGGATTTTACGGTAATTCCCCCCCAAAATAAACAACTTTATAGCTAAATATTTAGACGTTTTAAAAGAGTCAGAATGGGAATCGGTATCTATTGGAATTGGAAATTTAGAACAGAATCAGTAATTGTATCGGATTCGGGAGAAATATTGGAATTGTCTCATCACTAATATATATATATATATATATATATATATATATATATATATATATATATATATATATATATAGCGTGTCCAGGGGTGATGAAAAAAATCCAATAAAGTGCTCGATCGTAGATGTGAGAGCTGAAGATACAATATTTATTATGACACTATATATACATATTTCAAGGTCGTACCATTGGTTTCGATACACCGAAAACAATTGACCACATTCCTTAAAGAACTTGGGTTTAATATCACCATTGACACCAACCTTACTAGTGTGGATTTCTTAGATGTTACATTGGACCTGCCCAGCAATTCTACCAGACCCTACCACAAACCTACTGAACAGCTTAAGTACATTAATACGCAATCATGCCATCCACCTCGTGTTTTCAAGAACCTTGTCCCCAGCATCAGCAGAAGAATCTCCAACCTTTCATCCAGCAGAGAGATTTTCCAACAAGCTGCGCCATATTATAACAGAGCGCTCCGAGAAAGTGGATACCAGGAAGATATTTCATATATGCCCAATCCACCCACCAGACAGCGCAGACCCAACAGATCCAGGAACATAATTTGGTTCACCCCTCCGTTCTCCCTCAACGTCAGGTATAATATAGGTAGACAATTCCTTCTTCTAATAGATAAGCATTTTCCACCCACAAACAAACTCCATAAAATCTTTAATAGAAACACCATCAAAACTAGCTATTCCTGCTCTCCCTCAGTCGGCTCTATCCTGACATCTAAACCCCCAATCCCTATTAACCCCCCTAACCCTCGCTGCTCATGCAGGGGAGGAGATACCTGTCCTCTGGGGGGAGGCTGCACAATCAAATCTATCGTTTACCAGGCCAAAGTCATTCCTGAAAATAACCCAGGTAAAGAAGAAATCTACATTGGAATGACTCAGGGTACCTTCAAGCAGAGGCTGTATGCACATAACTCCACTTTCAAATATCCCCAAAAGAAATTTGACACATCTTTAGCCACCAAGATTTGGTCGCTTAAAGAATCTAATACTCCATATAAAATAAAATGGTCAATCATGGATATTAAAAAATCTTACGACCCAACCTCCAAGACCTGCTCACTTTGCACTACTGAAAAATTTAGGATCCTTCAGGCTATCAATAACCCATCCATAGCCTGTATGAATATTAAAAACGAAATCTTCAGACAATGTCCCCACAAAAGAAAATTCCTCCTCGCCAAATGGCCTAACAACAGCATAACTTAACCGATTCACACTCCATTTACACAAAGACTCCTAATTCACACATAGACACCTAAATACCACATTCACCTCTCACTCTAAACCTCAAACCATCTCTCTTCTAATCATACCTCAACATTCCTCGCCACCTTACCTCCTTACTATCACACACCCTATTTACACAAAGACACCCTATTCACGTATAGACACCTAAATTCCACATTCACCTCTCATTCTAATCTCCAAACCAACTCTCTTCTACTCATATCTCAACCTTTCTCACCACCTAATATCCTTAACTCTACCATATAACCCCCCCCCCAATAATAAGGATAACCTTTATAGAGAAACTATTCCCCTTCCCCCCCTCACAACCTTCGCATCTGATAGTTGTATAGTCTTTTAATATTTATTAATTTTCTTTTAATTATTTTAACTATCTTAAATTTCTCCATTCACTATTATTCTCTCATAATTAAAATATTAATATTTTTTAAAAAAATTTAAAATTCTTTTAAAGTTCTTATTTTTTATTTATTTATTAAATTTACCTTATTTATCTTTATCCTTATTTTATTTAATTTAATTAATTTAATTAATTTAAAAATTTTTATAAATCATATTAATATATTCATGCCTTTCTCATTATTTATTACCGTTAATTGTCCTACTTTTATTTATTAATATGGCTTTAACAGGACCTTTATATTTTTTAGAGAGTTTCCCATCGCACCCCCTTCCCCGCTATGCACGCACGCACACACACACACACACACACACACACACACACACACACACACACACATTCTTCCTTTCTTTCTTCTATAATAATCTATTAACGTCAGTTTTAAAACGATATTTTTTTAAATATGAAATTCTGAGTCTTAAACGCTCGTCTAGCGTTTCTTCTATGTTCGTTCATTTTGCATTAGTTTCAGATTTTTCTTTGTCGCCGAAGAGATTATACCGATTTTCCACAGTATATTATTACTGTTTTCGGTGTATCGAAACCAATGGTACGACCTTGAAATATGTATATATAGTGTCATAATAAATATTGTATATATATATATATATATATATATATATATATATATATATATATATATATATATATATATATATATAATTTAAAGGAGATTAGAACAATAGTCTAAAGAGCAGAGTTTATTTTAATGTAATAGTGAAATTACTAGTTTAATTAAAATACAGGAAAGAAAAAGTGCTCGTTGTAATTTAGATATAAAATAAGCTCGATAGGTAAATATCCTAGAGCTAATTTAATATTTAGTAATGTGATTGATAATTTAAAATTTAAAAATCAAATTATAATTAAATTAAAAATCCGTTTCATAAGAAGGAACAACAACAAAATCAATTATTTGTACGATCGTTTCGGAAAACAGTGTTTTTATTGTGGTAGACATCAAGTTACGGACAACAATTATTACATATAGTTTTTTAATAAACAAGGTTTCCTCATCAGCAAATTGTGAAGGGTTTTTATTAAATTTAAAAGACACCATAAATAAACCTAGCATTAAAAGTAAGGCAGATGTATCTGGAAAAAATAAAATAAAGGTCTGGATTTAAAATTGATAAGAAAATTAATATGGGTTAGAGATAGAAAAGAAATAGAGTAAAATATAAATTTGGTTTAAGTACAATATTATACATACATACATACACAAATATATACATGCATATATATGAAAAAATAGACACATATATACATATACATAGATATACAGATATATACATAAAAATATAGGTACAAATATTTACCTTTTAATTTTTCGCATTTTGAAATCAGGAACTATGGTTAAAGTACTCATATAGATGTTTGCTATAGCTTTTCAGCTTATCGAATGATAAATTTTCAAAAAGGACGGATTTTTAATTTAATTATAATTTGATTTTTAAATTTTAAATTATCAATCACATTACTAAATATTATATATATATATATATATATATATATATATATATATATATATATATATATATATAAAATAAAATAAAAATTTGGATTTTAACGTAATTGGATAATTTACCTTTCACCAGACTATCCATTCACGTGAAATCACCTTTTTCTTCACCATATTCCCTCTGCTTCACTTTTTGTTATCAAGTAAGATCTTTGACTTACTTGCAGTTTCATCAAATACTTTCGTATGCAAAATCCGATCTCGTATTTTGTTAATTCCTACCCTCTGATGAGAAGGAAAGTATTTCTTCAAAACTCCTCGGATTAAGGACTATCCACTTATTAAGTGTTTCCTTTTCAGATTGAATATGTTTTTAACTCTTTTTCAAAGTGTTTTTTAACATATTTTATTAACTATTTGCTCTTATATATATATATATATATATATATATATATATATATATATATATATATATAGAGAGAGAGAGAGAGAGAGAGAGAGAGAGAGAGATACATATATAGCTAATCTTCTAAAGTTTAAACTATTTTTATTTTCTATTTTTTACTTTTAAGTTTTATTTTTTATTCTTATTTTTACATTATTATTTTTTTACTCAGAATTCATTTTTTTGTCTTTTGTCTCCAATTTTGATATTTCATTATTTTTTTATTTTTTCTGTAACATGTAGACCCAACACCTTGTAGCAAAGTATGTTGCAAGGATCATAGGACAACTCCTTTTTTTGTAACAACAACATTTATTTCCTTATTCTCCCGTCACGCATGATCTTGTTATGGCTGTGACGTTATCCACGTCTCTAACATGGTCGTCCTCTCTAACGTCTTTTCTCTCCTTTTCATAGTCTTTCTTTTTCCTTATCATGACGTCATCTCGCTCATGGCTCCATGTTTGCATATAGCCGCCATACGAGGGGTGTGCAATAAGTAATGCTCCTGACTCACTTCCAGTTGTCTGATCTAGCTGAAATTTTGCACGTGCAATGATTTATATCTCTACGGGTTATGTGGAAAATTACAGGTCTGAACTAATTGTAGTTTCTGTTTTACAGGTGTTTGAACTGAGCTAGGTGTGAAATGAAGCCTGTTGAATGTCGAGCAGTGATCCGGTTTTTGTATTTGAAAGGACGCACACCACAGGAGACTTTTGATGAAATGAAAGAAACTTATGGTGATAATGCCTCATCATATGACCTTGTAAAACGCTGGCATGGTGAATTCAAACATGGCCGGAAGTCTGTGGAAACAGCTCCCAGACCTGGTCGCCCCCCCCCCTTCTGCCATTGATGAGGCATCTGTCCGTTAAGTTGAGGCTGCCATTTTAGAAGATCGGCGCATTACTATTCGCCAAATAGCCCAAGATGTCAAGATTAGTACAGGGTCTGTGGAAACTATCATTCATGACCATTTGCATATGCATAAGGTATCTGCCAGATGGATTCCCAGGTTGCTCACACCATTCCAGAAGCGAGAATGCGTCGAGTGCTCGAGGATGAATTTGAAGATGTGCCAAGAAGATGAGTCAAAATTTTTCAAAAGACTGATTACACAGGATGAAACCTGGGTCCATCATTATGATTTAGAGACCAAAGACCAGTCAATGCAGTGGAAGCACTTGTACTCACCACCTCCAAAGAAGGCAAGGGTGCAGCCCTCCGTTGGCAAGGTCATGCTCACAGTCTTCTGGGACGAGGACGGAGTAGTGATGACAGATTTCCTGGCAAAGGGTACTACAATTACAGGAGCCTATTATGCTTCACTTTTGAGGAAATTAAGGGAAGCTATCAAAGTCAAGAGGCGGGGCAAGATCAGCAAAGGTACCCTCTTCCTGCAGGACAACACTCCAGTCCACAACTCGGATGTCGCCAGATCAGAAGCACGGGCACATGGTTATGAAATCCTTCCCCATCCTCCCTACTCTCTTGACCTTGCACCCTCTGACTTTCACCTCTTCCCAGCCATGAAGTTGTTTTTGAAAGGAAAGCATTTCCCAGATGATGCAGCTTTGATTTCTGAAGTCACGTAGTGGTTGGAGGACCAACCTTGAGTGTTCTACACAAACAGTCTCCAGAGCTGCATCAAACGATGGGAGAAATGCATAACTCTGGGTGGTTCCTATGTAGAGAAAGACTAATAACTGTGCCAAGTTTCGTTGCTCTACTGCTATGGGAAGTGGGTCAGGGGCATTACTTATTGCACGCCCCTCGTACATTTCCTCTTATTTTTGTATTCTTTCAATGTACTTTTGTATTTCTCTCTATGTGTATCTCCCTATGCATTTCCATACTCTACTATATATGTCCCTTTCTTTCCGATCTTTTTTCTATAACAATCAACATACTTTCTGCTGTTACATACATATAGTTTTTTTTAGCTAATCGTCTTATGCCAGCTTCTTTGTGGATATATGAATCTGGCTTTTTCTCCACTTCTGATTGTAAGCATTAGGCTTCGAAATGCTGTGGCCTGAAGGGGTTCTTTCTTTCTTGTTTCCTTATTGATGTAATAAAATTTTATTTAACTTTAATAAAATAACTGTAATAAAATTTTATTTAACTTTTTTCTTTATTCATGTAATAAAATTTTAATTAACCTTTTTTCCTTATTATGTAATAAAATTTTATTTAACTTTGAATCCTCACCTTTTGTTCTTATATATATATAGACCCAAAACTGAAGAGCCAGTGCTCAAAACAACGAGATATTATAAAAAGGCTGACTGGGAAGCTATCAGAGATCTTATCAGAGACGCCCCATGGGGAAATATTTTTTCTCTTCCTGCTGAACAGTGTGCAACTGAGACCACTGAATGGTTCAAAACTGCAATCGAAGCGCATGTTCCCATGCGGAAATTCTATAGCAAGCCCCACTCTCCCCAATGGTTTACTTTGACTTGCGCAACTGCCATTGCTCAAAGGCAGCATGCATTCCGCAGGTTTAACCGACATAAGTCCAGTTCAAACAGACAAAAGTACATAGAAGCTAGAAGTAACGTTAAGAAAGAAATAGCGACAGCTAAGAGGGAATTTACGGAAACCACTAAAAAACGCATCGAAGCACAAAAATTAGGAACTCGTGACTTCTGGAAAATCTACAACAGTGTAGTAAATAATGGGCAATCAACAATTCCCCCACTAACCAACAATCACGAGGTTCTTTGCTCAGCAACCGAGAAGGCTAACATGCTTGCCAGTCGGTTTGCCTCCAACTCTACACTGGACCCTCTAAACCACCCCCTACCTGACTTTCCTATGCGGACAGACGCCACGCTAGACGATCTGGAAATCACCCCTGCTCAGGTACATGCTATCATAAAAAACCTTGACACTTCCAAAGCATGTGGACCCGACCTCATCCCAGCTGTGCTATTAAAAAAGTGCTCAGCCGAAGTAGCTCCAGTTCTCTCCAAACTCTACAACAAATGCCTTAATGAATCTTGCTTTCCGAGCTGTTGGAAAACTGCTTCTGTGGTACCAGTATTCAAGAATTCTGGCGAAAGAACTGACCCATTAAATTATCGCCTCATTAGCCTCTTCCCACTTTTTGCCAAAATATTTGAGACCTTAATTAACCATGCTCTAGTCCAGCACCTTACAGATGCTAAACTTCTGACCGACCATCAATATGGATTTAGACAAGCCCGTTCCACGGCAGACATCCTCACTGTAATCTCTGAACGCATATACCATTCACTGGACAAAGCGGGAGAGGGCAGAGCGGTAGCTCTAGATATATCTAAGGCTTTTGATAGGGTATGGCATGAGGGTCTCCTCAGGAAGATTAGATCTTACGGTATCACTGGTAGAATACTTAACATAATTAAATCCTTCTTAGATAAGAGAAAAATCCAGGTTGTCCTCGACGGTCGTACGTCTAAACAATATAATATAAATGCGGGAGTGCCCCAGGTATCTATCCTTGGTCCTCTGCTGTTCCTGATATTCATAAATGACCTCCCCGACAAAATTGCCTCTGAGATGGGTATATATGCTGGTGACACCACACTCTATAGCAGGCACGACAGGAAAACAAATGAACATATATCTAAAGTAATGGCAGAAACACTAGATGATGACCTCAAATCAGTAGTGGAATGGGGACAAAAATGGATGGTAACGTTCAATGCCACCAAGACAAAACTGGTTTCATTCAATAATTACAAGAAACCTTCTCTACCACCTATAGCAATGGCCAACAACTCTTTAGCTGAGAGTACGTCTTTCAAGCTCCTTGGCCTAACGTTCACAGGAAACATGAGCTGGAACAATTACATCGAGGGCATTGCCAGGGCCGCTGCAAGGAAGGTGGGCTCTCTCTACCGTGCTAGAAAACTTCTAACACCCGAAAGTATCCTGTACCTCTATAAGGCCACTATTCGCCCATGTATGGAGTATTGCTGTCACATTTGGGCCAGTGCATCGGCTACTAGTCTCTCGCTCCTTGACAGGGTTCAAAAGAGAGTCGCAAATCTGATAGGCCCTAAACTGGCATCAAAACTTCAGCCTCTGTCCCATCGTCGAAACGTTGCATCCCTCTGCCTGTTCTACAAGTATTATAATGGTGAATGCTCTGAAGAACTGCAAGCACTTGTGCCCCCACGACGTGAACACCCTCGACAGACCCGACAAGCTACAAAATCCCACCCCCACACTGTAGAGATCCCTAGATGTAAAAGATCTTTCTACTCCAGTAGTTTCTTCCTCAGAACTGCTAGACTTTGGAATTCCATTCCAGGTCACTGCTTCCCCAACTGTACTGACATGCATAAGTTCAAGTGCAACGTGAACCAACATCTCGCTGCCCTAATCCCTAGATGTTTCCCCTGATAGTAGCCCCTTACATTAAAGTGGCAATGTGCCTTGTTTGGGGTGAAAATGTAATAAAAAAAAAAAAAAAAATATATATATATATATATATATATATATATATTTGCAAGCAGAACTACCCAGCGTTGCCAGAATAGCTTTCTTATTTTCTTCCTCAGTCCCTTCTTCCCGATTATGGCAGGTTGGTTCACATACACGATTATTGCAGGTTGGTTCACATACACGATTATGACAGGTTGGTTCACATACACGATTATGACAGGTTGGTTCACATACACGATTATGGCAGGTTGGTTCACATACACGATTATGGCAAGTTGGTTCACATACACAATTATGGCAAGTTGGTTCACATACACAATTATGGCAAGTTGGTTCACATACACGATTATGACAGGTTGGTTCACATACACGATTATGGCAGGTTGGTTCACATACACAATTATGGCAGGTTGGTTCACATACACAATTATGGCAAGTTGGTTCAAATACACGATTATGACAGGTTGGTTCACATACACGATTATGGCAAGTTGGTTCACATACACGATTATGGCAAGTTGGTTCACATACACAATTATGGCAGGTTGGTTCACATACACGATTATGACAGGTTGGTTCACATACACGATTATGGCAAGTTGGTTCACATACACAATTATGGCAGGTTGGTTCACATACACGATTATGGCAGGTTGGTTCACATACACAATTATGGCAAGTTGGTTCACATACACGATTATGGCAAGTTGTTCACATACACGATTATGACAGGTTGGTTCACATACACGATTATGGCAAGTTGGTTCACATACACAATTATGGCAAGTTGGTTCACATACACGATTATGACAGATTGGTTCACATACAAGATTATGGCAGGTTGGTTCACATACACGATTATGGCAGGTTGGTTCACATACACAATTATGGCAAGTTGGTTCACATACACGATTATGACAGGTTGGTTCACATACACGATTATGGCAGGTTGGTTCACATACACGATTATGGCAGGTTGGTTCACATACACAATTATGGCAAGTTGGTTCACATACACGATTATGACAGGTTGGTTCACATACACGATTATGGCAGGTTGGTTCACATACACGATTATGGCAAGTTGGTTCACATACACAATTATGGCAGGTTGGTTCACATACACGATTATGGCAAGTTGGTTCACATACACAATTTTGGCAAGTTGGTTCACATACACAATTATGGCAGGTTGGTTCACATACACGATTATGGCAGGTTGGTGCACATAGTGTATCTTTACACTAATCTCATCTTCACATATGGCTCACACTAAAACTGACCCAAGTGATAGAATTTTTTTTCATTTCTGTCAGAAACGTCAGTCTTGAAATGTGAGGATTAAGAAACAACTTCAACATTCATTCTGTCTACATGAACGACTGGAAAGAAATGGAACATTGGAAGACAGTGTCCTACATCATCATGATTTATGCCAAGTTTTTCTTTTCTTTTTACTCATGTTCACCCCTTACAAAGCATATCGCCACTTGGATGTAAGGGGCTACTACTTGGGGCCATGTCTAGGAAACTTCTGCATATCAGTACAGCCAGGGAAGCAGGCAGCAGGAAGGGAATTCCAAATTCTAGCTGCTCGAGAGAAGAAACTATTAGAATAGAAAGCTTTCTGGCATTTAGGGACATCAACAGTGAAGGGGTGAGATCTTATTGCTAAGCAGGTTTGTCGGGGATATGTACGTCGAGGGGGTACAAGTGAAACGAGTTCATCAGAACACATTCCATTAAAATATTTGTAAAACAGGCAGAGTGATGCAGCATTGTGGCGATGGGATAAGGGATGGAGCTTAGTTGATAGTGGGACCGATTAGATTGACAACTCTTTTTTAGACCTTATCTAAGAGGAAGAGACCAGTGGTAGATGCACCAGCCCAGATGTGGCAACAATACTCCATGCATGGGAGAATGCTGACCTTGTAAAGGTACAGGATACTCTCAGGTATGAGTAGTCTTCTAGCTCGATAGGGGGAACCCACCTTCTTTGCAGCAGCCATTGCAATGTCCTCTATATATTTGTTCCGGTTCATATTGCCCGTAAATGTTAGGTCGAGGAGTTTGAAGGTAGAATTCTCAGGTAGGGTGCTATTTGTCATGGATATAGGTGGTTGGAGAGGTGTCTTGTAATTGTTAAAGGAGGGCAGCTTAGTTTTACTAGCATTAAATGTTACCATCCATTTGCGGCCCCATTCCACTATAGTTTGGAGGTTATTTTCTAACGATTCTGCTATTGTCTTAGATTTATGTACATCTGTTCTTCCCTCATGCATATTATAGAGCATTGTATAATCAGCAAATATACCCATCTCGGACACAATATTATCAGGGAGGTCGTTTATAAATATTAGGAATAATAATGGTCTAAGGATCGACCCCTGAGGCACTCCTGCATTAATATTATGCTGCTTGGATGTACGTCCATCAATGACAACCTGGATGGTCCTATTGTCTAAGAAGGATCTATTTATATTTAGTATATGTCCAGTTATACCACATGATTTAATTTTCATTAACAGCTCATTATGCCAGACTTTGTCAAATTAAAAAATCTGAAAATCAAGCTGCAGCTCAGTGCTTGTTGAATACTTTGACAGTTGTAAGATGTAAGTTAGAGAATTGCAATGGAGATGTGGAATCAGTGGCTAGCAGGAAGGATCATAATATTGTGTCTGCACAGCGAAATTCATAAAAAAAAAAACTGCAAAAAATAGTGCAGCAAGATCTGAGCAAGGCAATACGTACCTTAGTGAATGAGATGATATCTATGAAGATAGTCCTAAATGAGGACTTTTCATAGCCCTTATATAAGAGTCACAAAAACCAACTATTTACCACCAAAGCGTAAGAGAACCGCTTTATGACAGCCAAGAAACTCATTCATTTATCTCATACAAATCAGATGATTCTATTGTTGACATTAGTGTCAGCAGCATCTTCCTAGTTAGAATTCTTTCTAGAAGGACATTGAGTACTTACAAGAGAGACCATATAAAGGTTACCAACATCCCTAAATGAAAATGTCTCTGTTGAAAGAAATGGATTCGAACTTGGTGCCCCAGATTGTCAGTCCGTGCTGTTAACTACTTAGCTACTGTCACCTCCCGGCTTCTGTTGCTCAGAGACCATTGGCTGAAAGATACTAGTCGGGAAATCATCCTCAACAATCAGTTTGGCAGAAATTGAGCCCTTTCAGTGGCCTTTTATCTATTGGGTTGAAGTATTAATTTTGAGTAGTCTTAAGAGGTCCACCCTCTTAGATCTTCCCTCCTGCATTTGAGGAGGAATTAGTTTTTATAGAAGAAATTATGACAAGTCTTGAAGCAGCTTCTGTTACTAAACATCATATATTCATTTCATATGAATCAAATGCAACATCACAACTGCTCACCAACACAACACCAGAATTAACATTCTTATTTGACAGTTTAAATACTTTAAAGTCGTCGTCAAATAATTTGCACATTTTAAATACTTGAGTTATTTAAATTATTTCAGCGATAGTTTTTCTCTTTTGTTACAAAATCTGAACGACATCAATACCATCGGTTTCTTTTTTTCTAAGGATTGATATAAATCATATACCTCTCTGCATCCTTATGTACTTTCTCTTTTTACAACTATCTTTAAAGTTATCTCAGCAACGGCCTTTTTCTTTATTTTTTGAAAAAAAAAATCAGGATACGGGTACCATCAGTACCGTCGGTTTCAAATCCAAACTATGTGCTGAGCACATCAACGCTATTAGCTACAACTCCAGCCGAGGACTCAATTACAAAAATATTTAAAAATTAAGAACACAATATCTTGACCGATATGCATTATAAAAATCAGAACAACGTCAGTACTGTCGGATTCTCTATGACTTTCCCCTCAACAGTTTAAATGCTTCAACACTACTCTTACATAGAGTATTATTATTTCATTTTGCTTTTTCTATAAAATTCTCCGACCAAATGAACTTTTATTTGAAAGTTTAAATGCTTAAAAACTACTCACAAATAAATAATTATTACATCTTTTTTCCATAAGATTCTGATATAAAAAAACGTTCTACTCGACAGTTTAAACACTTTAAAATCACTCTTGAGTAATCCACTAATTCCTTCTTCTATAAAATGCTGTTTTATAAAGCTTTGGTATCACAACAGTATCATATTCATATCGAGACCGAAGGAACGTTAGAAATTACATTCTAATTGGCAGTTTCAATACTCCAAATTTATTCTCAATTAATTTATTATTTTCTCTTTTTTATAAAATGCGTTTTATTGTATAAGACTTAATGTTCAATTCTGTAAGATACACGCTTTAGTCTCTTCTCTATTCATCCTCGTTTAATTTTCTATCTTCTAGCAACATCTGAGAGGACGGCCTATGCTACAGTCTTCCAGCACCACATGCACTCGATCAGCACCAACAGGTGCAATCCAGCCCAACATCATAGTGCTGCCCAATTCAGTAACCTAGACTACCTGTCCCTCTTGCTCTTAGGTTGAAGTGCGTCCTGCTCCTTCCAACCGCAGCCTTGGAAGCAACTCTCTTGTTTCCCCATCCATTGTTCACTTTTCCATATTTTCTGAAGCCAGGATTGAATCCCCTTCTTCCCACTTGCTAGTTTCCACAGCTGACTCTACAGTTGAGTGCAGTTCAACTTCCTTCTCTGCAGGAGTTGCTACTACTCCTTGTGGATTTACACAGCTGGGAAAGCAAAATCTAAGCCCCTCATAATCCCATTCCAACTCGTTGCCTGTCTCCATATTTTCAGGCTCTACAAGCGGTGTTTTCCCTGCCCTCAATAGTCGCTTAGTCTTGCCCCTATATCTGTCAAGAACCCTAATGTCCTCATCTCACAGCTCACCACACCTGGGATCTATTGTCTTATTAACAGCCTCTTCTATTCGCACTTGATCAACCCATCTTATTCATCAGGTTGGCTAACTCTTCCCTTTTTTTTATTTGTATCATCTTATTCGATGTGTTGGTCATCACCATAGGGATCGTCTCCGAGTCCCGAACCACCAATTCACTTGGGGTCACTCCTCATTATCAGTGTTTTTCCACATGGTCGATCCGAAAAAGTTTCCTCCCTGGTCCTTTTGCACTATCCAGCTTGCCCTCACAGGACACAGCCGTCTTTGGGGGAAGCTTCACATTCCTTTTGGCCGTCACAGGAAGAGGGTCACTCTTTGTGCCCTCCAGGGGAATTTTTACTTCTCCTACCGTCAGTGTAGTTGGGTCAAAACTCAATTCATCTCCCTCTGCTTGGAACCAGTCTTCCCCAGTATTATCTTAATACACACACTGCGACTACATAGAGGGGAATTTCCTAATTTTTTAATTTCTAATCCAATATATTGAAACTTAGCAACTTCTTCAGATTTTACTTTGAAAAGTTTACGAAGCTCATTAATGACTTTGTTCTCAAAAGTGTCTGACCCAGCAAAGCAGAAATCATCAACATGAGTGGCAATTATGCCTTGTAACTTATTTTTAAAATGCCAAGTGAAAATAGCCTGGTCATATTTCGATGGTGTGGCCCCTAGCTTTACCAGTTCTTCTCTAAGTGTTAGGTACCAGGATCGAGATGCATCAGTTAGACCATATACGCATTTGGATAATTTCCAAATGCAACTAGGAGGTACATTGGCTTCTTTTGGTGGAAGAAGGTAAACGGGTCAATCTAACTGTTTACTCTGTAGAAAGGCAGTTTTAATGTCCATGGATTTGCATATCCAACCACTTGCTGACATAACTCCCAAGATTGTCCTTAAACTTTCTTTGGAACATGTTGGGGAATCATTTCTAACATTGCAGGCATCTTTATCTTGGAAGCCTTTGGCAACAAGTCTGGCCTTAAAGGTTCGTTTGCCATCGGATTCTTTGTTAGTGTAGACCCATCTTGTGCTTATCTTTGATTGGCCCTGATCTAGCACTTGTGTGTAGACTTTATGTTCAGCCCAACTTTGGAGTTCTCTCTTCCTGGCTTTATCATATTCGTCATTAGAGGGGTCGGTAATTAGAGTTATTTCCCGGGCTTGTTCAGTGAGGGTTTGATCGTCATTATTGGTTTCCCATTCTAAGACTCCATTCTCAAAATCCAGCCAGAATGGATCACCTTCCCCCATAACAACGTTCATTAAATATTTGTTTTTGCCAGTGGCTTTACCAGCTCTACTGATCACATTCAGTTTCTTCCATTCTTGGTCTTCAGCATTGGTGAATTTGCATATTATAGTTTGGCCTGGTTTAGGCAGTTGCACAGATTTGGTGATCATTTTTGGTAGTGTGTCACATACATTGGCTCCATTCTGTTCAGGATTATCAGCAGTTTCATTCCTGTCAGACAGTGGCACAGACTTGATGATCATTTTTGGTGGGGTATTACATATATTAGATCCATTCTGTTCAGGATTATCAGCAGTTTCACTCCCGTCATCTACTGGCATATAACCACTTGTTGTGTCATTATTTTGGTTCTGAGGTTTTATTTGTCCACTGGTGTCATGGTGCTCAGAGGTGTTATGGTGTGTGTCAGGATATAAAATTAAGCAAGAGGGATGCACTCTAACATATGTGGCTCCATGTTTTACCAGTACTTGTTTATGTTCCCAGCCTATGACAGCACCAGGACCAAGCCATCTATCAGATTCATTTCTTTTAAAAAGGACAAGGTCACCATTTTTGCATTGATCAGTTATGGTGGTCCTCACCTGATGACAAAGGGCTCGTCTCAATTTCTCAGAGGCTTCACACTTTATGAAACCTTTTCTTGCTGCATGCATTGCATTGAGGTTGTCGGCAACAATTTGGCTAGTACTTACACCTTCTAGTGCAGGAAGTTGATCATTCAAAAGGGAAGCCAGGTTAGGATTTTTACCAAAAACCAGCTGGTTAGGACTATAACCATATGAATTGTGAACTGCATTCTTGGCATTGACAGCCCATGATAATGCAACTTCAAAATTACACTGAACGTCTTCTAATGTCTTCTTGACCATTTCTCCCAGAACACCATTGTGCCTTTCATTTAATCCATTATTCCAAGGAGATTGTGCGACAGTGGTACGGACTACAATATTCAGGTTTTGAGCCATGTCTCAGAAGAATTGATTGTCAAATTCTTTGCCATTATCAGTAAGAAAGGCTCCTGGGGCACCAAAATATGCAATCCAGTGTTTGAAGATGGCATTAAGGATATCAGAACTTTCCTTACCTGTAAGCCGGACAGCAACACTATATCTTGTTGCATGGTCAACCAGGTGTAGTACTTTATGTCCATTAATTTCCTTTATGTCCATGGCTACAGTCTGGTTGAAATAAGTTCCCAAGGGAAATCCTACAACAGGTCGAGGTGCAGGCTTTTTATACCTGATGCAGGTTTGACAGGTGCGAGGAAGTTTCCTTAAGATGTCCATAAATTCAGCATCTTTTAAACTCGCACTTCTGACAAGATCACATAGTTTTTGTGCACTGGGGTGGCTGAATTGTCGATGTAATTTGGTGGCAATTTTTAATTTTTCTTCTTTGCCTTTTTTATTTATATTGTTTAGAAATAAAATATATCGTAACTTACCCCGGTCTGGTAGAGGTCTTGATATAGAGATGTAGTAGTGGCCAGAAGCGGTGCACATTAATTTTATTCTTTTGCTAAACATTTCTGCTGTATCATCATTAAAGTTAAGGGTCGTTTGCATCCTTTTCATTGCGGTTTTGCTTAATAACAGAGGAATATCAGCATCAACAACATCACTTGTTATTTTAACGTTCATTTTAGCAACGATACATGGTAGAGTTACACTTTTGAGTGATTTTATTTTAATATCATCACCGAATTTGAAGGACTTTGTGCCTTCTTCGTAGAGAATTTCGTTTTTTGAATCCTCAGGCAAAGTTTCAAGAAAACACTCTAGCCATTTCTTTCCGCATACGGTGGCACTCGCTCCTGAATCCAAGATGGCAGAGTTTATTGTCTGACCAAGAAGCGTATTGTCAACTTTCTCTTAGTTGAGCAACACTATATTGGCGATTTCTTCACAGTTCTCGTTTAGATCATGGCGGTCGTTTTTATACTCATTTAAAAATACCATGATTTCTTGTGTGTGGTAATTACTTTTGGAATAGGGACACTTGTTGGCAAAGTGAAATTTGCAATCACAAATGTAACAATTATTCGAGATTTTTCGATTTGAACGTCGGTTAAAATTACCGTGAGACCACTTTTTCTTATTACTGTTGCTATCGCCGGCGGGTAAAGGGGAAGGCTTGTGATAACGTCGTGCTTATAGGATTTTGTCGTTCTGTGTATGTGTCCACCTGACTGTAAGTGAGGCCACCGCCACCATCAGCAGACACGCTGTAAGCAACATTGTTTATTTCTTTTTTGACACACATGGATCGCTGATAAGAGGGTTTGGTAGGGGTTACATTTTCACGAGTGATTTTTTTTTAATTGCGTCGCCATATCGTTTAGGGTGAGGTTATTTATTGTTGCTCTAATTAATCTCTCATTTTCGGCGCTGAGATTGGCAGATTTAAGGACGCGATAAGCCAGGACTGGTTCAGGTAAAAGTATTTGAAATTCTTTGAGTTTCGCCACGTATCGGTCGAATTTAATCAAATAGTCATTTATGGAAGTGTCGGGTTCATGATGGTAATTTCCGAAATTCTCGTAATGAATAAATGCAGATTGGTTTTTGTCTTCCATAAAAAGTGTATCCAGTTTTTCAACGAGATTGTCCATTCCTTCCTCGGCATTTAGTAATGAGATGTCCATTTCTAATTTAGCTGCCCAAGCTTGTCCTGGTGCCTGACGAGAGGGCAGAATATTTGTAGCTAACTGCCATAGTTGGATTTCTCTTTTCCATGAATCGTAAAATTCTGAGTTTAATTTTGGTGGTTCAAATATTCTGGAACTCATTTCGTTTCGCTCTGCTACCAGATGATAAAGTGAAATAAATAATATCCAGACGATGATGTGGTAAATGGAAAAGATGTTTATTCAGAGTACCGATGTGTGCGACTTGTCTCGAAGAGAAGTCGGGAACAATCTGTTTTCCCTCCGACCCCTAGCGGCCCTCCTCCAATACAAAGGGAGATCATCAGTCTGTCCTTGGGCCGGGTAACTAGGATGGGACATTAGCACTCTCTTTTTCCAAAGGTTTACTAAGGGGGTAGATTTGGTTCGAACTTCTCCTCAGAGGATATCTTGCCCTTGAGTGGTGTTTCCTCCAGTCAGGACAGTCTTTTCTAATGTGACCAATCTCTCCACAATGCCAACACTTTCGGAACTGGCGATTGTTGGAGAAGTGGCCATTTTTGCCATGTGTCTGACATGCATTCGGTCTGGCCCTTATCATTCCCACTCTGACTGTCCCCTTCTGTCGGGGTGGCTCATTAACCTCTGGTGACCCATCTCCTGTTCTTGATCGCCTGTTAACCTGCACCATCAACCCTCATAGCCGAACTGTCCACACTTAGTACAGATTGTTGGGGCCAAATGAGTGGGCTTGTACCTTATAGTCAATTGACTAAAGTCTGTGGTCCAGCTATGGTCTCAAAGTCTCTTACAAACAAAAAACGAATTATCTTTTTATTTTCACTCTCTTTTTCTCTCTATTTTTCCTTTTCTTTTGAAAAAAATAAAAAACTGATGAAGAAAAAAAATTATCCGTTGTATCCTGGTTGAATCTATCAGAAGATTGTGATATCCTGGAAATGATGGCACCACTAAAATGTACCCCTTTATCTCCAAACAACGTCCAGTAAGTGATGTCACCAGATTAGTTCTCTCTTGGTCTTGCTTGGTCGCTGGTTGATGAGAGGATCTGCTGGTTGGACAGGCTGCCACTCTCCCCACGTTTCTTGAGCCCTAATCTCTAAAGTCGACATCATTGTAACTGAGCTTATTGTATAAAAATAACAGGATAATCATTCACTGAAATTTACAAAACTCTGATTATTCATAAGTTCCTGACTCAAATTCAGATGCTAGGGAACTGGTGGCTTCTATTAGTAAAGTTGGAATTGTCAACCTTAAATCTGGGGACTTATCTCTTCACAGTGTGGATTCAGTGGCTGGGAACCGAGTGAGACTTAAGTCAAGATTTTTTCTTTTCTCTGAATGGTGTTGGTTCACCGGCGGTCAGGTAGAGTGTGTCCTTGAGACTATATTTGCCTTTCATTATATTGAGAATCAGGTGGGCTTAATCCTGCCTCCCAATCCACAGAATTTCATTTCACAATTCTCAGTAAACCAATCTCAGATAGTTTTTGAAATCCTTAAGGTTTAAAAATAGTTTTCCTTTTCTTCTTCTTCTTCCTCAAATTTGTATCTCTGACTGCCACTCTCAACAGGAGGGTCCATTGTTTTTACCCACCATTAGGTCTCTACCTTTCGCCATCACTCACGTGAGGGGGACGGGTCCCTCCTCTTCTTGCTTCATTTGTATAATTAAATGTTGTTTCCAAATGTCATTTTGTATGAGTAAAACAAATAAATAAATTGGTTATCTTTTGGGGGATAACCGACCGAATTCCTAAACAACAATTAATGGACACTTGAATTCATAGCCACCATCTTGTTTTTTCTTATCCAAAGAAAATCATAATATCTAACTGATATTTCGGGTGACCCACAAATAAATTTGACCACCCAAGAATTAGTTTAACTGTTTTTCTTAGCAAGGGTGGCCTTGAGATGGAACTTGTCAAATTGCCAAAAGGCACCATTTCTGATATTTTTCGAGATATGTTTATAATCCAAAACGTCAACTTTTTCAGCTAGTGGGCTTTTAATGGTTGTTGGTGTCAATGCAAATTATCATGGAAGAAAACATTTCTTCTTTATCAGTTCATTATACCCGCAAATAAGTGTGTGTGTGTGTGTGTGTGTGTGTGTGTGTGTGTGTGTGTGTGTGTGTACAAACAACCTTTCTTAACAATGCTCTTTCTTTCCATCATCATCATCATCATCATCATCATCATCATCATCATCAGCAGCAGCAGCAGCAGCAGCAGCAGCAGCATCCTTATTGTTACATCCGACACTGTCACATTCTCAGCAAGAACTTTCTCTACCAGTAAAAAGAAAGGCTGGCTGTAAGAAGGCCATATATGTATCAGGATTTAATCCAGTGTCACACCTCCAGAAACCCAGAAGTGGTTGCTTTATAATTTCATCATCTGCAGCCCTCCCCCAACTCGCTTCATTGTAATTGCATGTGTGAGGCATAGTTGAGAAAAACACTAACCATATCATCTGCAGTATCATGTATGAGCTGAGTGCCATGATCAAACTGGTATTCAGACATCTCTTGAAAGATTGACTATGTTAAATTTGAACGCTTTAGACTTCTGGTCATGTCATGGAGTAGCGGTAAAACGTCAGATTTTCTTTCACCTTCGCATCATGGGTTCGAGCCTGCCTGCCTACTACCGCCTTTTCCTTTGTTTAACACACACTTCCAAACATTCGAGCAACAGCAAATAAAGGGGAAAAATATATATATATATATATATTGGACCAATAACATGCATCATCAAGACATAAAAGAAAGCCCTGTTCTCCAGATTCAGGTTTTGCCTGGAAATCATGATGGATGCTCAGGATAGTTTCCTCAATTAAGCTCCATTGGATAAAAGATCCGTCTCTTTTTCCTTGTTTAAGGATCAGACATCTTCTGATATTATGCAAGCGTCTCACTGATTCTCATGTTTCTGCAAAGTCAACTATCTCCTGATTCCACTTTGTGAAGCTTTGACTCAACACTTGTTTTTAAGTTTTCCTTGGCCGACCAACCTTCCTGCAATTTAAGGTATGTATGCCTCTATGATGGTTTATCTAGGAAGATGAATGTGTGCATTGAAAGGCCGGGCATGTAATCATTCATGTTAGGCAAAACATTGCAAGCCTGTCTCTGCTTTATCATTATTTTCATGGCAAATGTTCAGCTGAGCTTCAATCTAAATGCCACCCCTCACCAAATTTTCACGAAAAACACTCGTCTAGCCAAAACCACTATCAATAATTTCCCACACTCTTTATCTGTGCCTAAACCTAAATGCAGATTCCATGAACAAAGTTTCTTTCTTAGAACTGCATGCTTGAGGAACTGTCTTCCGATTGCCTGCTTTCCAGCTGACTACAATCTGATTGTCTTCAAGTCCAACGTAAACAAGTTCTTGATGAACCATCCCCCTAAGTAATCCAATTTACAAAATTCCCACTACTTATGTTTACTACGCTATAATCACATTGACTAATGTATACCCATTATTTCTTATCCTTGAGTGGCCTCCGGGCCTTGATAAGTGATGATTCCTGTGTAAAAAACAAAAATGTATTTTCAGCAAATCCTCTCACCTGATATGTTGTGTTAGGTCAGATACACTTTGTATATTGAGAATGCAATGATTGGCTAATTCATATTATTTGGATTCTTCACACTACTGTCCTCATCTTGAATGTAATTTTCATAACATTTCAAGCAATACTCAGAATACAATTGCAAATTACTATCCAGTCATGACTGATGGAACAAGAGCATGCTACTCTTGTGAATTAATTATTCCAGTTGAAATTGCATGCAGATTCCTGGGTTCAATAAGATACACCTGAAGGAGATTGATTGGCTGCAACTCGAAAATAACGCTCAAGATAAGAACAGCAGTCCAAATAATCCAAATAATACAAATTATCAATCCTCATCTAAAAACTGCAGAAACATATAACGTTTTTCTTTATTAAAAAAGTGCCCCATTTTTCTCAAACAACCTGTAATTATGACTATCCTTTACCTAAAAAAGACATTAGATTAAATAATACTTTGCTTAATTGTAGATCCAAGTCTGTTAATGAACACTAATCAAGTTCACATAAAATCGATTGTGAGTCTTAAATTGTATTTTTAGTCTTGAAATAAAATTGCAATTTACTTTTTAAAGTCAATAAATTTGAACTTTTATTCCAAGTTCTTTTTATTACTAGCGTCCAACTTTTACTGGCGATATTTATAACTTTGCCAAGGAAGTTATACTTTCAGTTTAGTTTTTTTTTTATTAGTTTTTCATTTATGTTTGTGTACAGCCTAGCATCCATTTGATCAATCATCACCAAAATTGGCCAAAATATTGATCATGGTCTAACAACTGATTTAATTTGCGGATATTTAGGTCAAATTTCAAGTTTACAAAAAAGATGAAAGTCACATTTTTGTTAATAACCAGTTCAGTTTATCATAGAGACATGCTACTAGATTATGAAGTCCCACATCTTATATGACTTTTGACCTTGACCTTGAAAAGTTAGGTCAATGTAGAAATTTTGATAAAATTTTAACTTCTAATTGTTTTCAAACAATTGGATTGCACCAGGGGATCACCACACTCTTCAGCACATCCAGGAACACTTTGGTGTTGATTTTCAAGCCAACTTAAAAGATGTGAGGTGGCATGATGTGGCCCTCACTTGAAACCATACTGAAAACCATAACCATGGTTGGAGACTACCTCTTCAAAAATGAGTTGGCTGACCTGTGAGTCCTCGAGAGAATTACTGCAACACAACAGCAGAAAACAAAGGACTGCTATCTGACAGAAAAGAGAAAGAAAGAAAGAACATATTGCGTCGTGTTGAAAATATGTGTCAGCGACTTGCATGTGAAACCGAACAAAAAAATAACATTTTCTTTCACCTAAAAAGTTTGCGTCAAAGTTTTCTTTCTTTCTTTTTTTTTTTGTTTGAGTCTATGCATACAACGTTTGGTCCATTTTAAAAGTAATAACAACATTACAGTACTTAGGACTTCTATCCAATCATGGCTGACAGAAAAAGAGCATGTTACCCCCGCGGATTAAATAAAGGGTTCTGTTTGAATTTCTGTGCGGATTTCCGGGTTCAACAGAAAGATTCCCGAGTTTGACAAGATACACCTGAAGAAGGTCAGAGGTTTTATCAACCGAAACGTTGAGAAAATAATACTCAAAGTGAGAACAGTAGTCTGAAGACAGTTGCCAAACGGCAAATAATTTGAACAAATCAAAACTAATCCATTTTTTTTTTTGGTACTTGTACAGTTTAATCGAGATATTAAAAAATGAAAACATAAAAAAAAATTTAAATTGTATGTATCCGTTATTGAATGAAGTTCTTCGAAAAAAAATTTCACTTAATTTTAAGTAGTTTTTGTTTTACAGCGAAAAAACAATTTGTTATGATACCGAGCAAAAGGTTCGATTTTTAGGAAGAAAAGCTAGAATTAAAGATGGGAAGGGAGTGTCGGCGCTTTAAACTGAGTTATCTCCCCGTGGCGTTTCTAAAATCCAAACAATTTTTTTTTTTTTAAATCCAAGATGCCTGCCTTCAACATGCTGTCATAAAAATGCGTTTTTCCGCTGTAACATAAAAACTACTCGATCAAATTAAGTGAAATTTTTTTTCGGAGATCTCCAGTCCAAAACGGATACGTACAATATAACCTTTTTTCGATATTTTCATTTTTTAATGTCTTGATTAAACTGTACAAGTACCTTTTTTTAATTTTAAATCTTAAAAGTACCAATCAAATGTTTTAAACTTTATAAATACATTCTTTAGAAATATTCTTTGATTAATTTTAGGCTCATTTTACACAACAAACAAAATTTGTTTAAGAAAAATGAATATTATTTCTTTATATTCTAATATATTTCAGTTATTTCATGGATCTAATTAATAATTGTTCCTATTGACCCTATATGGAACCAAAAGGAAAATTTCAACGGTGTCAATAGATTCCAAATAATACGATTAAAAAAAAACAAACTTTGGAACAATCTCCTGTTTTATATATATCTCCTATGCAACTTTCTTGAGGTTCACTGGCTAGGCTGGCTCAAGATAGGCGGATGTGATTTGTTGTTACCCAACACACCACTGGGTGGTAATGGTTGATGAACTGAAATGTAGCATAAATACATCTCCATAGTTTTTTTTGTTTTTTTTTTACAAAGAATTCACCACTTATCAAGGCCCAAAGGCCATTCGAGGATAAGGGTTAAAGAGTGTACAGTAGTCAATGGGACAATACAGTAATCGTTAGTAGTGTAAATTTGGTAAATTGGGAACAGGTAAAGGGGAACAACTCATCAAGTTAAACCACCACCACCACCACCACCACCATCATCATCATCATCATCAGTTTAATGTCAGTTTTGCATTTCTCCATCCTTATCACTTTCTCTCGCGCTTTCCTCGATCTTTCTCTCTGAAGTAGACCTTCCATTTTAGCTGTTCTACATCTACTGACCCAAGAACTCTCATCCATTCTTTAAATGCGACCATACCATCAAAGTCTCCTGTTCCACACACCTCTATCTATACTGTCCAGATTTAATCTTCCTCTGAGCTTATCAGAACTAAGCCTGTTTTTAAGACTCACATTACACATCCATCATATCATTTTCATATCATTTCCCTCCATGCAACGCATGTCCTCACCCTTGCCAGCCAGGTTTCACTTTCATACATCATCACACTGCGTACACATGCCTGACAGATTTAAGAAATTCTTGAATCACAATTCACTTTTTTAACTTGTCACATGAGTTTGCAATAATGAAATTCTTCTAACAGTTATATGGGTGCTTTATTTTTATTATTTTTTTATTATTACTTTTTATTATTATTATTATTATTATTATTATTATTATTATTATTATTTTTATTTTTTATTATTTTTTATTATTTTTATTTTTATGATTTTTTATTATTTTTATTTTTATGATTTTTTTATTATTTTTATTATTTTTTTTTATTATTACTGTTATTATTATATGTTAAATGTTTTTTTATTATTACTGTTATCATTATATGTTAAAATAAGGTCATAAAATGTCACACTTAATGAAAACAAGTTTTCTGGCATGTTTTGTCAACGGTCGGCCATAGAAATTGAGTAAGTCTAAACAATATCTGAAATGTCGTCTGTTGAATGTAAATAAAGTCAGAAAAATTTTCTCTTCCAAATTAAAAAAATAAAATGGAAAATTTAAACAGTTGAAAAGAACAAGCACAGCGCCATTTTTATGATGCAGCCATGTGCATTTAACAATGAAATACGTTTGTCCAGAACTGATCCCCCCCCTGAAAAAACAAAAATGAAGAAAAATCTGTATGATGCACGCATTTGTGACAGAAAGAAAAACATCATACAACAAAATTCATGTAAATTAATCAAGCACGTTCATATTTATAAAGTAAATCAATTTAAAGCGAATTTGAGTTTTTCAATGCCCCTCTCTATGTTAAGAATGGCTTTCTAAAATCCCACAAAATTTTAAATTATTTGGAGTTATCTTCCTTATTCTGCAAAATGGCATCGAGAGATCATCAATTGTTGTTTAGCCATAAAATTTGATTTTCTTTATAAAAATCAATAATTTACATAATTTTTGGTGTATAGGTACATACATCATACAGATTTTTCTTTATTTTTGTTTTTTCATGGAGTGGGGAGCTGAACAAGCACCAAACGTTATTTAAAACATAAGCTTAACACATCAACAAAAATATGCTTAAGTTTGAAAAAACATTTTTGTTGGTCTACCACGCTTAAGTTTAAATTAGGATTTTCATTTTCTAATATTATTTGGATTCTCCAACTACTGTTCTCATCTTGAGTGTTATTTTTACAACGTTTCGGTCGATGTAACCTCCGACCTTCTTCATGTGTATCTTGTCGAACTCGGGAATGTTTCTGTCGAACTCAGGAATTTGAACCGAATTTCAAATGGAACCTTTTATTTACTTAACGGTGGAAGCATGCTGTCATCAGTGATGACTGGATAGAGGTCCTAAGTTATTTGCAATTGTATTTTTTAGTCACCCACACTGAGAATCGAACCTGCAACTTTCAGAAGAATATCACTTTATTAATTGATTTTTCCAAGCACTCTAACCACTTGCAGAAGATCTGTGGCGGAGAGGTTAAAGTACCTGGAAAAGTTAATACTCCTGTGAAGTAAATAAAGAGTTCCATTCAAAATTCCCAAGCTCGACAGAAACATTTCTGAGTATGACAAGATACACCTGAAGAAGGTCGAGGGTTACATTAACCGAAATGTTGTGAAAATGGCACTCAAGATGAGAACAGTCGTCCGAAAAATCCAAACAATACAAATAACCAATCCTTGTCTAAAAAATTCAGAAATGTAAGAATATATCAATTTGTGATCAGTTGTTTTGTAGTTTTTGCTTTTTAGCTGGACATACAAACACACATACAAACAGACAACTGCTCTTTATATAAATAGACAATAAAAAGCAACACCAAAATTTCGCTTTTTCTGAATTGCATAGAGGCAGAATATCACTAAAAAGTAGAGCACTCACATTCCTGATTTTTAAATAGAATTAATTACAGATATCGGTGCACTAGGATCTTTCAAAATGTTCCTGTTAGACCCAATAGCCTAATAAATTTTGCAATGTCCAGAACTATTTTCATAGAACCCTATCAACAGAGAGATCAGAGTTGTGTCCCTTTAATTATTGGCCTATCATTAAATGGCAAGGCAGTAAGAAAAAAAAAGGCAATCATGACATCAAAGATGTAAATACATTGCACACTCAAAGATATATCCATCTTCCTCCATACTTACAAATGATGTCACTAAATGTGGTAAGTTTTATACTCCATCAATATAACAAAGTACTCAATAAGTCCCGGGCCTGACATATAGATTGTACCATTAATAAAAAAAATATTAAAAAGTTAAAATTATTAACTTTTTAATAGCATGTGTCAAAATTTGAGTCCAATCGGATTATTAGTTTAAAAATTATAGCTATTTAAGTGAAGCAAAACTGTGGAAAAATCTGAATTTTGTATGCTTTCTGATAGGAAAAATACTATTCAATCAAAACAAGAGCTTGATAAGTAAAATTCAAATTTCAAACACTGTTGTACAGACACCAGTTACACTGATTGTTCAGGTTGTTCAAATTTTGCAGTAGTTCTGGAAAACATTAAAAAAAATCCATAAACTTGTTTTGGAAATGTAACATATCACTTAATAATTCTGGGTGATGACATCTAATAATAATAAAGAAAAACTATATGATTTTTATAAAGTACTAACCTTCAAATAGCACTTGCAAAAATTTCCAAGTCCAATTTATTTGTCACTCTTTCTCTTGAGCCTATTTTAGTTTAAAAATTATGGCTAATGAAGTGAAATAACTGTTGCAAGTTTTCAAAACAATGGAATCATCTGAATTTCGTGTGTTGATAAAGCTTTGTTTTCTGATGGGAAAATATACTGTTTAAGCAAAGCAAAGGCTTGATAAGCAATATTCAAAATCTTTTTTGTCTGAAACAATGATGGATACGTTGTATGCAGTCTTTAAGTGCGGCCATACAAATCCAAGTGAATGTTTGGTTGCTCAAATTCAGCAGTAGTCTGAAAAGGCATACAAAAAGTCAAACTCGGAGAGAAACTGAATGCCTACTGGAGAGAAACTGAATGCCTACTGGAGAGAAACTGAATGCCTACTGGAAAGAAACTGAATGCCTACTAGAGAGAAACTGAATGCCTACTGGAGAGAAACTGAATGTCTACTAGACACTATCCTCGAGTGCCTAAGGTCTCTGTACAGGGGTTTGTCAGAAATTCTGATATGAGGACATTTCATTGGAAGTAAACCCTGACTAAATATTCAAAGAAATGGTGTGCTATCTCCTCAAGCCATCCAGCACGTCCCCCAGTTTGCAGACGGGGGCACCCCCTTTAGCAATAAAGGGCAGCTTTGAATAAGAAATAAAAAGCCATGGACAATGGGGAAATCAAAACAATATATGAAACAAAATAAAAACACATACTGGCAGGTCGGCACCCAGGATAAAAAGGGCCCTTCAACCCGTTCATACGCCAGGCGGGAAGATGCAAACAATGGTGTAAACCTTCCGAACTCTGGAAGTGGCTCTCCAACCATGACAGAGGATAACCAGGGTCAGCCATCAGGCCTTGATAACAGAGGTCCTGGCCCCCAAACATCAAATTCAGCAACAAGAAGAAAGAAAAATACAAGAGGCTTAAAAGCTCAGCCGTGGTCTGTTGCAGAAAAGAAGGTGCTACTGTTTTGCTACCACTACTCGAAGTTCGAAAAGTGGAGCAAAACATCCACTGACATTCTTACCGAGAAAATAAAAGATACTAACCTACCGGAAATTGAAATTGTGTGAGATAACAGAAGAATCACAGACATCAGAAGGCAATGCATTCACCATTTTGCATGGACATTTCTCAATGAGAATCTTGTGTTCAAAGTTCATGCCTAGACTTAGACATTGATTCCATGAACAGGGCCTCTTTCTTGGAGATGCACATCTGTGGAGCTTTCTTCCGTTTGCCTGCTTTCCGGTTGACTACAGTATGGTCTTCTTTAGGCGCAACGTGAGCAGATCCTTGATGAGCTGTTCCCCTTGAGTAATCCAATTTACCAGCGAAGTCCCTTTGACTACTGTACACACTTTAATCCTTATCCTCGAGTGGCCTCTGTCTAAAGCAACCAAAGATGCAAACATAAGCAAGCCTCTGTAGTTTTGGATTCACTAGGTACTTTGTTCATTGATTATCTTAAGAATGAAAGAACCATCAATGTGTTTGAATGAGGAAATCTTCACCACCAAAAAAAAAAAATGGTCATAAATTAAGAAGAAAAAGTACTCCTTCACTAAGATATTGCACCGTGTCAATTTCTTTTGCATGTCCACCCTATTCTTCAAATCTGACTCCCAATGACTACTGGCTGTTTGAAATGAAAAAGTAATATAAAAAATTGAAGCATATCTTGAGGCCAAAAATAAATTGTTTTACAAAAAGACATTGAATTGTTAGAATCAGTGTATTACCTGTGAAGGTTGATAAATATTGTCTAAAAGAAGTTTTTGTATAATTCTCTACCACCAATAGCAATGGCCAATGACTCTTTATCTGAAAGTACATTTTTTAAACTCCTCCGCCTAACGTTCACAGGAAACATGAGTTGGAATAATTACATTGAGAGTATTGCCAAAACTGCTGCAAAGAAGGTAGGTTCTCTCTACCGTGCTAGAAAGCTACTAACGCCCAAAAGTATCCTATACCTCTATAAGGCCACCATTCGCCCATGTATGGAGTATTGTTGTCATATTTGGGCTGGTGCATCTGCCACTAGTCTCTCGTTCCTAGACAAGGTTCAAAAGAGAGTCACCAATCTGATAGATCCTGAACTGTCATCTAAACTTCAGCTTCTGTCCCATCGAAGAAATGTTGCATCCCTTTGCCTGTTCTACAAGTACTTTAACGGTGAATGCTCTAACTGCAAGCACTTGTGCTCCCTCAACGAAAATACCCCCGACAAGCAGCTAAATCCCACCCCTTCACAGTAGAGATCCCTAGATGTAAAAGATCTTTCTACTCCAGTAGTTTCTTCCCCAGAACAGCTAGACTTTGGAATTCCCTTCCGGGTCCCTGCTTCCCCAACTGTACTGACATGCAGAAGTTCAAGTGTAACGTGAACCAACATCTTGCTGCCCAACTCCCTACACAGTACCCCTGATGCTTATGCCCCTGATAGTAGCCCCCTACAATAAAGTAGCAATGTGCCTTGTTTGGGGTGAAAATGTAATAAAAAAACAAATTTAGACCAAGAACTTATGTGATATCTTATTTGTTTAATCTGTAATCAATTACAAACAAATTAATTATCATCATCTTTGGTTTATCGTTTATTTTACATGTTGACATGCATTGGACATCTTTTAGCAATTGGCTTTTTGCCATTAAATTTGTTAAATTCTTTAAAAACTTGTAAAGTAAAAAAACGTTTTCTACTTTGAGTTCAATAGTATTTTTGAAAAGGAAAAATATTTTTATCATCATCATCATATTCGGTTTAACAACTGTTTTACATGCTGGCATGAATTGGATCGCTTCTAGAAATTTATTCCAATCTAATTTATCTCTGGCCAGGTCTTTATTTATGACATTTAGAAATTGACTTTCAAGCCTATCTCTGGTCAGGTTTTTATTTATCCCTCTTTCGCTTAAGTCTATTCATAACTGAATTTACTACCTCAAATATTGTGCATCTACAATCCCAAGAACTCCCTTCTATACTTTCTAGAGCCAAGCCAACAAAGTCTCCTGTTCTGCACACATCTTCCTATACTAGAAGGAACATATGCAAGCAAGTGATAAAAATGAATTTTAGAGAACGGAGAATAAATAAAACCTGATCACAGATAGGTTAGTTTGAAAATCAAATTTTAAATGTCATCCGACACATGCCAGCATGTAAAATGTATGTTAAACCAATGATGATGATGATGATGATGATTTTTTTTTTCAACTCAGATGTCTTTGATTTCTTCAGTTACCTGAAAATTTCCAAATGTGACATTTGCAATTCTTCGAGCAATTCTATCAACAATTGGTCATTCACTTCATCACTTTTCATGTTTTCCTTAGGATCCCCCCCTTCTAACTGACCATGTTTCCTCAACTGTTCTATTTCTACTAACTCAAACATGCTCATTGAGTTTTCCAATGTGACTAAACAAAGTCTCCTGTTTTAAACACACCGACCTAGTCTTTAAGATTCACATTACACATGCATCATATTAAATCATTTTTCTCCATGCAACACATATCCTCAACCCTCACTGTCCAAATTCTTCTTCCATACATTATTACACTATGCACACGTCTCAGTCAACAATGGTAACACTTTGATGATCATCCAAACTTACATTTCCACATCTGAATTCTTATCCATGTTTATTGTCTAACACACAAACTACACACACACACACACACACACTAGATCTATCGTAATTTTTTTTTTTACAAAGGAGTCACCACTTACAGTCATGATCATATTTATTGACACGGTCAAATAAAAATCATATTTTGTTAATAAAATCTCATAAAAATGGTCAGAATCAACGGTTATTATGTAGTATCATATGTATTTTGAACTGCTCTTTTCGATGCAACAATTGGATTTCAAAAACATTGAATACTAAAGAAATTACAAACGAAATTTCTAAATTACCGTGTTCAAAATTATTGGTACGGCTTATTATTTTCATGTATTATCAGTATAATTACAACCAATTTCATGTTTAACATGGTTTTGTTACCTTTTTGTAGCCTTATTATGCTTATTTAATGTTAATTTGAAAAATTTTCTTTTTCAGATAATTTTTAGACAGCGTTTGCTTTGAATTAATTTAAATCAAGGAATTTTCGTTATGGTTAAGACTAAGGAGCACAGCAAAGACCTCAGGAAGCGTGTGATAGCGTATCATTCCAAAAGGGAGGGCTATGATAAGATTTCTAAGAAGCTAAACCTTCCCAAATCCACCATTCGAGCCATCGTACAGAAGTTCAAATCACAAGGTCACGTTATGAATTTGGAAGGTCGGGAGAGAAAACGGCTACTGTCTGTAAGAGCAGAGCGAAAAATAGTTCGACATGCCGACCAAAACCCAAGGATCACTGCTGGGGAGATTGTAGAGGAACAGAGAAGCTCTGGAGAGAACGTGTCTCGACACACAGTTGGAAGTTGAAGAGAGCTGGTTTGAAAGCATATCGCCCGAGGAAGACTCCCTTGTTGAAACCTGTGCATCTGAAAGCAAGGTTAGAGTTCGCAAAGCACAATATTGAGAAAGATGCTGCCTTCTGGAAACATGTTACATGGTCCGACGAAATGAAATTTGAGTTAATCGCCCATAATAGTGTTTCTTCTGTTTACAGGAAATCTGGCGAAGCTTTCCTGCCTAAGAACACCATACTAACTGTGAAGCACAGCAGAGGCAGTTTGATCTTTTGGGGATGCTTTGCTGCCAATGGACCAGGATGACTTGTTTAAGTCACAGGCATCATGAAAAAGGAGGATTATGTTAAAATCCTGAATGAAAACCTGAAGGACTCTGCTAGAGCTGTCACTTAGTCGCCGTTGGTGCTTCATACAAGATAATGACGCAAAGCATTCGGCTAATCTGACCAAGAAATGGCTTGAGGACAACAATATCAATGTTTTGGAGTGGCCATCCCAGAGCCCGGACCTCAATCCCATTGAAAATTTGTGGAGGATTTTAAATTTGAGTGTAATGGAGAGGAAGCCTAAGAATCTCGTTCAGTTAGAGGATTATTGTCAGGAGGAATGAGCTAAATTTATTGCTGAAGAATGCTACAAGTTAGTGGAAAACTATAATAAACTATAGCAAGTAATTAAGGCTAAAGGCCATACAATCGATCATTAGAATTTCGGTGCCAATAAATTTGAACAAGGGAATTTTGAAATATCGTTTGTAATTTCTTTATTATTCATTTTTTTTTTCCATTTGATTGTTGAGTTAGAAAGAGCAGTTCAAAATATATATTATTGTTTGTGATTTCCTTTGATTTAACCCTTTTCTGAAGGATTTTTAAGACAAAATGAGGTTTTTATTGGATCATGCCAATAAATATGATCATGACTGTATCAAGGCCCGGAAGCTACTCGAGAATAAGGGTTAACAAGTATACAATAGTCAATGGGACAATATCGTAGTAATCATTAGTAGTGGAAATTTGGTAAATTGGATTACTTAAGAGGAAAGCTCATTAAGAACTTGTTTATGTTGGACTTGAAGATGACCATATTGTAGTCAGCTGGAAAGCAGGGAAACAAAAGAGAGCTCCACAGGTGTGCAGTTCTAAGAAAGAAGCTTTGTTAATGGAATCTACATTTAGGTTTAGACACAGATAAAGAGTGGGGGAAATTATTGATAGCTGTTTCAACTAGACAAGTGTTTTTTATGAAATTTTGGCGAGGGAGGATTGGAGTTCAGACAAGCACTTGCCATGAAAATAACGATAAAGTAGAGACAGGCTTGCAACATCTCTTTTGTGGAAAAGAGGTTGCAGGAAAGTGAAAAAGGCATCCTCCACTAGGCTACAAAATCTATTTTAAACACTGTCAAGGCAGGATAAGATGCTTCTAGCAGCACCTGCCCAGATGTGGCAACAGTACTCCATCCTTAGATGTAGCTGGCTCTTATACAGGTAGAAAATTGCATCAGTAGTGAGATATCTACTGGAGCGATAGAATGATCCCACCATTTTTCCACCGACCTTGGCAATGGATTTGATGTATGCTTTCCATTTCAGATCGGGAGTAAAGTTAAAATATGGAGCCTCCTCAAGACAAGAACTATTCATTTCAATCGATGGCAGATGGAGATCAGAGCGTTGATGATGTAAAGATAGAAGATTGGTCTTACACACAAACCATATATACACATTATATCTATTGTCTTACACACAAACTGGTAATCTCTCAAACTAGCTCGAATTCTGCTGCATTTCTTGTGTACCCAAGTAGCATAAAAAATTTAGCTGTTCCATACTTCATTTCCACAAACTGAGCAGGAAAAATTTCCTCTTTCTGAGGATTTTCAACACTTACTGATCATCACTTATTCTCAGACTTTTACTTTCCATAACGTCCCTCCAAGTCTGTTTTGTTTAATTGTATATCAACCTTTTTTGGGTGATTTAATGTCAGATCCTGTCATTTTGGTTAAACTTTTTCAGGTTTTAAGTTCTTCCTATCTTCAAATATTTATTCATGGTGTTTGGTTGAGTTGTTTTGTTTTACGGCATATCAACCATATTCAGGTTATTTAATGCTGAATCTGGTCATTTTGGTAAAAGATTTTATGCTTTAAGTTCTTTATATCTTCAAATATTTATTCATGGTGTTTGGTTTGAGAGTTTTGTTTTACGGCATATCGACCCTTTTCGGAGTATTTAATGCTGAATCTGGCTATCTTGGTAAAAGGTTTTATGTTTCAAGTTCTTTATATCTTTTTGGCTTTGCAGAACATGATTCAGTTTTGTAAAGGGAAAGGAAAAAACAAACAATATCATCAATGTTTGGAAGGTCAGGAAGCCAGTGTCTTTAACTTAACAAATTGACCTTCCATTGTTTCACAGCCAAGTACTAAATCATTAGCAGAGAAAATCTCTTCTGCAATGAAAAGCAACAAAATCAGCACAGAACCACAATGTACTTCCACTTTAACATTAAAGCTTTCAATAAATGTGCCGTTGATTCTAGCATGACTATTTATGTACATTGTTTCAACAACCTTTGACTACTTGCTAGCCCCTAATTCATGTAAAACCCACCACACAACCTGTTAGCATTCTGTCAAAAGGTTTCTTCAAATACACAAAAGCAAAATACAGGTTCTTCTTACCAAGGTACATCTCAGGATAAATATAGTACCAGTCATAATTTGCCCAGGCATAAAATCAAAGCGTATGATATTTATACTTATTTGATTTCTTACAAACTTCTATAATTACATTTATCCAGAGCTCCTTCTTCCCCCTTGCATCAAGTCACAATTAATTTTACAAACCCGTATATCTCTGTCAGTCAAGTGGGTCTTTTCACAATTACAAACTGGTTCAGTCTTTTGCAAAGTGGTCAGTGACGTAGAATGTTTTTTTTTTGTAACAATTCCCACTGATTACTTGGATTGAGCGATGACACGGAAGATGATGAGCTTTCCCAATTCAACACGTCTGATGAATCTCGTGATGTACTGCTGTGACTACAGGCTTTGACAGATGAGGAATCCTGTGATAACATGGATGTCAAGGTTGGTGGTAATGCATTAGTCCGTAGAGTGCGATCATCTGATTATGGATTAGTTATGCTGGATGAGGGATAAGTACATTGTCTAAGGTGGTTGGCATCAGAAATGGTATGTGTTAGAACCATAATCCCAACTTCTTATTTGTTACTTAAGAATCCCTAACCATTTTCAGGATATGATCCATTAAATTTAAGCCTCTGTAATTACTAGGGCTGTGACAGAAGAATATTCTTTTCATTGTTTTGACTCTTGAGTATATATCCGTTAATAGCTTATATGTTTTTATATAGACTGATGTGATTCTCGGTTGATTAACTGTGTCTAACTATATACGTGAGAGTCAAAAGAATGAAAAGAATATGCTGTTGTCACAGCCCTAGTAATTACCTATGTCTAGTGTTTCATCTTCATAATTGTACAAAGTTCTTACCACTCTCCTGGAACAAAATTTTTTTTTTTTTTAAAGCAAAGTTTATTAAGTTAAATTTATTAAAAAAAAATTCTTTTGAATAAATCTGATTTTTCATGTGAAATTTGATGAGTTATTTAAAAGAACTTTACAATCGTTAAAATTGCTAAAATATTTGTGTAGTTCTGATAAATACATGTTTATTAAATGTAGTAATTAATTTTGAAAATTATTTCCATTCAGTTTGAAAACTCCATGAAGATTCTACAGAAGAACGTGCTATGCAAGTTGATCCTCAACCGATTTTCAATCATCATTCTTTTTGTTTAGCAGCCATGGCATAATGGATAAAATACTAAGTAAAATTATTTCTTGTCCAGAATTTTCCCACATATTAAATAATTTTCGATATTTGTCATCCGAAGAGTCAAGCTTCAAAATGATACCAATCTCGTGAAACTCTTGACTGTCAAAACTTTTAGGCAGACATACAAACATACATAAACAGACAGGTGAGATATATATATATATATATATATATATATATATATATATATATATATATAATAGATAATAAAAATAAAGACAAAATTTTTGATGTACGTATCCATGATGAAATGAAAATATCATATTGCAACAATTATGTAAAATTGACACAGTAGTTTTATTTTTTTAAAAGAAATTAAATTTTATGAATAACCAAGGAATGGTTGTCTTTGATTGCCATTTTAAAAACAATCTCAAAAAACAAAGAGAAAACTCAACATAATCAAAACTATCACATTTTTGTTGTAATACCTACAAATTCCCATTAATTGGTTTAAAATTATTTTGTTTATTAAAATTAAAACTATTTGATCAATTTACATGATTTTTAGAATATATTTTCATTTCATCACGGGTACATACTTCATACAGATTTTTACTTATTTTTTTAATATAGAAGAAATTGCGGAGAGGAACAGTAAATTTTAGTTGTAAGTGACTCTCTTCTGGAGGTTGATGGTTCAATCGATACTAAGAATACAATTGCGAATTACTTTATACTTCTTTCTAGTCATGGCTGATAGAACCAAAGCATGATACCACTATGTATTATAGAAACGATTTTGTTTGAAATTTTGTGCAAATGCACGAGTTTGACAAGATACACCTGAAGTTTGCATAAATCGAAACTTTGTGAAAATAACAAGATGAGAATAATCCCCAAAAATGTTTTTGTTTCAACACATCAATGAAATTGCTTAAATATTGTGCATTCCTAATAGATTCAGGTTTATAATAAAAAATATATTCAACAGTTTCATTTTTAATGTGTTAACTTAGCAGGGAGATGTGACGTTGCCCAGGATTGAATGAGCAACAAATGTTTCATACTCGCATATTTTTATTGTCATTGAAATTGGTTAAATTGCCCATTTTTCAATCAAATCAATTGCCTGCTCTAGTTAGGGACTCATTGTGGTGCACCAAGAGAAAGCTTCACATTCCTATTGCAGTGACATAGTCCACAATACATGGTAGTCTACATTGCACTGTAGAGAACCTACTGTTGATTTTATAAAATTACTTTTATATATAATGGCTTGAATTAAAGTTTACAATGCAAAAGTCAAGTATCATGGTTTAATTGTGTTCTAAATAGAAACATTCAGTTCGAATGCATCCCTGCCATATCAAAGAACCCACTGTTGATTTTACATGCCTGGTCTTTCTGTTTGTGTGGTAATAAAACTTCTCAAATACGCTTGTGATGTTAGGCTGTATAAGATGTTAACTTTGGTCAAAATCGCCTGTTCCTTCTTTCATTGGATTTTTTTTGATTATTGATACTTATTGAAAGCATTCCAATACAAAACCTATCTAATAACACTGCCAGATACATAAAGTATCAGTGTGTGAAAGTTCATAAATATCGGCCAAGCCGTGGTTGAGTCTATAGGAAATGAACTCACACACATTTTCTTTACTATAATAGAGATAATTAAAAAAAAAAAAAAAAATTAACTTAAATTAACATGAGTAACAGTTTTCTGACAACACTCTTTTCCAAATTTATACCCGTCATAAAGCATCTTTATTCTCATAACCTGTATTTTTCTTTTTTTTTCTTAGTTATTTATTTTGGACCATAAACTTGCAGTAATGACTTTTAAGAGATTTTCAAAAATTTTACTGACAAACATGCAAAGAAAGTTGCTTTTTAACTTATTTTGTAATATCCATATAATTTCTGACTATGGAGGCAGTTTGAATAAATAATTTGCAATTCTACTGAAGAATATGCTAAGCGAGTTGATTTTAGCACAATTTTGTGATTTTACTAAAAAACTTTTTCAACTTTAATGTCTTTAAATTCTTCATTTACCTGAAATATTTTTATCGTGATTATATTCGGTTTAACAACAGTTTTACATGCTGACATGAATTGGACGGCTTTTAGAAATTGATTCTAATCTATCTCTGTCCAGGTCTTTATTTATCCATTTTTCTCTAAAGCCTATTCATAACTGAATCTGCTGCCTCGAATATTCTGTTTCTACAGTCCAAAGAACTCTCTTCTATTCTTTCAATGTAGCCAAACTATCAGAGTCTCCTGTTCTGCACACATACTAGAGAGAAAACATGCAGGCAAGTGATAAGAATGGATTTTAAAGAAAGAGGGATTAATAGACCTGGGCAGAAATAGTTCAGTTTGGTAATCATTTTCTTAAAGCTGTCAAAGATATGCAAAACGGATGTTAAACTAATGATGAGTAGGAGGAGGAGGGAGAGGATTTTCATTGTTTTTTTTTTTGTTTTTTTTCCAACTCTGAAGTTTTTGAATTCTTCATTTACCTGCAACATTCCAAATGTTACACTTGCATTTCTGCAACCAATTGTATCATTGATTGGTCATCCACAATCTCATCATTTTTGGTTAAACATGTTGGCTTGTGCTGAATGGCTTCAAGAAACTGGCTTACAGTTCACCTCTGGTCAGGTCTTTATTTCTCTTTCTGTCATGTTTAACTTTATCACTTCCTCTCATGTTTTCCTTGGCTTTCTTCTCCCAACTGATCCTGTTCCTTCAACTGTTCTACATCTAACTTGAGCGCACTCATCCATTTTTTTTCAATGTGACCAAACAAAAAAAGTTTCCTGTTTGAAACACATCACACTAGTCTTTAAGCCTTGCATTACACATGCATAATTTCTCTCCATGCAACACATATCCTCAACCCTCACTGTACAGATTTCTCTTTCATACATTATTACATTAGTAGACATTTCTTCGATATGGCACAATCACGTTGACACACCGGTTCTCGCCAGATCAAAGTTAAACATTGAGCCTGGCCAATACCAGATGGGTGACCATTTGGGAAGGCTAGGCGCTGTATGTACCTTCTGGGAAGGTTGGGGCCAGCACCCTCACCCCGTAAAAAAAAGAACTCCTCGCTACAAAAGCATCTACAATGTTGGAGATGGCCTATGCCCCCTCTAGGGGCTCAAAGGCTATGGATGGATGGAGACATTTCTTCGACCAATTCTATCACTGATTAGTCATTCACGATATCATATGGGCTAATGTAATAATATATTATTCAATAATCATTTACATCCTTAGAAACTAGAAAGGGAGAGGAAGGGGAGCCCCCCCCTCCATAATAAAAAAAAACACAAAACACTTTTGTTTTTTTTTATGAAACTTTAATGTTTATAAAAATAAAATCTTCACCTTTTCCATCATTTTTTCTTCTTTAAGAAAAAAAAGAATTATTTTTCTTAGTATTTTTTTTTTTTAAATAAAAATGACAAGAAAATGAAATAATGAATACATGTTTTTTGTAAATTATTTTTTATATTTTTGAGAAAATGGAAGAAGAAAAAAAGCAGTTTAAGAATGGCATTTTTCATATCACAATCAATAATGGGACAAAGGATATATAATTCCATGTATCTACATGAAATTTTATTTATCTATTTCTAGCAACAGTGCTCAATATGCAAAAAGAGCTAGGTAGTAAGTTTTGAAGATATATATAAAACTACACAGAATTTTCCGCGTTTCATTCTTGTGAAAATTCTTCAACCTGACAAACCCATTCTCTCTCTCTCTATGTATATAATATAAAACAAGTCCATGTCAAAGGCATTAAATTAATGCAAGGGAGATAACTACTGAAAATGACTAAATGTTGTGTTCTAAAGACATTATTGCGCACTTTTCTCTATAAACTACTAACTTACAATTTTGTTTCATAAGGTAGCCATAAAAATAAAAACAAAACCTAAAATTCTCAATTATTTTTTATGACATGATTAGAGTTTATTTAACAAAAATAAATGAACATGTTAATAATCAAAAATGTATTTTTAGACATTTTTTGTTAGGAATAATAAAAAAACAAGTTTGTTATTTCCTTTAATTATTTGGCCTCAAATGTAACTGATGCCCCATTAGCTTATCACTTTTTGAACTGCCAGTCATTAGAAACGTGTGCAAAGTGAATAAAATTTCACTCTTATTTTTATGAACATAAACATTATTAAAAGTAAACAAAATATACTAGAAAATAAGAGGGGGGCGATTTTGGCGACATTTTGATAGTAAAATTTTGGTCAAAGAAGACATTTAATAGATGAATTTAAAAAGAAAAAAAAAAAACTTTTCTGTATCACTTTTGTACTAAAAAAGGAAAAAAAAAAAAAAAAAAAAAAAAAAAATCTTTTTAAATCCTTAAAACGTTTGCTTGTTTCCTTCTTCCATTTGAGGATAAAATTAAAATCACAAATTAAACAAAATACAAAATGAGTTAAAAGAAAAATGAAAATTGCGTTTGTCACCAGATAAGTGATTGGAAAATTTTGTACAATCTTTTTTTTAGTGAATAAATAAATAAAAATACTTGAACTTAAATTATTTAAGTACTAAAATGTGAAAAATTAAAAATAAAATTAAACATTTATGAAATTGAGCATTAATTTTTTTGTTTCAGTTTTGCAGAAAAACAGGCAAAAATCTCTGAAAAACAATTTTAGTTTTGTTTTAATTTGTTTAAATGTTTTAAAATCTTTTGCGCTCTGATTAAATGATCAGAAAAAAGAAAAATCAAAACAAAAAAACACATTTTTATTTGTCAGGATTTGTGTCGAAAAAATAGGAAATAAACAAAAAACAGAAAGGAACTAAGAAAAACATAGAATATATATATATATATATATATATATATATATATATATATATATATATATATATAAACCGAGAAAGGAAGGCAGGAAACCAAAGCAACAGATAAGAAAAAGAAAAACAGAAAGAAAAAGGAAATAAAACAAAATAATAAGACAAAAACAATTAAAAAAAAACAGCTTCTACATAAAAAATATTGGATTCCATATTTTAAAATAAATCAATGTAAATTAAAAAAAAAAAAATCAACAGAAATTTTTTTTTTCCAAATTCTACATCAGCATAAAAAAATTAATTCCAGTTTAAAATTATAATTCTTTGATTTCATTTTTTTGAATTACAATTTTCATAAATTTTCCAATTTCCTTTCAAAATGAACAACATTCATTGAAATTGCAAAATACTGATCTTTAGTGAAAATTTCAGAATTTGTCTTTTTCTTTTATTTGACCTTTTTCATCGTTTCTGTTTTCTAGAATCTCAAGAAGCACAAAATTATTGAAGGTTTTGGAAAGAACTTGAACTACAGCAACAGAGAGGAGCAGAGAATAAGAAAGCATGGGAGGGGTTGAATCGAGAAAGACAGAGTCAAAATAACTGACGTCTTCTTAAAAAAAAAAAAAAAAAATAGTTGGAAATTGTTCAAAATTAAACAATGAAGTCAGCAGTAGAATGAAAATCTTGAACCCTTGACCTCACCCCATCTTTAAGGAAAATAAATAAAAAAATGAACAGACTTAAATTTCCAATACATATAAGAAATTTAAATGTGTGTGTGTGTGTGTGTGTATATATATAACAAAAAAAAAATCACTATTTTGCTTAAGAATTGTTGAGATGAGGATTGATAATTTGGTATAACAGATAAAAGTGCTAAGTAATAATCAGTTTTAAGTAATAGTCTACTGACGATTGAAGGTTCAATCCTTATCACAGGTAGTACTAAAAATACTTTTTAAAAATTACTTAAGATGGTCAGAAACAAAATGAAAGCAATTAAATACAAGATTCTGTTCAAAATTCCGTACAGATTCCCGATTTCAACAAGACACACCTGAGGATGGTAGAATATTAACTCAATTGAAATGTTGCAAAAACTGTCTGAATAATCAAAAGGATACAAAAAACTACACTTTGATCTCAGCCCATGCAGCTGATGGCCAGGACTGAGGATTGATTTCAATAACAACCTTCCTTCTTAGTTTTACTTGTATTTCATGGTGGGAGAGTCAAGAGACAGTGCAATTGAGACCAAGAGTTCAATCTTACGAAGAAATTACTCAACAATTAAAAATTGTTTATTTTGTGTTTTTAATAAGTCACCAAAAGGTGGCCTGCAACAATTTGAGAAAATATGTTTTTGCTTTATGGAATATTTCTGGTTATTTCATGCCAAATGAAGCCATTTTGGTAAAAGTTTGGTCCTTAGTTACAACTAAAAATTGCATTTCAAGTAAAATCAATAAAAATTACAAGTAAAAATCAATTTTATCATATTTACTTTCTGAAATGAAGGACTGACTTATCTCCTTTGCTTTATGGCAACTTCTGGTTCTTCCATCTTTATCAGTGACAGATTGAGAAAATACAATAAGATCAATGTTTATTTCTTTATATAAAGTTCTAAGCCATCATCTACTTGATTGTTTTTTTTTTCTTTCCTAATTTATGGTAGTATTTCTTATTTCAGCATGACATGTACATTTTTATCTTATTTTGACAATATTACTATGGTGCATCAAAGTAGTTTTAGTTTAAATGTAATTTCCAATTGTGACTAATACTATATGAATACTAAAAGTTTTTATGCTTCAAGTTCTATTTATTCATGGTGCAAGCGAATTTATGTATCCATGTCTAGGTGAAGATTGGACGTAGGAGTAATGAAAACTAAAAGTCAACTAAACACTTCAAAAGCTCTGAAACAGGAACCTCCTTGGCACCGGATTTACAGTTTCATGTTGTACGCATTAAAAAAAAAATCAATCAGTCTTTGAAAGACGAAATGAATCTTTATCTAAAAGTTTTTTGTGTTGTCTGATTATGACTGCTCAATTCTAACTTCTTTGCAAATGGCAGCAAATAATTTAAGACACCTTTTGCATGATTACCATAAAATGAACGCATTAAAACATGATGAAAAATATACAAGTTTGTGTGTCTATTTACAAGATGGTGCATTATGATGAAATAATTAACACAGTTCAATTTGACAAACTGAACTTCTTCCATTTTCCCATGAAAAGGTTAAAAAGGTCTTCTCTTGTAAAGAGTAAGAAATAATGGAGATAACTCCGATTGAAAAACCATAACACGTTTAAACCTCAGCAGTAAAATTAAAATCTCTCAAAAGAAATTATAATTAGACACAATGTCTGAAAATCCCACAAGGAAGGTAAGTATTAAAACATAAAATTACTTCCCCTTGTATTTATATAAGTATAATAATATATATTATTAGCATGACATAAAAGTCACTTTAAGAAATAAATATGTTAATATTTATTGTAAAAATGATTAGTTTTTATCTGAAATCAAACACAGCTTCAGCAATTTAGAACTTTTTAAAAATTTCATATGTAGCCGATGAAAAATCCTAGTCGGAATAAGTATTTTTTAAAACAAATTTAAATGAATTGCATTTTTTAGTGCAAAGCATGCAGTGTAAGAATAAAGAAACTGCTAATTAGAATAAATATCGATTTATCAGATTAAAAGTTCTGTCAAAGAACCCAACTAAAAGTTTTATTTATTAGATTCATTAACAGAGATAACGCATGGTTTTTGGGTGGATAAATAACATAAAATTAGCGTCCAAAACTTTTTTACGTACCTGATGAAAAATACCAAAGAAAAAAACCATTAAAATTCAAGTGAATAAATTTTCATCTTATTTTGACAATAATATTATTGTGATAGAAAAGTTTTGTTATGTTTTATGAAAGACATTTATTTTAATCAGATTTACTCAGATCCATCATCTCTAAATTTGGTCCCTAGCAAATTTTTTTATTTTTATAGATTTGGATGCTTGGGGCCAACTTCTTGATTACATGCCCTAAAGACTCTCGAGTCCCAGTACAGAAAAAAATATTACGATAAAGGGAGGTAATTTGAACAAGATTGGATACACCCTTAATATGCATACACAGCCCCCCCCCCTCGCTAACTCCTTCCCTTTGCATGTCACTAATTCTACATGTGTGTGTGTGTGTGTGTGTGTGTGTGTGTGTGTGTGTGTGTGTGTGTGTTGAGCTTGGATTAAATTGTTTGAATAAGGAAAAAGCGAGTTTGTAAAGCCTGTTAAATAATAAAGACAAAATTCATAAATTAGTCTCTTTATATGAGCTACAGATTAAATGGTATCACTGTAGAGATATCATTTTTTGTTTATAGTGGTCTATTTATTTATTTTAACATCAATTACTTTTGATTCTTAATAGAAATACCGTATAAAATAAGAGAGCATATCTTTGGGATACAACAGAGTGTGAGAGGATGAAAGTGATAGACAAAAATTTTAAGAGATGAGATACATAGTAATTGTCTGTATTTTTTTGAGATGAGTTGTTTTCATTGATTGAGATTGTCGGACTGACTTCCTCATCTTGGTTGTTATTGTCACAACGTTTCGGCCGTTTTGCCCTCCGGCCCTAGTGACATATGGCCGAGTGGTCCTAGACGTTGTATCAAAGTTTACAGTTACCCAAAGGTGCTGAGTTCAATCCTGAACGAAGGCAGTGAAAAAGTAACATTGAAAAACAGAGAATCAGCAACTATGTCCCAAAGCCTAGCTGGAGTCCGAACACGGTACCCCCGTAATAATAATAAAGGGTTGGGTTCGAGACTCCTAACAAACCGTTCACCTGACGAAGGCCGGAGGGCAAAACGGCCGAAACGTTGTGACAATAACAACCAAGATGAGGAAGTCAGTCCGACAATCTCAATCAAAGATGAGATACATGTCAAGTTAATTGAAATTGAATTTTTTTTTAAACTCAAGTCAATCTCAAAACTAAAGAATATCGAGATTTTTTGTGATTAAAATGTATCCTTAGTGATTAAAATGTATGGTACAAAACTCTTATGGAAGAGAAGGAAAGGAGGATGGCAGATAAAGTCAGAGAAAATAAAAATTGTAAAATTATTAATATAAATGAGTACATATTTTTGTATTGATTTTTTTAAATTTTTTTTTTACATATATGATATGTGAGTACATCAATATATATTTTCACTTTATCTTTTGAAAATGAGAATTTTTATTGATATGCACACACCCTGCGTAGGTGTGTGTGTGTGTGTGTGTGTGTTTTATATTTGAAGCTTTAAGTAATCAAGTATTGTTTTGAGAGTCTCATCGAGGTAGATTTTAAGTAGTTTTGAGAATAAAAAAAATATTTGATAAGTATATTTATCTCAAAACATTGTGTACCATTGAATAAGTTATTTTAAACCTGCACTGATAAAGCTCTCAAAAGACACACACACACACACATATATATATGTGTGTGTGTGTGTGTCTTTTAGTAAAACAGATTTGTTTCATCTAGTGGAAAAAAAAATTAAAAACAAATTCTGTGCAAAAAAGAAAGATAGATTTTGTGGGAGACCAAAAAAAAAAAAAACTTGTGGAAAATAAAGTTTGTTTAGCGACTGAGATTTTTGGTGGGGGGGAAAAAGGAGGCGAAAAAAATTTGGAAATTTGGTGAGGGTGTGTGTAAAAATATTTGGGGGAAAATTTTTTTTTCTGATATGACAAAAAAAAAAAAAAAAAAAAAAAAGAAATCAGATTGTTACACATAAAGATTGACAGGGAAATTGGGAAAATGGATTTGAATTTAAATTATTAGATGCAAAATTGAAAAATGGAGACTGTTCTAACAAGGGAGAGAACTCTTTCACATTCTAAAAGAGTTTTGGAAAAATAATCACATTGTCAGATTTTGTTGAAAGTAAGCAAAGATGCTGTCAAGCAGTTATTAAAGTTGACAAATCTGGAATTAAATATTAATTTTACATTCAGATGTCAAAAATGAAAAGGGTTGATAGTTTTTTTTATAAGTTTCAATCTTGAAGTATTATGTCCCCCCCCCCTTTAAAAAAAAAACACTTAACACTTACGGTAGGAATTCTTTGTGATTACAATAAACAGTTGATAACATTAAGTAGTTTTTCCTTTTAATTCAATTTCTTAGGTCATGGAGAATTTCAGTCATTAAACATTAAATACTGATCGTTTTCTTGACAATTTAAAGTTTTGGTTGCAGTTTAACCCTTCATTCAGTTAATTTCTATATTAAGAAAATTGTGTGCGACACTTGTCTGTATATGTTTCTTGATTTTATGTGACTTACATTTTCATTATTCACTATAAAAACATTAGCATAAAATACCAAAAAATAACTTAAAAATCAAATCCATTACAATGTGTTTCAGCTTCTTCATAAACAAGTCAGCCATTTTAATCCTACATTAATAATTGGCGGAAAAATCTTTTTAATTTAGTAACCAAACAATACCCAATCAGCTAACAACTAATCCATATATATGTGGATGATTATATAAGCCCCTACACCCACCCTCTCTCAGATCAAGCACTCTTGGTAATTGATATTGCCTGCTAATGCTTTAGTGTAATGCAAAGTTCTTAGTAAATAAACAAATGGAGCGGTGAAAGTGGCGGTCAGTGTTTGTATAAAGCATAGTTCTATATCATTGTCAAGAGTGCTTGTCCCAATAGCCTGATGGATAAAGCTACTATCTTGTGGTTGTTAGTTTGATCCTGGGTTTGGAATGGGTGCTGATTTAGCCACACCTATGAGCTGTGATACAACAATACAGTCTGCATGTGAATGACTATTTATACATACACAAATATGCATATACATAAATACACACAAATTATATAACTATTTCATCATAGAAAATATTGAGCTTTAAATCGTTTTGTAAGTTTATAATTTATTTAGTTCTAGTTTCTAATTGATTTTAAAAATAAATAAAGTACTAATCCCTAACTGTACATCAAACGGAGACCATAATAGCTAGATGCATCTTATAAAAACCCATACAAAATTTCAGTCAGATCGGCTCAGTAGTTTCAGGGAAAAGTGGAACAGACTAAGAGAAATGTATATCTATATTTGAAGTTAAGTTTTTTGTTGTACTGACATTAATATTAAAAGCTTACTTTTTCTATTAAAAAATTATTAAAAAGAATTTCTTCATATATTCAGTCATGGATATGCAAGATACTTCATAAAAGGTTAACTAATTTGCATATTCCTTTGAAAAAACGAATTTTCATAAATTAATTACTTTTTACGTTTTCTTATTGGATGATAGGTTTCATTTAACTATTTAGCTCAGTTTTATTTATGTATATTTACTACATTGTGCATAATTGCATAGCATTTAGGATGAAAAAGTTCTAACACATGCATATATGTGTGGGTGTCTATATTTAAGTAACCTTGTGTGTGGAATGGTCTTTACCAAACTTTTCTTTAAATTTTCAGTGTACAAACTTGAAACTTGATGTATAGGGGATTTGAGCATGTGAAACAAATTCGATTTGGGTTTTAACTGGTAAAAATAGCAGCTAAGGTAAAAAAATGAACTTAATAGGAGTAAATTACTACAATGCAAGCACAAATATACATTTATATGTTGAAGTGTTTTCTTATCTACCAATAGGTCAAACAGTAATGACTAAGGCTAAATGTTTGCTAAATGTTTTGGTTTCAATTCCACCTAAGTTATTTTTTAAACAAACTTTTGATTATATATATATATATATATATATATATATATATATATATATATATATATATATATATATGGCACTATATAATAATCAATACAGGATTGGCTCTATAATAATATATCCAAAAGCTGCATGAATTAAAATATATTTAAGTGCATGCTGAGTGGCCAATACTATATATTGGGTACAATATAAGAATCAATAGAGAGTTGGCTCTGTTATAAGGAATATAATAAGTATAAATTAAAATATATTTAAGTATATTTTACAACCGGGCAATGCTGGGTAGCTTGCTAGTATATATATATATATATATATATATATATATATGCATGCACAGGTGGCATGATGAAGAAAGATCTAATGATTGAAAATCTCCCATAAAGAGTCTTTAAGACTTCACTGTTAGAGAGTGATGAAAGGTGAAGATCAGTCATAAATACTAAACCTTGGATTTTATAAATAGTTAGTTGATGAGGATATTAATGCTAGCCTACAGGTGGCCATGTAGGACCCTCTTCCTCATGGTCACCTACATAAGAATGATTATGAAAAATACGATAAAATTCAGCCCTCGTTTGTATGCTAACATATTTGCTAACTGAACTGCTCCTTCCCCCTTTTCTTTTTAAAAAGATAAACTTAAATGTATTATGTAATACTGACGGAAGGTTGCAAGCCATTACAGAAATGTGATGGCAGGCTGCAAACAATTACGAAAATGTGACAGCAGGCTGCAAGCCATTATAAAAAAGTGATGGCAGGCAACAAGCCATTACAGAAAGTGATAGGCTAAATAGTGGACAAAAACAAAAAAAAACAAATGGATAGAAAAGTTATGATTGAAGAAAAATAAAATTCCAGCAGATTACAAGCTAAAAAAAACAAAAACAAAGTGTATTCGCAATTTGCAGATTAAAATCTCAAGCTACGCTAAAAAATTGATGCTAGACTGAAGAGCTTTATCACAGCGCTGACCGATTGCAATGAGCAAAAGGAAGTGGGGGTTGAGGGTTGCACAGGTTAATTTCATTGTGTAAAATGAAATTCTTTTAAAACAAATGTTTTGACAAGGTCAGACAGAATGAGGATGAGGGCATGTAAAACAAAAGAAGTGGATAAGTGGGGAGGGGGCATAGTATGTATGATAACCTAGAAAATCGGCATTTCATTCCCTAAATTATGTTGGAGGACGAATACAAACATCAGTGAAAAATTGTGTGTGTGTGTGTATAATAATTAAATAAAATACGTTTTTTTGTTATGAGGCATGACCATTGGTTTCAAGCCTTGAGAAAATCCATCTGGTGACTTCAATCGGAAGTAAACAAAGAATAACATTCTGTTAAAGTCACCTGAAGAAATCGATAGTAATGATTAAAAAAAAAAAAAAGATTAAAAAAAAAGGTAGATAGTATATATATATATATATATATATATATATATATATATATATATATATATACACACACACAATAATTCTTCTGAATTTAAATAAAATTGTATATCTTTACATTTTTTTTTTTTTATTGAAGTAGATCATATATATATATATATATATATATATATATAAAAAATGAAGGACTAATTGAAAACAAAATCTAACCAAATTATTGAATGTTTTTTTCTGCATAGGACACTTTCTTTCAAGTATTGTTTTATAGTCAGATTTAAAACAAATTGTTTTTGTATAATAAATTAAAACAATAAAAAAAAAAAAAAGATGTTAAAATATATTTAAAAAAATTGTGGCATATATATATATATATATATATATATTTTGTTATTTGCGAATAAAAAAAAAAAGGATTAAAATGTATAAAAACGAAATTATATATATATATATATAAGCACTTACAATGAAATTTAAGAAAAAAGAAAAATAATCTGATTATTATCTGGTCAGCTTTAGACAAAATCCTTTGTGTTCGGAATGTGTTATTTCCATTGCTCTGTGACAAGCTAAACAGAAAAGAGAAAAAAAAAGGCGTTTGTCCATTGTAATTGTAGGATTTTCTACATCTCAACCAAAATTCCCAAAGAGCTAAAATTTCCCCAGAAAACGCAAGAAGTTAGCTGTTGTTGTTGTTGTTGTTGTTATTGCTCTTCAATTTTGAAAACAGAATGTCTTTAAAATTTTTTTAATAATAATAAAAGAAAGGAAACATAATTATGTTAAATGTAGAATTTTCTTTCGCCAAAAATTTTTGGCCGAAATAGTCATGTTATTACCTAGATCAATTTTTGTTTTACTGCTCAAAGTCGAGATGTAGAGTACGGCTTAAGAAAAAGGTTCCAACACCCACTACCATATGGAAGGGAGACCTCTTGCTGTAACTTTACACCTAGAACAGCGGGGGTGGGGGGGTGGGATAATGCTGCACCTCTACACCTGGAATGCAGGGAAGCATGATACCATATCCTAACATCTCAGAAGAAAGGGAGGCATCTTGTCGCACCTCTACAACTTGGAAGAGAAGAAGGTATGTCACCGTATCTCTATATCTGGAAAAGAGGGAGGTACGTTGCTCAGCGCACGATCACACACGGCACATTGCTGCAAACTTACTTACTCCAGACACTTCGTCACATCCTAACATGTGCGAGAAACATCACGCGGCATACGAGAGACGTTGCTGCATGCAGAAACACACAAGAAGTCTCACCACATGCTAGAAACATGTGAGACTGCTGCACTACGCAATTTAAAACTTGCCTTTGGGGAACTGGGTAAGGCAAATTAAACAGAGGTACATGGTATATGCTTTTTCTTCCCCCTTTTATTAGAGAGGTTTTGTTTTAATATGGGTAAAATGAAGATAAAAGAAAACAAAAACAACAAACAAACAACAAAAAAAAACCCAGCTTACACTTCACTTCTGTGAAACTAGACTTTAGCATTATAGAGCTCTGGGGGAGTGAGTGATGGTTGTTTACAATGTTTTTTTTTATTATTTTATTTTTTTAGTCTTAAATGTAGTGAAAAAGAAAAAAAACACAAAAGAAATTGTTTCTTCTCACTGTGTTCAAATCTTATGAAGTGACATGTCACGTAAAATGTTGTAGAGGCTGGAGATGCTACCTATTGTACCAAGAATGATTATGAGGATATTTTTGCAAACTGTCCACGCAGAGATCTGGCTCCAACACAACTTCAGCTGAAATAAGCACGGTAAGATAAACAGCAACAATGTACCGCCAATGGAACCTGCAGAACGAGAGACGAAAGGTTACAGTTTAATTCCAGTCCTTGGTGATAAACAAAAAAGTTCAGGGGTTTTTATGAGAAATATTTTTTAAACAAAATCAATTGAGGGAAACAATAATTTTGAAGAGAAGGATCATGATACACACACACACTATCAGGCCACCTGGCATTGCCCGGTCATAAAATATGCATAAATATTACATTTTAATTCACACAGAAACTAAGACATACAAGTGAGTATTATATTTTTTCTAAACAGTCCACTTCTTGTAAGCAAAAAAAAAAAAAAAATAAAAAAAAAATACTTGCGCCGAGATCGAAACCAAAATTTAAAGACGGCGAGCCAAGTATGATAATGACATGCTTTTTAAAAAATGTTTTCAAACCAACTTATACTTAACATAAGGAATCTTTAATGTGAACCATTCATGTATGCGTAATCATGAAACAGTTAGCAAACAGAAAAATCTGCTGACTCCCATATACAAATTTTTCAATTTTGACTTGTTAGAAATCCTTTTTCCTGGATGAAAACATTAAAAAGTTTGGTACTTCTGCAGTTCAAAGCACGTTTTTCCATGAGTCTCACTTGGCAACACCCGGCAGATGATGGAAACCGCCAGATTATACCAAGCGAACTGAAGTCAATAAAAAAAAAAAAACCTACCGTAATAATTTAAAATTTTTTTATTGTTTTATTTATTTTTGTTATGGCAACTGTTTTTTTTTGGGGGGGGGAATAATAGTTTTATTTCTTTGAATTGGTGAACAAATATATTTTTTTGTTTTGTTTGTGTAAGTTATTTTGCTACTGTATTCTTTAAATTAATGAAAAAGTATTTACACATTTTTTGAGAGTGGAGGGATATAAACATTTTTCGTAATTTTTTTTTTTTTTTTTTCAATAAAACAGGTGTACTTTTTTTGGCATTTGAAAATTTTTTTTCTTCTTTATATCAAAAAAAAGTTTGGAACAGCCGATGAAGGCAGTTTTTTAATGCATTTTTCTTGGAAATAGTTTTTTTTTTCATGCTTTTTTTTTAAATTTGGTTGTAAGTGCTTTTCATTTATTGTGGGTTAGGGTTAGGCTTTTTTGGGCAACTTGTGGTTTCCTGAGGATAGGCTATTTCTTTAAGGATAGTATTTTCTACTGGTTGAAGGAAAGCAGCCGCCGACAGCAGAGTAGGCTAAGAAAGGTTGTTAGAGAATGTAGAAGGAAGTTCCTGAACCGGATAGCTTTCTGCTTTATGATATATGCTTTATGATAGAGACAAAAGGATTCTTTCCAAATTTTTGCCTCCACATAAATTCACTAAAATAACTTAAGCAGATTGCGCTTGGTTCCACACTCTTATTTTGTTGTTCCGCCTCCTTCCACATCCTCTCCACATAGTTTATGGTAGTCCTAGTCATAGGGTTCACGAACTTAAGGTTGTGATTAACTGTAAGATGTTCGTACCCTTTGGATACTACTTTGCAGTTCGCTTTCCAGTAATCAGAGACTATCGTGATCCCTGGTAGTATGAATTTTTTAATGAGAAGGAGAGTTTCTGATTTACAGTCTGGGACTAAGATAAGAAAACCTTCCTCAGCAGGGTCGTATTCTCCGAAAACCCAGAGCAGTTCGACGACCCTCCTGACATTATGTTTCTATCAATTAAAAATGGACCCGTCAACTTCGACTGTGTGCCCCGAGTCACTGATCTGCCAGGGATTCCTAAGGAAATAGTCTTGGTAAATATCCCTCAAGATGTTTTTCCAGTCGGTGCAAGTGTGATCCGACTCGAGAGTGCACTTTCGCCGTAGGTTTTTGTGTGTAGCCATTTTGTACGCCCTCAAATATATAAAGTTATAGTTAGCCAGAGATGGGACCTCTGGAAAAAAGTTGGCATGACACAAGAAGGTCTAGTGTCTGCATTGGCCGTTATTGCACTTCCAATCAAAATCGTTGGTTACGCTTCGTTGTTTCAAGATGCATTTTCCACAACATGTTTTACACCTCTTTATTGCCAGCAGCCGATTTTCCTGACAAAACGTGAGGACCGTTTCTGGAGAGTTACAACTACATTCCAGCCTGGAATTATTTATTTTCTATCGTTTTCATAAGACTTGCTGCTTGAAAAAGTGCAATAATACTTTGCCCTTTTTTATTTTCTTTTTAAACTCTTTCCTTTCCTTTCTTCCAATTTTTACTGTTTGCTCGCTCGCTTGCATCTCTTTGCTCACTTGGTACAATCCGGCAGTTTCAGTTGTTCATCTGGTGTTGTTGAGCAAAACTCATGAAAAAACTGGTTTGAAACTGCAGAAGTATCAAAAGTTTTCTACATGTCTGAATAACCTATATACTAAATTTCAGGTCTGTAGATTAAAAATTTGTTGAGTATATAGGTTGAGAAGTGTTCTCACACACACACACACACTCACTTCAATAAATAGTGCACGAACACCAATCAACTCAGAGACAGTTAATAAAAAAAAATTTAAAAAAGCAAACAGTTCCAGAGATATTTTTTTTTCTGGATTAAAGAGGATGAAAGCTGGTGAAAATAAATGGAAAGAGAAGTTATATGATCCATAAAAAGATATAATTCGGATGTTTCAGGAGAGAAGGCTGAAGTATGTTCTTAGTCTCACAAAAATGCATTAATGTTTAAGGTGCCATGTTTAATCTTCTATAATAAAAACTAAAGGTAGAAAACTGGTAAAAATATTTTCAAATATGTTTATAAAGTATTATTAATGAGAGGCTTATATTTAATCAGACTAAATTTGCCCATTGATCATCTTCCTAATTGAGGGCATACGAAACTAAAGAGAATATAGCAATATTTAAAGTGCCATGCATTATCTCCTAGAATTATAGTTGTGTTTACAAATTTTTTAGTTTCAAAACTAAAAAGAGAAAATTTTTTTAAATTTATAATGTATTATGCATAAAGTATTATTAATAAGAGGTTTATATTTAATCAGACTAAATTTGCCTGTCCTAATTGAGGGGATGTGAAACTAATCTTTGCCATACGTTTCAGTCAATTTTATAGCATTCATAGTAAACAAACTCATGCACACAAACACAAAAATAAAAAATAAAAAAAATAAAAAAAAATTTAAAATCATTTTTTTACTTTAAAATAGTTCAAAATATATATTAATATAGTAATTAATATAGTACAGGGAAAATAATGGTGGTTTGCTATTGGTATTTTTTATGGCATTACAAAACTTTTGATCAGATCTGTCTCTCAAAGAGTTTTTTTATTAGAATGCGATTTTCATCTACCTTTATCTGTACAAGTACCCCAAAAAATAAATAAAAATGTTGCTTACCTAAAATTGCCGTCAGGTGAGCAAAATTATGTTGAAACAAAATGGCGAATCCCAATGAACTCAAAACGACTGAAAGTCTGACAAGGTTTTGTTTCCACGGAACAATCTGAAACACAAAAATGGGAAAGAAGAATGAAATTTTGCATACGTGATCAAATGTCCAAAAAAATTCAAAACAAAAATTTAAAAAAAAAAAAAAAAAGTTTTCAAATTAAAATAAAAAAAAAAATTGATTAAAAATTTATTTTTAATTTTGTAACCAAATTATTGTATAATCATGTTGACACACCGGTTCTCGTTAAATCACCAAAGTTAAGTGATGTTGAACATGGCCAATATCAAATGGGTGACCATTTGGGAATACCAGGCGCTTTATGTTATTGAGTCAGGTAATTATTGTTACCATTTGTTTACCCAAAACTTTTCTCGTTAGTATTCTTTTTAGAAAGATATCAGGTACTTATGGGAGAGACAAACTAACACCGTATGAGGATGGTGGAATCTCCATGCAAAAAAAAAAAAAAAAAAAAAAAACCCGACAACATTTGAGGTATTAAATCACAATTATCTATTAACAGCAAGTGTCAAAGATTAATGCCTCAAAAATTTTTTTTATGTTTTTCATTTGACCACTCCGATTTTTTCTATATTTTGCTATCAGCCTTCAAAAATACCCACAGCTCAATTAACTCATTAAGTTAACTTATTTGAATATTGCTATGCCAAAATATATTTTATTAATTAACTAAACCTTTTTTTTTTTTTTTTTTACTTAGACTGACTAGAAAAATATTGGGAAAACCAATGCCAACAATAGAATTTTCGGATGTTAGTACAGTTTGGTAAGAAGGAAAGAGGAAGGAAATTCCAAAGTTTAGCTGTTTGATTCTGATCAATCACATTTTTATTCATACAAAAATTTGAAACAAAAATCAAGTGAAAAACGTCTCAGAAATTCTATAAAAAAATTAGTTTCAAATTATATAGACAAATTGTAATATATTGGCTTAATAAATTTTATTTTGTAAACCTTTCATCATTAAAATCCTTATGATCTATCATTATAAGCTGAGAAACTGTACTGTTAAAGTTTTCAAGAATGTTGTTCATATTTTTATTAAATCACTAGTCAACAAATTTAGTGTCTTTGTTTTGTCAAACTGATTTTGGACAATTTTGATTAATTACCCCCCCCCCCAAAAAAAAACACTATTTTATTGGGTCAGAACGTTGTATAGAGCTAAATTTGATTTTTTTAATTTATTGAAATTTGAAATACATGGGAAAGATTCCTTAATGAAATGCAGCTATGGCAGATGTATTATAATAAAGTGCATTTGAGCACGTGGAAAAATAGCAGCAGTGAAGGATGGCTGGTTTGTGAAGTCACAGCAGCAGCCAAAAAACGTGCCTATGCAAATTAGGAAATGTGTGCCAGAAGAAAAAGGAAAAAAGGAGAAAAATGCACCACGTGGTCAGAAGTCAAAGTGCAGGTCAAAGAAAATGGATGTGTAACGTTGAGGCTGAGAATGGGCCAGCTGTGGCTGAAGGAAGAAGAAACCTGCTCTAGGCTGTGGCAGTGATAGACTTTTTAAGTGGTGCTGAAATGGGAGAGTAAGGGTAATAAAAAAATTTTTGTTAAAAAAGAAAAAAATGCTGACCCAAATTTTTATTTATTTTTTTCCTGTGTTTGTTTGTAACGGCAATGTTATGTTTGTTTGTAACGGCAATGTTACAGTAGTAACTGTTTACCACTCAATTTTCCATTATCGAAATAAACTTTCGAGGACTCACAATACAAAGAAAGCATTTGAACATTGAAATTGTTTCAGAGAATTTAAATTTTTACTTCACGGTACTAAACTTGTTTGAATGCACCAATTTTCAAAGCAGTTATATTAAAAAAAATTTCACACTTTCAAAATATCTTGTTATTTTTAAAATTAATACCATTTCTACTGTTGCACGTTCAAATCCTTCTAAGTTTCTATTTAAAATGTTTAAAAGTGAAGATATCATGAATTTACTTTTGGTCATTGAAAATTTTAAAGAATCTTATTTTGAAAGGAAAAAGATATAACTTAATGCACATTTTTTAAAATAATAAAGTACTCCTAGGATTAACATTCACAGGCAACATGAATTCGGACAAATATGTTGAGGCAATTGCCAAGGCTGCTATGAGGAAGGTGGGCTCTCTACCATGCTAGGAGACTACTCGCATCTGAGAGTATCTGGTATCTCTACAAGGCTATGGTTCGCCCATGCATGGAGTATTGTTGCCACATCTGGGCTGATGCATATGCCACTAGCCTCTCGCTCCTGGACAGAGTTAAAACAAAAAAGGAAAAAAAAAAAAAGGAGTCACCAATCTAATAGGTCCTGAATTATCAACTAAACTCCAATCTCTGTCCCATCACCGAAGCATGGCATCCTTGCATCTGTTTTACAAGTATTTCAATGGCAAGTGCTCTGACGAACTCTGAGCACTAGTACCCCCTCGACAACAATACCGACAAACCTTACAAGCAGCAAAATCCCACGACTACACTGTAGAGATTCCTAGATGTCATAAAGTCTTCTCCTCTGGAGCTTTTTCCCTTGGACTACTGCACTTGGGAATTCTCTCCTGGGCACCTGCTTCCCTGAATATACTGACATGCAGAAATTCAAATGTTGCTGCCCAACTCCATAAATAATATCCCTGAAAATGTGGTCCAAAATAGTAGCCCATCACGACTAAGTGGCCCTATGCCTTGTTTGGGATGAAACGTCAATAATAAAAAAGTAAATTTAAAAAAATAATTTGTACTCCGAGAACAAAAAAACGGACATAATTTCTAGATTGTACACAGCAAAAACATAAATCAGTTTAGAACAAATCAGACACCTTTTAAATAAAGCTTCTTTTTTGATGACCAGTGGTTAAGAGTTCTAATAATTAAAAGGCAATTATTTATATTCAATTTTCTTGTTTCTAATTATTCAAATTTATAAGGGAGACAATAACTCGTTTATTAATATTGAATTATTTCCCTTGCACAAGAACAATTGGATGTTTATTCTGAGAAAAATTTTTAGAAAGAGATTCAAATGCAATGTTAACTTCTATAATAATCATTTTAAATATAAATATATTTTTGAAATATATGAATAAATAAATGAATAAATGCAAAAGGGGTAAAATCAGAACATCCTAGCTTCTGTATACATGTTTGAACTAAAGGCGAACACATATGAGGAGGGAAATTTTTTCCGAAATATTACAGAATACAGAACTTCAATCTGACCATACTGACTCAAGTAAGAATACAATGCAATGTAAAAAGTATAATATATATATATATATATATATATACACACACACACACACACTTTTAATACCTACAACACTAGTGTTTCATCCTTCCACAATAATCAGTGCAGAAAGTTATAATTGCCACTGGTCATGCGATTCAAACCTCGCAATGAAGCCATCTCTGTCTTCATTAGCAAGGAACAACTCAAAGAACCATCATCAACCACAACAATATTCAATTGAAATTAAGCATTTAAAAAGGCATAAACATTATACGAAAACAGCTGACTACAATATGGTTGTCTTCAAGTCTAACGTAAACAAGTTCTTAATGAGCCGTCCCATTTGTTAATAAATTTACCGAATTTCCATTACTAATGATTACTATATTGTCCAATTTCTACTATACACTTTTAACCCTTATCCTCGAGTGGCCTCTTGGCCTTGATAAATGGTGATGCCTATGTAAAAAAAAAAAAAAAAAAAAATTACAGTGATCGAGCAACTAAATGTTGCAATCTTGCATTCAAGCCACCTGACTGACATTATCATTTCAACAGACAGTGCTCCACTGTTAATAAACTTACTAGTTAAAGAGGCGGAAATATACATATTGTATTAATAAAAGGTGAATCTGTATAGTTTATTCCACCAATATACGTCTTCATTTGTTTCAGTTTATGTTGATCCATTACACGTCATGCATGCCTTCTAGAAATTACCTTTACATACATTGCTAGGCAAACTACATTAATTTCTTAATTCAACTTTATAAACTTTATACCTAAATGAATAGTTGGACCCATTTCTTGCATTAATGGAAAACTCAGAACATTCTATTTCAAGTTAATTCAACTTTATAAAAAACATTTTTTTATATACAGCTTATTAAATGAAAATGGAAAGGTGAAAGATTTAAAAATTGAACGTTTAATCCACTATTTTGCAAGCTTTATCAAGTGCAGAAAAAAAAAGAAAAAAAAAAAGATACAAATGTTATGAACCACTTATATATTTTTTTTCTCTCTTGATGAAAGATGTTGACCATTAAAATAAGAGGCAATAACTGTGCACAGTAAATGACATCAACCAAAACAGGGGATAATCCACCAAACAAGAGATAGATATTTTGTGCAAGGATTATTTAGACCAAAGGTTTCCAAACTGTGGCCCGCAGGTCAGATCCAGCCCACAAAAGTCTTTAATCTGGCTCGTGGAGCCTTTATAGAAAATGTAAAAATATTCATGAAAAAATTAAAAAAAATTAAAAATGTATGAAACTAGTGTAGTGGCTTTTCTTTTTGTTCAGATAATGATTAAAAGAATGAGGTTTTCGAGAATCAATTTGACTAAAAAGCAAAGTTAATATAAAACACATCCATGTCAATTTTGTTTTATTTTGGATTATATAGCTCTAAAAAAACAAAACAAAAAAAAACAGTAACATGCCCCCTCCCCATGTTCGAAAACTTTGGAAATTTCTGCTTATGTAGTATATATTATACAAATACACACATTTCTTCTTATAGCTGGATACTCATTTTGTAAACAAATCATAAGTTATTTTGGTAATTTGGATTTAAAGAGAATTAATTCAATAAAAGTGGTTGGCATGTCTGAGACTAGCATGCTAGAATACTCATGTCCACCATAAAACAATGTCATGGATTTAAATGAATTAGATACAAAGCGCTAGTGGAGTAAAACCTTTTGCAAGTAATTCTTATCCTCATCAATAATTTTTAAACAAGATGAAATATAAGGAAGCTTACTTCAGTTGTTACATTATGTATAAAAATTGGGATGAAAGATTCCAAAATTAAATTTATTGTTTCATGTATGAAGCATGCGGCAAATGTTAAGGTGAAACAAATGGTAGATCAAATATTCATACCTTGTATGTGGGTGATTTTGAAATAGGCAGGTGAAAGCTATTGGGAAGTGAATTTAAAAGCGATGTTGTATCTTGTTCTGGATCCTCATCAATATTTTTATTCGACTTGTTACCTGCAAATAAAAATAAATACAACACCCAAATTGAAAGTAGCAATACCAGAAAACATACTGTTCAGCATTGGACAAGGCAAATACAGCTACTTAATCTGACAATCTTTTAATCAGTAATTAGTAGATTTCTCCTACATCCAGCAAAATGAAACTTATAACTGAATTCACAAATTTCTCATTAAAATAGTATTTTAATATTTTTGTTGTGATTTGCATAGTCTAAGAAATTGCTGTTTAAATCCAACTATTAACAATGAAACATGTCAACAATACATACCTGATGACTTTTTGGAACTACACAGTTGTCATCTGTTCATATAAACACTTGATATGGAAATTCTACCAATCCATGAAGTTTCATATTTTTTTTAGCCAATCAAAAAACAATTTTCTTTACCATGGAATTTGAAGTAACACTGGCATCTTTTCAGTTAAAATTAAATCAAGATAGAAACTTTGTTCAAATGGTATTTAATGGCCAATATATTTATTTCTTTTTTCATAATATTTGAAGAGAATTGATTAAAAACTTTATGCAAGCATTGATAGAAATAATGGCAAGTGCCAATAATATCTGATTTTTTGTGTGCCTTCTTGTAAAAAAATTGAGAACAAAATGTCTGTACATTCAAACTAGTTTACAACAATGGAGTATGCAGTGAAAATCAAACTATGCTGAAAATTCTGCATCCCATACATTAGTTTATTCTTAAATCCGAGAGAAAACTCAAATCATTTACGTTTTCTTTGCACAAACTGTATCTGAAATTATTTTATGCAAATAATTATTTTTGTTAAAAATGATTTCCGATGTTTTCATTAATTATTGATTTCTGTTGAGTTGAGATTAACCCAGTTGATTTCAGATCTACCCTGAAACTTCGTACCCTTGCTGCATTTGAGAGAAGCACATATTAGCCATCACAGAGCACCAGGCGGCCAGTCAACATGTTAAAGGTATTGCTACACAGACTTAGAGCCATGCACATTTTATGCACTCTGAGTACCAGAGTGGTAATTTCTAGTGACCAGTGAGTGTCTGGTTACATTCTGAGGGGTCCATCACTAGACGAAGTTAAAATGTAACCACTGGGACTTAGGGATGGTGCACATCTTCTTGCCCATGTGCATGACCTGCCCACAGAGGGATTACACTGATGGTCCCATGATGCAGGATATTGAGTAACTGCCTCAAATAAATGCACAAATAAATTCTTTGTATAAATAAATAATGACCAACAATGAGTGCTGGTGCTTTATTTTTCTTTTTATCAAGGACTGTATCAGAAAACTTAAATTGCAAAAAAAAAAAAAAAAAATTTTTTAAATCAACTTATGGTTGTTTTTTTTTTTTGATGGATTTTGTTAAATATTTTTTTGAGAAAAATATTTTTGTTAATATAATCCCCCCTCCTCCCCAATATGTATTTTTTAATTTATTTCAGATATCTACTGATGTGCTCTGAAAATATTGAAACAATATCTAATTATAACGTTTCAAATATGTTTTTCTTTATTAATATTTGTTATTTTGTTGCAGAGGAAATCTTGCATTCGAGTAGTTTTCGAACTTCAAATATTAACTGGTGGAACTTTTGCACAGTGAAATAACTTAAAGATGGATATGAAAACCAGAAAATTGTCAACTCAAAGTTGAATTGTATTTTATGTACAAGAAACTGAAATATAATACTAGGACTGTTTGAAATAGAATATATTGCAAGATTTCTTTTTAGTATTTTTGTAGATTAACACCTAAACCACCCCTATAATATGTGATTCTTCCCTTTTTTAGTCAATTACATATGAACACTGAAAAATTTGGCAGAAATGAAAAAAAAAAAGTAAAATAATCTTAAATATTAGGATTATTGTAACGTTTTAGGATAGTTAACCAATTTTACTTCTATAGGAAATAAATCTTGTGCGATTTGTTTTTAGATGATCATGTGTTAAGATGGTTTGTACAATCGACGGTTTGCTACTGGGACTTAGGGTTAGTGGAAAATACAGTACTGCAATTTTTAATGATGGGGCATAGTTTAATATGCTTGAAAACGTAATTGCAATCTGTGCAAAATGTTTTTAATTTGATATGCTACAAGCCATATTTTGTTAATTTCTATGGACTGCGTCGTGGTTCCCACCTTGGATTTTCCAGTCGTCATCTTAAATTTTTCAGTGTAATTATAACAAATGGTAATCTCTCACCTATCATTTGTTAGCTTTTTTTTTTAAAGCTGTTAAAATAAAACTAATATGCTAATTTGTTTGCAATTTATTAAGTGAGATGGTCGTAAATACAGCATCTGAACCTTCATGATGTTGTGATAATGTGTTCAGAATTTCATCATATCTTAAAAAGATCTAAGCATACAACTTTTTAAAGATGATTAATACTAGAAATTGTAGAAATTTCCTACCATCACAAGTTTATACGCATTTGGATAGAACTGACTAAAGACAAAGTGTCCAGTGAACCATGCATATCTTGATATTTTGAATCGTCATAACTCCAGTTCTAATGAACCGATTTAAAAAAAATAAAGATAATATTTCTTTGTTTTTTATGCTCTTTTCAATAATGCTCACTTTAAGTTTCTTGGATGTAAAAACAAAATAAGATGGTCTAGTATTGCTACTGAAATACTCATTTGATTCTCCAATATTAAATAATTTTTATAAATTATTCATTTTAATTATTGAATCTGTTAAAGTTGAAGGAGCAGAAATGTTTGCAATAAGTATAACAGCCTTGTTTCTATGGTGACCATTATCACTCATCTACATATAAAGAATTTTTGATAAAATATTTTAAATGGTATCGAGCATCCATTTGTCTACCCAACATCGGTAAACTGGCAAATGAGTACCCTGTGCCATTTTTTGTATTTTCAAATCTAATATTCCAGAAATGTTTGTTTAAAAAATATATATTTTCAAGCATTTCTTACCCGAGGAAGAAATATATTTTCTCATCTAGAAGAGAAGTAGGGATACTTTTTAGCATTTCTTACCTGTGGCGAATATAATATTTTCTAGCATTTCTAGAATCGGATGAGCCATTAGTGGGTAGGTACAAATGACGGCGATCAAGAGACAAACATTGAGCAAATCTGCATAGATTCCTCCATGGATTATAGACAAGTTGATCATCTGGTTAACATCATTACCAAAACGCAAATAACCGGTCAAGCCAAGAACAACCAATAAAAAGCTGACAACAGCAATTGCAAAATGGAGGAATTTCGGAAAATTGTGTCGGTTTCCATCCATACTTGTCTCAATTGGAATTATCTAAAAAAAAAAAAAAATAAATAAAAAATAAAAATAAACACCTTTAGCAAAGAAACAACAAAAAAAGAGATAACTTGAAGATGCTTCCATTCAATATGTTTAGAAACAGAAATAATTTTTAAAATCTAAGTGCAACTGGCAAAGACACTTTTAGAGATTTTTTTAAATACATTTCCAACAAAATACATCTATTTAATCAGCAGATTTTGAGTTCTACTGGATGAGCAAAATTGATGTCAAATGCAGTTTTCCAAACTGTACAAACATGCAGAAATTTAAATGCAGCTTTAATAAAAATTTTACTGTCTAGAAAAAAAATCCGACTTCTAGCATTATACTTAAAGACGAGAGGGGTGAAAACAAGGGAAGAAATCAGAGAGAAAAAAGACAAAGCAAAGCAATATTGTTAAGTGACTGAATGAAGTGAGAGAAAAATTTGAGATTGAAGGCAAGTTGTCTGGTGGATGAAAAATGGGGTTTGAGGTAAATGGGTTTCATCAGTCTTGGATGACAACTCATTTAAGAGAAGGAAACCTCCAGAACAGAATTTTGGAGAGAAAAACAAAACTGAGCTGAATCAAGTAGCACAGTGAAGTGACCGAAGTACGGCACAATCACGTTGACACACCGGTTCTCGCTAGATCACTGAAGTTAAGCAATGTTGAGCCTGGCCAGTACCAGATGGGTGACCATTTGGGAAGGCTAGGTGCTGTATGTACCTTCTGGGAAGGTTGGGCATGAGGCCAGCACCATCACCCTGATAAAAAGAACTCCTCGCTACATAAGCATCTCCAGGGGCTCATAGCTATGGATGGATGGAGTGAAGTGACAAAGTGAAAAAAAAAAAAAAAAAAAAAAGAAAAAAAGTTAGTCCCGAAAATTGCTGAAGCATTTTACGAAAAGGAAACAAGTAAATTAACAAACTAAAAAGGAAACAAGTCCCAGAAATTACAAAGCAGTTTATAAAAAAATACATTAAAGAATAAATTGAATGATAAATTAGTGATCATAATTATTAAGAATTTAAATTAAAAAAAACAAAATAATAACTGAAGCAGTTAAACTTAATTTGAATTTTCTGAGTTTAAAATTCAAATAAAAAGGATTCATAAAATTCAACAAATAAAAATCTATCCATTTCTTTCTATCCATTAAAACATTCCATCTACGAAACACGATACCATGAGTCTGCTTCCCTACTACAGCATGGTCGTCTTTAGCACTAATGTAAATAAATACTAGTTAAGCCAGTCTCTTGAATAATTAAATCCTTTTAAGTAATCTGCCCACCTACTATTTTTGGTTTTCTCATGGTGGCGATCATTGCTCAACTAGCAATCTCTTTAAATCTTATCCTCGAATTGCCTTTAGATCTTGATAAATGGTGACCCAGTAGATAAAAAAAATGTGTAATATGTATAAATTTCTTGTCTGAGAGTAGAGGATCGAAAATGAAATTCAAATCATACCGTTCCGACTCCTTCAAAGGCACTGGTTACCAAACCAAAGAAAACGGCAGCATTTTTGCTGGCCAACTTCACAGTAGAATTTATTGAAAAATCTGCAGAAAAAAAGAAAAGAAAAATCAGAAAAATGTTTGAATTTATACAATTCCTGTTAGTCTGTAGTTAAATACAAAAATGTACATTTTTCAAACAAACAAATTTTAACAGTTTTTATAAATACGGAATCTATCTTCTATCGTTCATGAAAGATAAGTTTTAAAAAATTTGGGGATTGTTTTAGAAATCGTGTTGTGACAATTAATTGAAATTAGGAATTGGAACTTTTGGGGTACTGGAAAAATTTGTACCTCATTTTCCAAATATTTTACCAAAAACGATTCTTTTGTTATTTTTTTCTTAGTTGTTCCAAAGTTAATTTTCCATCATTGATACCAATTATAAACGGATAAATATTTATCAATTTTAAACTAAACTAACAGCAAAACCAATATAAAAAGGCTTTTTTTTTTTTTTTTTTTAAAGGTGGAAAACTCTAAATTAAAATTAAAAAAAAAATGTTTATTATACAAATATTTTTGGCATTTATAATTTAAATACAATTTTACGCATATAAGAGATCCAATTTTTACAACTCTACACATTAAATTAGGCTGCATTTCAGCAATAATGCATCAAACATTGTCTTTCAAGTGATCTTTTGTGTCTGGTTTATCAGTATAGACATGGGACTTTACATAACTCCAAAGAAAATAATCTAATGGGATTAATTTGCACAAACGAGGTGGCCAGTTGACATCATCAAAATGAGTTACCGTTATTTAAAATCAATACAACATAATACTTTGTATTATATACTGTATATACATTAGCGACAAGACTCAAAGATTGCTATTTGAATGCCTAATAACTGTTAAGCAGTTCAAAATAAATTAATATTTGGTGTTGATTCATTTGCAATTTAATTGACCTATTTTTGTAACAGTTTTATTTAAAATTCATCACTAGTTACCACCCCCTAAACAACCTCTCCAGAAATAGAGATCAAAATAACCCTTATGATGATTACAATTTGCTATTAAACCTTTATGGCCTGAATTATAATGCAGATGATTAAAAAATATTTGTTAATTTTAGTTAGTTTAAAGGATAATGATACTATGATTTTAAGACTTTCACTATAACAATCTACACAGATACTGAACTAATATGTATGGTGTGTTTGAATCAATTCTCACTTTGTTTATGCTGTTATATTCATTTATTTATGATTGAATGAATTAGTTCAACCAGGTCATAAAGGGTTAATTGCTAAAATCGTTTAAAAGAAAAAAAAATATTGAAAGGGAAAAAAAAAAAATTTTCTATATAAAAGAAAAAAGTTATTTAATCAATTTACTCAATTTTTGGAATATGATATTTTCATTCCACAACGAAAACGTACATCATAAAGATTTTCTTGCATTTTTGCCTTTTTTTTTTTTTTTTAAAATTAGGTTGAATTCTGGACTTGCACCTTGTTTTTTAATATGGTGGAATTCTGGACAAGAACTGTTTTATTGATATTAACATTAATTAAAGTTGTGTAATGAAGAAAAATGAAATAAATGAAACCACTTACCCATAAATAGGAAGACTAATAGGAACACCCATCCAATGACGATGGCAACATCAGCGCAGATGCTAATTGCTCCCATGAATCGGATATTTTTAATAAAAGAGAAAATGATGAAGATGGGCAGCGGTAAAAGGATGAGAACATAAAGTGGGGGTGCATTACTGCTAAAAACAACGTCGCTATACGATGAGTTACTATTCCGAAAACTGGTCAAATATGTGCTCGGGTCATAAGAGTTATTAAGGAACACAACTGTTTTCTTAGCAGTGTCAGACATTTTTGGAACTTTCTGGGATTCTTCATCCATAGTAACTGGAGGGGACGTACAGTTCCAGGGCAGGTGAGTGTCAGACACTTTCACCGCATGCTCTGAATAGGCCAACGTGCCCATCATTTGTTTTAGACTGGATGATGTAAAATTTAGGCGGGTAATGTTGCCTTGAGGGAGAACGCAATGCGCTGCTAAAGGGAAGAAAGACATGAGCGTGTTGCCGATAAATATACAATAGCCAATGCAAAAACCAAATTGCGTAAGGAAAACACAAAAGTTAACAATGAATCGTCCAGCTTGGCCGAAAGCCACCATTCCTATATCGCCATAGGTTAACTGTGTCTGGAGATGGGAATTCAGTTCCAGCCGTTGCTGTTTTGAAGTTTCAGTAACTTTAGACGTTGACGAATCAAATTTCCAGAGGAGGACATCAATTGCATAGTATTTGCACTTGACCAATAACTGGCAGCAGTGGTCAGTCGTTCCAGCAATGACCAGCAGCAGCAAAAGACCAAGCTAGAAAAAGAAAGAAAAAATATTGAAATTAACAAAAAAGCAGATTAAGTGGACACATCTATTTTTTATTCTCTAAAAAAGTAAATTGAACTGATGGGAAAATATTTCTTTGTGCATTAAAGAGAAAAAAGAAAATCTTTTTCTAAGTGTTAACAATGTAAGGTGAACAAATTGAAAGCTTTTCTCGGCCAACTAAGCAAAAACAGAAAAAGAGATAGAGAAAAGCATGATTGAATCTAAGAAACAAATTTGGAAGAGGGGAAAAAGTGAGAGATAAAGAAAAAAAGGTAACAATGAAAAAGGAAAAAAAAGAAAAAGGAAAAGGAAAAAAAATAAAAAAAAGAAAAGGGAAAAATGAAAAGTAAAAGGAAAAATGAAAAGAAAAAAGAAAAGAAAAGGAAAAAGAAAAAAGGCTCACAAGTATACAAAAATACAATTAAACAAACTGTGACATATTCTGTAAATATCACTTGAACTCTAAGTGCGTGTGACACTACCATGGAAAAAATCTGTCAGATCTGTAGTCGGCTAATCAATTTCTTGACACTTCTAAAACTGCATCTAAGGCTTGTTTAAGGATAGACATTGTTGACAATCCCATTTTAGCTTTCTTGTGTGTTCCTTTTTGAACATCCTCTCCATTATTCTACTGATAAACCTATTTCCTTTATTTTTGTAAATTTTTTTTTTTCTTTCCCATTTCTTAACACTTAAGGGAGGGGAAATATTGATAGTATCACACGAGTATGATACTATGGAGTGCCTCTCCCCATCTCTCCACAGTCAGGATTATTAGCAAATGTTAGTTAGAAAATAGGTGACAATACAAAATTGTTGCGGCAGTAGATAATATGGGAACAGACTGAATAAAGCCATTAGGAACAGTTGTTAGATTCTGGGTGGCCAGTTGAGGGCAACTGAGAAAAAGACTAAACATTTAGGATTTCCAGTCAAAAGTAGATATATTTAAGAGATAGATCAAAACGGGACAAAATTAGAGACAACAAAGTAGACTAGTTTGAGCAGATAATGAAAGGAGTAGATGGTTTTGAACAGATAACAATAGTCTCAACAGGCAGATAATATTAATCAGGTCTTAACTGAAAATGCCTGAGCAGTCCCATTGGCATTCCCCACTTTATGCCATAGTTGATATCCTGGACTTGGGAGATAGGGATACTGCACTAGGATAGGAACCCCAATGACACATAAACCCATGTTCAACAAGTCAACCTTACACAATGTAAGTTTATTTACCTCCCCTGCGGCAAGTTAGACACAAGGTAAACAAAAAATGCTTGAATAGCACTGTTAGTATTCCTTGATCTTCTTTGGCCGAGTCTAGCTGAACTCCGAAATCATTCCGAGTCCGACAAAGGCAAAATCATGTAAGAATTCTAGATACAAGATTTAGAAGCATTATCTCTTGATTTTAATCTTTGTACAAGAATATAGAAGTGGTGCAAACGTTAACATTTCTCGGAGATGGCAAATGCACCTGAAGAAGGTTGGTGTGTGTGCGAGGTGGGGATACATCGTTGAAAACTTTGAGAATAATAAATAATCTAAATAACAAAGCTTATTGACAAATAGCAAGAAGACCTAACGTTGCTCGGGATTAAATTAGGTTAAAGACTATGTATTTTTTCACAAACATCATGTTACTTTCTTTGGTTTTACGACCCCTTATATGATCGGAAACAGGTGAAATGTTGGAAGAACTATTAATATTAGTATCTTCTGCATATGGCTTGAATTTCATTAAAATTGGATATATATATATTTGTATTTAAGTTTTAAAGGGAATTCTGTTCTCATAAGCCATGTTAATATTTGGCAAACAGAGGATAAGGTAGAAATTTGTGACCATTTCCATCAGAAAATCTTATAATTTCAATTTCATAAAAATAAAATATATTTGAAATTTTAAAGAGAGAAAGGTTTTGTCTTTATTGTCCTCTTAGTGGTGTTGTTAGAGTATCAGGAACACTTCCTTTGTTTTTTCCGTTAAATTTTACATAAGAATACACTCTTAGATTTTATATAGATTCTCTAAATTGTCTTTTTATACAGAACACACAGACTAAGTTCTTTTTATATATATTTAATTTTTTTTTTTTTAATAAATCTCATTATTACTATTTGAATTTCATCTAAAAAAGAAAAGAAAAAAAAAAAAGTATTTCATTATTTAACGAAAATAAAAAATTCAGACAATGAAGAGAATTGTTTGTTTTCAAATAAAAAAGCATATTTTGTTATGGCAATTATCAGTTTGGCACAAAAATGGAAAACAATGGCATGTATTGTAAAGCAATCAGTTTTATGTGAGATATTCAAAAAATTTTACATTATAAATGAGCAGAATGTAAGCAAAAAACAAAAATAATTATTCACTCACGATATATATATATATATATATATATATATATATATATAAAGTAGTTAGTTATAAAATATATATGGTGATTAAGCTACACAGAATATTCCACATTTCATCCACGCTTAAGCCTGATGAATCCTAGCATGGATGAAACGCGGAATATTCTGTGTTGCTTAATCGCCATATATATTTTATAACATTACCTAGCTCTACCTACGTATTGAGCACTGTTGAAGTAAATACTTAAAGTTTTACTTAAAGTTTATAAATTTATATATTAATTTATATGATTAAATGAAGTAGTTAATATATATATATATATATATATATATTTATTTATTTAATCAAGTTAGCTAGGCTTATAGCTTTGTATGCACAGGAATAATTCATAAACTAATTAAACTAAACTGTTATGAAATTTGGGACAACTGATAGATGTAATGGGTCTAAATATTGGCTATATTCAGTTTAATTTAGTTTCAAACCTTAAACAAAGGGCATAAAAAGGCGGGTGAAAACCTTTCTTGAAAATTCATTTATCTCAGATTTTTGTGAAATTTTAACAATAAGTATTAGACATCAATCAATATTCCCAAAATTGCAGGGTTTTTTTCTTTTAATATTTTACAGATTATAACATTGGCACAATCCTTATTTCAAATTGTAAATATTTTACATTCGCAATTAATACTTCCTCAATTTCAATTTCTTCTTAAAACACTTTAAGCTTAAGCCTTGCATTTTAGACATTTTTTATGTCAAAATCATGTAAGAATTCTAGACAATGCTTAGAAACATTATTTCTTGATTTTAATCTTCGTAAGAGAATAGAAAAGTGGTGCAAATGTTCCTGTTATGAGAGAGTAAAATTAATTTTACTTATCTTCTCATATTTATTTACATCTCCTTTTGTTTTAATTTTCTTTTTTTTTTTGTTGGGAACGGTGTATCCTACAGGACGTCAGGCATTCACTGGCTATTTTGGACACTCCAACCAAGAGATCTTTTTGAAATTCTAACCAACTCTTTAAGCGAAATTGTTTGAATCTCTCTTGTACATGATTCACTGAGTATAGGGAATATTCGCCAGGGAGTTTATGTATGCATGTGTTTAAATATATGAGTAATATATGTATTTCTTTGATTTGATTATAATTTGAATTTATATCTGAAGGCTCGTTTAGGGATAGACATTGTCCCTTTTGTAGCTTCTATCTATATTTTGCTACAGTTTAGTTTTCCATGGATTGTGTTTAAGATTATTTTTCATTAGGCCAATTGCTCCTAAAACGACCAATGTTATATATATATATATATATATAAATAAAAGAACACAAAGACTAAATTATAATTTACAAGAATTTATTGTTCGACAGGATACTCAAAAAGAAATATCAAGATTTCCTTAATCTACAGAGTTTCAAAGAATGCGTTCTTTTCATCAGAGTAAAGATATTAGCAAATAATTATAGCGAAGCTATATGCTGGTACTGGCATAAATTGAAACTGCATTATATGAAAACCAGGCATATATAAAAAAAAAAAAAAAACGTTAGTGTAAAGATTTTATGAAATGGAGAAAAGAATAAGAATCCAAATGGAAGGATATGTAATGGTTAGGTTGTTCCAAAAAGTGTAATGGTTATAAGAAGAAGTTAGATTTGTAATGTTGACAAAGCAATCCGAATTAAAAATCCAAAATGAGTGCAATCCAATTAATCTGTCAAAAAAAAAAAAAAAAAAAAAAAAAAAAATGCATACAGAGAGAGAGAGAGAGAGAGAGAGAGAGAGAGAGAGAGAGAGAGAGAGAGAGAGAAATTTCAGTTTTATCCTGGCAAGAGTTTGAGATATTTTCATTCTATCTGGCACAAAAACAAAAGCTATGAAGTCATTGTAGCACATCTGCTCACTCCAAAACTCCTATGTAATCTGCTTAAAGTGGTTTCAGAATATATTTGAGTATGAGAGTTTATCTTCAAAACTCTTGCGGGAGTTCATGACCTATTTCTATGTCTGGGGCAAAAGCAGCGCCCACAATATTATAGTGACATTTTTTGATGAAACACAGACTAAAGTTTGATTCTAGTCAGGTTGACTGTTTTACAGCATATCAACCCTTTTCAGGTTATTTAATGCCGAATCCAAAGATTTTGAAGAAAAATTTTTTAATAGAACATATTTGTTGTTTTCAAGTCGGATTCTATTTAACCCATAGTTGAGACCCTAACAGGTAGTGGACCTGTGAGCAATGGCAATTAAAGGGTGACTCCACACTCCCCAAAGCCCGCAAACTGGGGCCTCATCACTGGATATAGTTTAAGATCATATCCAGGACCGATTCTACTCAGAGTGCCAAGGAGATATATTTTAGTTAGTCTCATATTTAACATGCCAAAAACATCACATAAAGTTAAAAAAATTTGTTTTGCATTGTATTTTAAATAATCTAATCTTTTAAAAAGGCATGGGAGTGAGTAATAACTATTGTTGGAAAAGATAAACAGAATCGGGAATCAAAAAAAAAAAAACAAAAAAAAAAAAAAAACTTTTTGGACTATCAGAAAAAAAAAAAAAAAAAAAAAAAAGTACCTATTTCCTGATACCAAAAATGATTCATTTTGTTCAAAATAAAATTTTCCATTGCGGCACTAATGATAAATATTGATCAATTTTAAACTTCTGGGAAAACTAAAATCTATAGAACACCCCCTCTCCATAAGTGTATCTCTACATGTGCATATATTACATGCTTTCTTACTGTAATTCGAATAAAAGAAAAAAGAAAAAAAAACAAACTCTATAGCTAAATAGTTAGACGTCATAAAAGAATCAGAATCCACCCATTGTATTGGAATTGGGAACTTAGAACAGAAAATATTGGAATCGTCCCATTAGTAGTAATAATATACACAAACATGAAATTGCTTTATTATTGTACATAGATGCTGAAAGCTGTGAATAAAACAGGCATTGGGATGGTCACGGTTTTGACAAATCAGATCATAAGAAAGATTATCCTGAAAGACTAGCAACTTAGTACAATTGTGAATTGTTACAATAAAGGGGAAACAATTGATAGAGGTAATTATAGAGTAATTATAGAGACTCAAAGTTGATGCATCAGCTCTTGAAAGTGATTGAGAAAATAACTGAGCAGCAAATATCAGATAAGCATAGATGCAATACAATTTGGTTTTATGCCTGAGCAAAAAAAAAAAAAAAAAATCACTGCTGATACATTTATCCCAAGACAAATGCAAGAGAAGTATCTTAAGAAGAAAGATCTATATTTTGCTTTTATGGATTTGGAGAAGCTTTTGACAGAGTGTCAAGAGAACTTGTCTGGTAAGCTTTACATAAACTAAAAACAAATAAGTGGTTGATTTTCAAGCAATGTACAGAAACGTTCACGAAATCATGTTATAATTAGCAACATATTTAGTGAATAGTTTAATGTTACAGTGGGAATACATCAGGTTTCTATACAGAGTCTGCTATTTTTATTTGTGTCTTAGGAAGTATTATCCAGAGAGCTCCATATGAATTGTCCAAATAAAGATGCTGTATGCTGATGGTTTAATACTTGCTTGTGAAACAATGGAAGACCTACTTGTTAAGTTAAAGAGTTAGAGGAATGCTATGGTTTGGGAGTGAATGTTACCAAGGCGAAAGTGATGATCAATGGTTGTAGTGTTGGAAAGCTCCCAAAAAGAGGAAAGTTCCCCTGTTCAGTTTATGGATAAGGAATCTGTGCAATTCAATATTTTGTGGTGCTTGTAAGTATTGGCTGCACAAGAATTGCAGTCAAGTTATTGGTAGTTTGAGAGAGGATGGTCAGTTTATGTTCAAGAAATGTAAGAATGGAGATAAATAGAACTTGAATGTGGAGAAAGTATACTTGGATGGAGGTGGTTGAGAAGTTTTGCTATCTTGGTGATACCATTGGAGCACAGGAAAGGAGGAACTAGTGTTGGTGTGATCACAAGAATTAGTAGTAGATGAAGTAAAGTCAGCAAACTTTTGTCATTACTAACTAGCAGAGTTTTATCACTGTTGATCAAGGGAAGAGTTTATCTGGTATGAGTATGCAGTGTGATGATGATGTATGGAAATGAAACGTGGCCTGTGAGAGTTAAAGAACGTGTTGCATGGAGAGAAATGATGTGAGAATAATAAGATGGGGGTGTAATGTAAGTCTTAAAATTGAGCTTAGTTCTGAACTAGTGTTGGGCCAATTAATCAGAACATGTTAATATGTGGAAGCAGAGAGTGGAGGGAATTAGCTACTCCAAAAGGAGTAATCTAAATTGGAAAGGGGGGGGGGAATAGCCTCAGTTTAGAAGAACTTCTTCAGTGACCAAAAACAAAAGATGAAGCATGATATCGGAACAGATATCAGAACACAATCTTTGGTCCCTCCTAGCCAAACTTTCACAAGAAACACTCGTCTAGCTGAAAACACTATCAATAATTACAACCCCCCCCTCTTTATCTGCGCCTAAACCTAAATGTAGATTCCATGAACAAAGCTTCTTTCTTAGAACTGCACGCCTGTGGAACTGTCTTCCGTTTTCCTGCTTTTCCAGCTGACTACAATATGGTTGTCTTCAAGTCCAACGTTAACAAGTTCTTGATGAGCCGTTCCACTTAAGTTAACAAATTTACCGAATTTCCATTACTAACAATTACTATATTGTTAAATTGACTACTGTACACTCTTAACCCTTATCCTCGAGTGGTCTATGGGCCTTGATGTGGTGATTCCTATGTAAAAAAAAAAAAAAAAAAAAAAAAGATACTGCACTTTTCTCCAAGGAAGTTGGAGATGTCATTCAGTAACTGATATGTACTCTTACTTGTTCATCCAACCACGTTCACAAAATCTAGTAAAACTTACACCTGAAATTATGTCCCTACCCGGCATTGGGCTTTGCACGGTCTTCACTCAGGCAAGCGTACAATAAAATGTTAATTATTAGTGAACTTATAACCACTACTCATGAATATATAAACATTCGTTTGTTCAGACACACTTGTTTTATTACCTTTCTTAGTACACGTTTTATTATCTTAATTTAATGATTTTTTCGCATGCCTAAAATAAAGCATGACGGTGAAGAGCAGTGAAAAAAAAAAAAATTATGTAATAATCTAGTTTATAAATATGGTGTTGGTGGTGGGTTAGTAGCCGATGTGTCAATATCAATATTATATCAATAACAATTGATTTCCCAAAGTTGCCACCTGCAAAAAATAAATCTTAACATCTGGAACTTGAATCTCATATAAAGAAAAAATACACAAAAGAAATTTTAGAATAACAAGTGGTAGTACTAGTAATAGAAGAAACAAATGAAGAATGAAAAGGAGAAACAAATGAAGAATGAAAAGGAGAAACAAATGAAGAATGAAAAGGAGAAACAACATGAAGAATGAAAAGGAGAAACAACATGAAGAATGAAAAGGAGAAACAACATGAAGAATGAAAAGGAGAAACAACATGAAGAATGAAAAGGAGAAACAACATGAAGAATGAAAAGGAGAAACAAATGAAGAATGAAAAGGAGAAACAACATGAAGAATGAAAAGGAGAAACAACATGAAGAATGAAAAGGAGAAACAACATGAAGAATGAAAAGGAGAAACAACATGAAGAATGAAAAGGAGAAAAAACATGAAGAATGAAAAGGAGAAACAACATGAAGAATGAAAAGGAGAAACAACATGAAGAATGAAAAGGAGAAACAACATGAAGAATGAAAAGGAGAAACAACATGAAGAATGAAAAGGAGAAACAACATGAAGAATGAAAAGGAGAAACAACATGAAGAATGAAAAGGAGAAACAACATGAAGAATGAAAAGGAGAAACAACATGAAGAATGAAAAGGAGAAACAAATGAAGAATGAAAAGGAGAAACAAATGAAGAATGAAAAGGAGAAACAACATGAAGAATGAAAAGGAGAAACAACATGAAGAATGAAAAGGAGAAACAACATGAAGAATGAAAAGGAGAAACAACATGAAGAATGAAAAGGAGAAACAACATGAAGAATGAAAAGGAGAAACAACATGAAGAATGAAAAGGAGAAACAACATGAAGAATGAAAAGGAGAAACAAATGAAGAATGAAAAGGAGAAACAAATGAAGAATGAAAAGGAGAAACAACATGAAGAATGAAAAGGAGAAACAACATGAAGAATGAAAAGGAGAAACAACATGAAGAATGAAAAGGAGAAACAACATGAAGAATGAAAAGGAGAAACAACATGAAGAATGAAAAGGAGAAACAACATGAAGAATGAAAAGGAGAAACAACATGAAGAATGAAAAGGAGAAACAACATGAAGAATGAAAAGGAGAAACAACATGAAGAATGAAAAGGAGAAACAAATGAAGAATGAAAAGGAGAAACAAATGAAGAATGAAAAGGAGAAACAACATGAAGAATGAAAAGGAGAAACAAATGAAGAATGAAAAGGAGTAACAAATGAAGAATGAAAAGGAGTAACAAATGAAGAATGAAAAGGAGAAACAACATGAAGAATGAAAAGGAGAAACAACATGAAGAATGAAAAGGAGAAACAACATGAAGAATGAAAAGGAGAAACAACATGAAGAATGAAAAGGAGAAACAACATGAAGAATGAAAAGGAGAAACAACATGAAGAATGAAAAGGAGAAACAACATGAAGAATGAAAAGGAGAAACAACATGAAGAATGAAAAGGAGAAACAACATGAAGAATGAAAAGGAGAAACAACATGAAGAATGAAAAGGAGAAACAACATGAAGAATGAAAAAGAGAAACAACATGAAGAATGAAAAGGAGAAACAAATGAAGAATGAAAAGGAGAAACAACATGAAGAATGAAAAGGAGAAACAACATGAAGAATGAAAAGGAGAAACAACATGAAGAATGAAAAGGAGAAACAACATGAAGAATGAAAAGGAGAAACAACATGAAGAATGAAAAGGAGAAACAACATGAAGAATGAAAAGGAGAAACAACATGAAGAATGAAAAGGAGAAACAACATGAAGAATGAAAAGGAGAAACAAATGAAGAATGAAAAGGAGAAACAAATGAAGAATGAAAAGGAGAAACAAATGAAGAATGAAAAGGAGAAACAAATGAAGAATGAAAAGGAGAAACAAATGAAGAATGAAAAGGAGAAACAAATGAAGAATGAAAAGGAGAAACAAATGAAGAATGAAAAGGAGAAACAAATGAAGAATGAAAAGGAGAAACAACATGAAGAATGAAAAGGAGAAACAAATGAAGAATGAAAAGGAGAAACAAATGAAGAATGAAAAGGAGAAACAACATGAAGAATGAAAAGGAGAAACAACATGAAGAATGAAAAGGAGAAACAAATGAAGAATGAAAAGGAGAAACAACATGAAGAATGAAAAGGAGAAACAAATGAAGAATGAAAAGGAGAAACAAATGAAGAATGAAAAGGAGAAACAAATGAAGAATGAAAAGGAGAAACAACATGAAGAATGAAAAGGAGAAACAAATGAAGAATGAAAAGGAGAAACAACATGAAGAATGAAAAGGAGAAACAAATAAAGAATGAAAAGGAGAAACAACATGAAGAATGAAAAGGAGAAACAAATGAAGAATGAAAAGGAGAAACAAATGAAGAATGAAAAGGAGAAACAAATGAAGAATGAAAAGGAGAAACAAATGAAGAATGAAAAGGAGAAACAAATGAAGAATGAAAAGGAGAAACAAATGAAGAATGAAAAGGAGAAACAAATGAAGAATGAAAAGGAGAAACAACATGAAGAATGAAAAGGAGAAACAACATGAAGAATGAAAAGGAGAAACAACATGAAGAATGAAAAGGAGAAACAACATGAAGAATGAAAAGGAGAAACAACATGAAGAATGAAAAGGAGAAACAACATGAAGAATGAAAAGGAGAAACAACATGAAGAATGAAAAGGAGAAACAACATGAAGAATGAAAAGGAGAAACAACATGAAGAATGAAAAGGAGAAACAACATGAAGAATGAAAAGGAGAAACAACATGAAGAATGAAAAGGAGAAACAAATGAAGAATGAAAAGGAGAAACAAATGAAGAATGAAAAGGAGAAACAACATGAAGAATGAAAAGGAGAAACAACATGAAGAATGAAAAGGAGAAACAACATGAAGAATGAAAAGGAGATACAACATGAAGAATGAAAAGGAGAAACAACATGAAGAATGAAAAGGAGAAACAACATGAAGAATGAAAAGGAGAAACAACATGAAGAATGAAAAGGAGAAACAACATGAAGAATGAAAAGGAGAAACAAATGAAGAATGAAAAGGAGAAACAAATGAAGAATGAAAAGGAGAAACAACATGAAGAATGAAAAGGAGAAACAAATGAAGAATGAAAAGGAGAAACAACATGAAGAATGAAAAGGAGAAACAAATGAAGAATGAAAAGGAGAAACAAATGAAGAATGAAAAGGAGAAACAAATGAAGAATGAAAAGGAGAAACAACATGAAGAATGAAAAGGAGAAACAACATGAAGAATGAAAAGGAGAAACAACATGAAGAATGAAAAGGAGAAACAACATGAAGAATGAAAAGGAGAAACAACATGAAGAATGAAAAGGAGAAACAACATGAAGAATGAAAAGGAGAAACAACATGAAGAATGAAAAGGAGAAACAACATGAAGAATGAAAAGGAGAAACAACATGAAGAATGAAAAGGAGAAACAAATGAAGAATGAAAAGGAGAAACAAATGAAGAATGAAAAGGAGAAACAAATGAAGAATGAAAAGGAGAAACAAATGAAGAATGAAAAGGAGAAACAAATGAAGAATGAAAAGGAGAAACAAATGAAGAATGAAAAGGAGAAACAACATGAAGAATGAAAAGGAGAAACAACATGAAGAATGAAAAGGAGAAACAACATGAAGAATGAAAAGGAGAAACAACATGAAGAATGAAAAGGAGAAACAACATGAAGAATGAAAAGGAGAAACAACATGAAGAATGAAAAGGAGAAACAAATGAAGAATGAAAAGGAGAAACAAATGAAGAATGAAAAGGAGAAACAAATGAAGAATGAAAAGGAGAAACAACATGAAGAATGAAAAGGAGAAACAACATGAAGAATGAAAAGGAGAAACAAATGAAGAATGAAAAGGAGAAACAACATGAAGAATGAAAAGGAGAAACAACATGAAGAATGAAAAGGAGAAACAACATGAAGAATGAAAAGGAGAAACAACATGAAGAATGAAAAGGAGAAACAACATGAAGAATGAAAAGGAGAAACAAATGAAGAATGAAAAGGAGAAACAAATGAAGAATGAAAAGGAGAAACAACATGAAGAATGAAAAGGAGAAACAAATGAAGAATGAAAAGGAGAAACAAATGAAGAATGAAAAGGAGAAACAACATGAAGAATGAAAAGGAGAAACAAATGAAGAATGAAAAGGAGAAACAACATGAAGAATGAAAAGGAGAAACAAATGAAGAATGAAAAGGAGAAACAAATGAAGAATGAAAAGGAGAAACAACATGAAGAATGAAAAGGAGAAACAACATGAAGAATGAAAAGGAGAAACAACATGAAGAATGAAAAGGAGAAACAAATAAAGAATGAAAAGGAGAAACAAATAAAGAATGAACAGGAGAAACAACATGAAGAATGAAAAGGAGAAACAAATGAAGAATGAAAAGGAGAAACAAATGAAGAATGAAAAGGAGAAACAAATGAAGAATGAAAAGGAGAAACAAATGAAGAATGAAAAGGAGAAACAAATGAAGAATGAAAAGGAGAAACAAATGAAGAATGAAAAGGAGAAACAAATGAAGAATGAAAAGGAGAAACAAATGAAGAATGAAAAGGAGAAACAAATGAAGAATGAAAAGGAGAAACAAATGAAGAATGAAAAGGAGAAACAAATGAAGAATGAAAAGGAGAAACAAATGAAGAATGAAAAGGAGAAACAAATGAAGAATGAAAAGGAGAAACAACATGAAGAATGAAAAGGAGAAACAACATGAAGAATGAAAAGGAGAAACAACATGAAGAATGAAAAGGAGAAACAACATGAAGAATGAAAAGGAGAAACAACATGAAGAATGAAAAGGAGAAACAACATGAAGAATGAAAAGGAGAAACAACATGAAGAATGAAAAGGAGAAACAACATGAAGAATGAAAAGGAGAAACAACATGAAGAATGAAAAGGAGAAACAACATGAAGAATGAAAAGGAGAAACAACATGAAGAATGAAAAGGAGAAACAACATGAAGAATGAAAAGGAGAAACAAATGAAGAATGAAAAGGAGAAACAACATGAAGAATGAAAAGGAGAAACAACATGAAGAATGAAAAGGAGAAACAACATGAAGAATGAAAAGGAGAAACAACATGAAGAATGAAAAGGAGAAACAACATGAAGAATGAAAAGGAGAAACAACATGAAGAATGAAAAGGAGAAACAACATGAAGAATGAAAAGGAGAAACAACATGAAGAATGAAAAGGAGAAACAACATGAAGAATGAAAAGGAGAAACAACATGAAGAATGAAAAGGAGAAACAACATGAAGAATGAAAAGGAGAAACAACATGAAGAATGAAAAGGAGAAACAACATGAAGAATGAAAAGGAGAAACAAATGAAGAATGAAAAGGAGAAACAAATGAAGAATGAAAAGGAGAAACAAATGAAGAATGAAAAGGAGAAACAAATGAAGAATGAAAAGGAGAAACAACATGAAGAATGAAAAGGAGAAACAAATGAAGAATGAAAAGGAGAAACAACATGAAGAATGAAAAGGAGAAACAAATGAAGAATGAAAAGGAGAAACAAATGAAGAATGAAAAGGAGAAACAAATGAAGAATGAAAAGGAGAAACAACATGAAGAATGAAAAGGAGAAACAACATGAAGAATGAAAAGGAGAAACAACATGAAGAATGAAAAGGAGAAACAACATGAAGAATGAAAAGGAGAAACAACATGAAGAATGAAAAGGAGAAACAACATGAAGAATGAAAAGGAGAAACAACATGAAGAATGAAAAGGAGAAACAACATGAAGAATGAAAAGGAGAAACAACATGAAGAATGAAAAGGAGAAACAACATGAAGAATGAAAAGGAGAAACAACATGAAGAATGAAAAGGAGAAACAACATGAAGAATGAAAAGGAGAAACAACATGAAGAATGAAAAGGAGAAACAACATGAAGAATGAAAAGGAGAAACAACATGAAGAATGAAAAGGAGAAACAACATGAAGAATGAAAAGGAGAAACAACATGAAGAATGAAAAGGAGAAACAACATGAAGAATGAAAAGGAGAAACAAATGAAGAATGAAAAGGAGAAACAAATAAAGAATGAAAAGGAGAAACAAATGAAGAATGAAAAGGAGAAACAACATGAAGAATGAAAAGGAGAAACAACATGAAGAATGAAAAGGAGAAACAACATGAAGAATGAAAAGGAGAAACAACATGAAGAATGAAAAGGAGAAACAACATGAAGAATGAAAAGGAGAAACAACATGAAGAATGAAAAGGAGAAACAACATGAAGAATGAAAAGGAGAAACAAATGAAGAATGAAAAGGAGAAACAAATGAAGAATGAAAAGGAGAAACAACATGAAGAATGAAAAGGAGAAACAACATGAAGAATGAAAAGGAGAAACAACATGAAGAATTAAAAGGAGAAACAAATGAAGAATGAAAAGGAGAAACAAATGAAGAATGAAAAGGAGAAACAAATGAAGAATGAAAAGGAGAAACAACATGAAGAATGAAAAGGAGAAACAACATGAAGAATGAAAAGGAGAAACAAATGAAGAATGAAAAGGAGAAACAACATGAAGAATGAAAAGGAGAAACAACATGAAGAATGAAAAGGAGAAACAACATGAAGAATGAAAAGGAGAAACAACATGAAGAATGAAAAGGAGAAACAAATGAAGAATGAAAAGGAGAAACAACATGAAGAATGAAAAGGAGAAACAAATGAAGAATGAAAAGGAGAAACAACATAAAGAATGAAAAGGAGAAACAACATAAAGAATGAAAAGGAGAAACAACATGAAGAATGAAAAGGAGAAACAACATGAAGAATGAAAAGGAGAAACAACATGAAGAATGAAAAGGAGAAACAACATGAAGAATGAAAAGGAGAAACAACATGAAGAATGAAAAGGAGAAACAACATGAAGAATGAAAAGGAGAAACAACATGAAGAATGAAAAGGAGAAACAACATGAAGAATGAAAAGGAGAAACAACATGAAGAATGAAAAGGAGAAACAACATGAAGAATGAAAAGGAGAAACAACATGAAGAATGAAAAGGAGAAACAACATGAAGAATGAAAAGGAGAAACAACATGAAGAATGAAAAGGAGAAACAACATGAAGAATGAAAAGGAGAAACAACATGAAGAATGAAAAGGAGAAACAACATGAAGAATGAAAAGGAGAAACAACATGAAGAATGAAAAGGAGAAACAACATGAAGAATGAAAAGGAGAAACAACATGAAGAATGAAAAGGAGAAACAACATGAAGAATGAAAAGGAGAAACAACATGAAGAATGAAAAGGAGAAACAACATGAAGAATGAAAAGGAGAAACAACATGAAGAATGAAAAGGAGAAACAACATGAAGAATGAAAAGGAGATACAACATGAAGAATGAAAAGGAGAAACAACATGAAGAATGAAAAGGAGAAACAACATGAAGAATGAAAAGGAGAAACAACATGAAGAATGAAAAGGAGAAACAACATGAAGAATGAAAAGGAGAAACAACATGAAGAATGAAAAGGAGAAACAAATGAAGAATGAAAAGGAGAAACAAATGAAGAATGAAAAGGAGAAACAAATGAAGAATGAAAAGGAGAAACAACATGAAGAATGAAAAGGAGAAACAACATGAAGAATGAAAAGGAGAAACAACATGAAGAATGAAAAGGAGAAACAACATGAAGAATGAAAAGGAGAAACAACATGAAGAATGAAAAGGAGAAACAACATGAAGAATGAAAAGGAGAAACAACATGAAGAATGAAAAGGAGAAACAACATGAAGAATGAAAAGGAGAAACAACATGAAGAATGAAAAGGAGAAACAAATGAAGAATGAAAAGGAGAAACAAATGAAGAATGAAAAGGAGAAACAAATGAAGAATGAAAAGGAGAAACAAATGAAGAATGAAAAGGAGAAACAAATGAAGAATGAAAAGGAGAAACAACATGAAGAATGAAAAGGAGAAAACAACATGAAGAATGAAAAGGAGAAACAACATGAAGAATGAAAAGGAGAAACAACATGAAGAATGAAAAGGAGAAACAACATGAAGAATGAAAAGGAGAAACAACATGAAGAATGAAAAGGAGAAACAACATGAAGAATGAAAAGGAGAAACAAAATGAAGAATGAAAAGGAGAAACAAATGAAGAATGAAAAGGAGAAACAAATGAAGAATGAAAAGGAGAAACAAATGAAGAATGAAAAGGAGAAACAACATGAAGAATGAAAAGGAGAAACAACATGAAGAATGAAAAGGAGAAACAACATGAAGAATGAAAAGGAGAAACAACATGAAGAATGAAAAGGAGAAACAACATGAAGAATGAAAAGGAGAAACAACATGAAGAATGAAAAGGAGAAACAAACATGAAGAATGAAAAGGAGAAACAACATGAAGAATGAAAAGGAGAAACAAATGAAGAATGAAAAGGAGAAACAACATGAAGAATGAAAAGGAGAAACAACATGAAGAATGAAAAGGAGAAACAACATGAAGAATGAAAAGGAGAAACAACATGAAGAATGAAAAGGAGAAACAACATGAAGAATGAAAAGGAGAAACAACATGAAGAATGAAAAGGAGAAACAACATGAAGAATGAAAAGGAGAAACAACATGAAGAATGAAAAGGAGAAACAACATGAAGAATGAAAAGGAGAAACAACATGAAGAATGAAAAGGAGAAACAACATGAAGAATGAAAAGGAGAAACAACATGAAGAATGAAAAGGAGAAACAACATGAAGAATGAAAAGGAGAAACAACATGAAGAATGAAAAGGAGAAACAACATGAAGAATGAAAAGGAGAAACAACATGAAGAATGAAAAGGAGAAACAACATGAAGAATGAAAAGGAGAAACAACATGAAGAATGAAAAGGAGAAACAACATGAAGAATGAAAAGGAGAAACAACATGAAGAATGAAAAGGAGAAACAACATGAAGAATGAAAAGGAGAAACAACATGAAGAATGAAAAGGAGAAACAACATGAAGAATGAAAAGGAGAAACAACATGAAGAATGAAAAGGAGAAACAACATGAAGAATGAAAAGGAGAAACAACATGAAGAATGAAAAGGAGAAACAACATGAAGAATGAAAAGGAGAAACAACATGAAGAATGAAAAGGAGAAACAACATGAAGAATGAAAAGGAGAAACAACATGAAGAATGAAAAGGAGAAACAACATGAAGAATGAAAAGGAGAAACAACATGAAGAATGAAAAGGAGAAACAACATGAAGAATGAAAAGGAGAAACAACATGAAGAATGAAAAGGAGAAACAACATGAAGAATGAAAAGGAGAAACAACATGAAGAATGAAAAGGAGAAACAACATGAAGAATGAAAAGGAGAAACAACATGAAGAATGAAAAGGAGAAACAACATGAAGAATGAAAAGGAGAAACAACATGAAGAATGAAAAGGAGAAACAACATGAAGAATGAAAAGGAGAAACAACATGAAGAATGAAAAGGAGAAACAACATGAAGAATGAAAAGGAGAAACAACATGAAGAATGAAAAGGAGAAACAACATGAAGAATGAAAAGGAGAAACAAATGAAGAATGAAAAGGAGAAACAAATGAAGAATGAAAAGGAGAAACAAATGAAGAATGAAAAGGAGAAACAACATGAAGAATGAAAAGGAGAAACAACATGAAGAATGAAAAGGAGAAACAAATGAAGAATGAAAAGGAGAAACAAATGAAGAATGAAAAGGAGAAACAAATGAAAGAATGAAAAGGAGAAACAACATGAAGAATGAAAAGGAGAAACAACATGAAGAATGAAAAGGAGAAACAACATGAAGAATGAAAAGGAGAAACAACATGAAGAATGAAAAGGAGAAACAAATGAAGAAATGAAAAGGAGAAACAAATGAAGAATGAAAAGGAGAAACAAATGAAGAATGAAAAGGAGAAACAAATGAAGAATGAAAAGGAGAAACAAATGAAGAATGAAAAGGAGAAACAAATGAAGAATGAAAAGGAGAAACAACATGAAGAATGAAAAGGAGAAACAACATGAAGAATGAAAAGGAGAAACAACATGAAGAATGAAAAGGAGAAACAACATGAAGAATGAAAAGGAGAAACAACATGAAGAAATGAAAAGGAGAAACAACATGAAGAATGAAAAGGAGAAACAACATGAAGAATGAAAAGGAGAAACAACATGAAGAATGAAAAGGAGAAACAACATGAAGAAATGAAAAGGAGGAAACAACATGAAGAATGAAAAGGAGAAACAACATGAAGAATGAAAAGGAGAAACAACATGAAGAATGAAAAGGAGAAACAACATGAAGAATGAAAAGGAGAAACAACATGAAGAATGAAAAGGAGAAACAACATGAAGAATGAAAAGGAGAAACAACATGAAGAATGAAAAGGAGAAACAACATGAAGAATGAAAAGGAGAAACAACATGAAGAATGAAAAAGGAGAAACAACATGAAGAATGAAAAGGAGAAACAACATGAAGAATGAAAAGGAGAAACAACATGAAGAATGAAAAGGAGAAACAACATGAAGAATGAAAAGGAGAAACAACATGAAGAATGAAAAGGAGAAACAACATGAAGAATGAAAAGGAGAAACAACATGAAGAATGAAAAGGAGAAACAACATGAAGAATGAAAAGGAGAAACAACATGAAGAATGAAAAGGAGAAACAACATGAAGAATGAAAAGGAGAAACAACATGAAGAATGAAAAGGAGAAACAACATGAAGAATGAAAAGGAGAAACAACATGAAGAATGAAAAGGAGAAACAACATGAAGAATGAAAAGGAGAAACAACATGAAGAATGAAAAGGAGAAACAACATGAAGAATGAAAAGGAGAAAACAACATGAAGAATGAAAAGGAGAAACAACATGAAGAATGAAAAGGAGAAACAACATGAAGAATGAAAAGGAGAAACAACATGAAGAATGAAAAGGAGAAACAACATGAAGAATGAAAAGGAGAAACAAATGAAGAATGAAAAGGAGAAAACAAATGAAGAATGAAAAGGAGAAACAAATGAAGAATGAAAAGGAGAAACAAATGAAGAATGAAAAGGAGAAACAACATGAAGAATGAAAAGGAGAAACAACATGAAGAATGAAAAGGAGAAACAACATGAAGAATGAAAAGGAGAAACAACATGAAGAATGAAAAGGAGAAACAACATGAAGAATGAAAAGGAGAAACAACATGAAGAATGAAAAGGAGAAACAACATGAAGAATGAAAAGGAGAAACAACATGAAGAATGAAAAGGAGAAACAAATGAAGAATGAAAAGGAGAAACAAATGAAGAATGAAAAGGAGAAACAAATGAAGAATGAAAAGGAGAAACAAATGAAGAATGAAAAGGAGAAACAAATGAAGAATGAAAAGGAGAAACAACATGAAGAATGAAAAGGAGAAACAACATGAAGAATGAAAAGGAGAAACAACATGAAGAATGAAAAGGAGAAACAACATGAAGAATGAAAAGGAGAAACAACATGAAGAATGAAAAGGAGAAACAACATGAAGAATGAAAAGGAGAAACAACATGAAGAATGAAAAGGAGAAACAAATGAAGAATGAAAAGGAGAAACAACATGAAGAATGAAAAGGAGAAACAACATGAAGAATGAAAAGGAGAAACAAAATGAAGAATGAAAAGGAGAAACAACATGAAGAATGAAAAGGAGAAAAAACATGAAGAATGAAAAGGAGAAACAACATGAAGAATGAAAAGGAGAAACAACATGAAGAATGAAAAGGAGAAAACAACATGAAGAATGAAAAGGAGAAACAACATGAAGAATGAAAAGGAGAAACAACATGAAGAATGAAAAGGAGAAACAACATGAAGAATGAAAAGGAGAAACAACATGAAGAATGAAAAGGAGAAACAACATGAAGAATGAAAAGGAGAAACAACATGAAGAATGAAAAAGGAGAAACAACATGAAGAATGAAAAGGAGAAACAACATGAAGAATGAAAAGGAGAAACAAACATGAAGAATGAAAAGGAGAAACAACATGAAGAATGAAAAGGAGAAACAACATGAAGAATGAAAAGGAGAAACAACATGAAGAATGAAAAGGAGAAACAACATGAAGAATGAAAAGGAGAAACAACATGAAGAATGAAAAGGAGAAACAACATGAAGAATGAAAAGGAGAAACAACATGAAGAATGAAAAGGAGAAACAACATGAAGAATGAAAAGGAGAAACAACATGAAGAATGAAAAGGAGAAACAACATGAAGAATGAAAAGGAGAAACAACATGAAGAATGAAAAGGAGAAACAACATGAAGAATGAAAAGGAGAAACAACATGAAGAATGAAAAGGAGAAACAACATGAAGAATGAAAAGGAGAAACAACATGAAGAATGAAAAGGAGAAACAACATGAAGAATGAAAAGGAGAAACAACATGAAGAATGAAAAGGAGAAAACAACATGAAGAATGAAAAGGAGAAACAACATGAAGAATGAAAAGGAGAAACAACATGAAGAATGAAAAGGAGAAACAACATGAAGAATGAAAAGGAGAAACAACATGAAGAATGAAAAGGAGAAACAACATGAAGAATGAAAAGGAGAAACAACATGAAGAATGAAAAGGAGAAACAACATGAAGAATGAAAGGAGAAACAACTGAAGAATGAAAAGGAGAAACAAATGAAGAATGAAAAGGAGAAACAACATGAAGAATGAAAAGGAGAAACAACATGAAGAATGAAAAGGAGAAACAACATGAAGAATGAAAAGGAGAAACAACATGAAGAATGAAAAGGAGAAACAACATGAAGAATGAAAAGGAGAAACAAATGAAGAATGAAAAGGAGAAACAAATGAAGAATGAAAAGGAGAAACAAATGAAGAATGAAAAGGAGAAACAACATGAAGAATGAAAAGGAGAAACAACATGAAGAATGAAAAGGAGAAACAACATGAAGAATGAAAAGGAGAAACAACATGAAGAATGAAAAGGAGAAACAACATGAAGAATGAAAAGGAGAAACAACATGAAGAATGAAAAGGAGAAACAAATGAAGAATGAAAAGGAGAAACAACATGAAGAATGAAAAGGAGAAACAACATGAAGAATGAAAAGGAGAAACAAATGAAGAATGAAAAGGAGAAACAAATGAAGAATGAAAAGGAGAAACAAATGAAGAATGAAAAGGAGAAACAAATGAAGAATGAAAAGGAGAAACAAATGAAGAATGAAAAGGAGAAACAAATGAAGAATGAAAAGGAGAAACAAATGAAGAATGAAAAGGAGAAACAAATGAAGAATGAAAAGGAGAAACAACATGAAGAATGAAAAGGAGAAACAACATGAAGAATGAAAAGGAGAAACAACATGAAGAATGAAAAGGAGAAACAACATGAAGAATGAAAAGGAGAAACAACATGAAGAATGAAAAGGAGAAACAACATGAAGAATGAAAAGGAGAAACAAATGAAGAATGAAAAGGAGAAACAAATGAAGAATGAAAAGGAGAAACAACATGAAGAATGAAAAGGAGAAACAACATGAAGAATGAAAAGGAGAAACAAATGAAGAATGAAAAGGAGAAACAAATAAAGAATGAAAAGGAGAAACAAATAAAGAATGAAAAGGAGAAACAAATGAAGAATGAAAAGGAGAAACAAATGAAGAATGAAAAGGAGAAACAAATGAAGAATGAAAAGGAGAAACAAATGAAGAATGAAAAGGAGAAACAACATGAAAGAAAAACGAGAGATAATAAGAATGGAGGAGGAGGACGAGGATAAGAAAAAAGAAGAAAATGAAGAAAAGAAAAAAAATGCAGAAAGGAGGAGAATCACTAAGAGGTACCTGGCATTGCCCAGAGTCATATAAAAAGAAGTTTTGATTGAAAACATCTGGTATTAGGATATTAAAAACTTTTTGATGCCCACATATCACTTTTATTCTGGGTAAAGCAGAGTAGATTTTCTTGTATAAAATATGAGAAAACAAAAGGGAAAGGATAAACCCAGGAAGGGAAAAACAGGCGAGAGAGGTAACAGATCAGAAAGAAAGGGGGGAAAAAAAGACGAGAAAGGGGGGAAAATGAACAAAAAGACGAGAAAGGGGGGAAAATAAACAAAAAGACGAGAAAGGGGGGAAAATAAACAAAAAGACGAGAAAGGGGGGAAAATAAACAAAAAGACGAGAAAGGGGGGAAAATAAACAAAAAGACGAGAAAGGGGGGAAAATAAACAAAAAGACGAGAAAGGGGGGAAAATAAACAAAAAGACGAGAAAGGGGGGAAAATAAACAAAAAGACGAGAAAGGGGGGAAAATAAACAAAAAGACGAGAAAGGGGGGAAAATAAACAAAAAGACGAGAAAGGGGGGAAAATAAACAAAAAGACGAGAAAGGGGGGAAAATAAACAAAAAGACGAGAAAGGGGGGAAAATAAACAAAAAGACGAGAAAGGGGGGAAAATAAACAAAAAGCCGAGAAAGGGGGGAAAATAAACAAAAAGCCGAGAAAGGGGGGAAAATAAACAAAAAGCCGAGAAAGGGGGGAAAATAAACAAAAAGCCGAGAAAGGGGGGAAAATAAACAAAAAGCCGAGAAAGGGGGGAAAATAAACAAAAAGCCGAGAAAGGGGGGAAAATAAACAAAAAGCCGAGAAAGGGGGGAAAATAAACAAAAAGCCGAGAAAGGGGGGAAAATAAACAAAAAGCCGAGAAAGGGGGGAAAATAAACAAAAAGCCGAGAAAGGGGGGAAAATAAACAAAAAGCCGAGAAAGGGGGGAAAATAAACAAAAAGCCGAGAAAGGGGGGAAAATAAACAAAAAGCCGAGAAAGGGGGGAAAATAAACAAAAAGCCGAGAAAGGGGGGAAAATAAACAAAAAGCCGAGAAAGGGGGGAAAATAAACAAAAAGCCGAGAAAGGGGGGAAAATAAACAAAAAGCCGAGAAAGGGGCGAAAATAAACAAAAAGCCGAGAAAGGGGCGAAAATAAACAAAAAGCCGAGAAAGGGGCGAAAATAAACAAAAAGCCGAGAAAGGGGCGAAAATAAACAAAAAGCCGAGAAAGGGGCGAAAATAAACAAAAAGCCGAGAAAGGGGCGAAAATAAACAAAAAGCCGAGAAAGGGGCGAAAATAAACAAAAAGCCGAGAAAGGGGCGAAAATAAACAAAAAGCCGAGAAAGGGGGGAAAATAAACAAAAAGCCGAGAAAGGGGGGAAAATAAACAAAAAGCCGAGAAAGGGGGGAAAATAAACAAAAAGACGAGAAAGGGGGGAAAATAAACAAAAAGCCGAGAAAGGGGCGAAAATAAACAAAAAGCCGAGAAAGGGGCGAAAATAAACAAAAAGCCGAGAAAGGGGCGAAAATAAACAAAAAGCCGAGAAAGGGGCGAAAATAAACAAAAAGCCGAGAAAGGGGCGAAAATAAACAAAAAGCCGAGAAAGGGGCGAAAATAAACAAAAAGCCGAGAAAGGGGCGAAAATAAACAAAAAGCCGAGAAAGGGGCGAAAATAAACAAAAAGACGAGAAAGGGGGGAAAATAAACAAAAAGACGAGAAAGGGGGGAAAATAAACAAAAAGACGAGAAAGGGGGGAAAATAAACAAAAAGACGAGAAAGGGGGGAAAATAAACAAAAAGACGAGAAAGGGGGGAAAATAAACAAAAAGACGAGAAAGGGGGGAAAATAAACAAAAAGACGAGAAAGGGGGGAAAATAAACAAAAAGACGAGAAAGGGGGGAAAATAAACAAAAAGACGAGAAAGGGGGGAAAATAAACAAAAAGACGAGAAAGGGGGGAAAATAAACAAAAAGACGAGAAAGGGGGGAAAATAAACAAAAAGACGAGAAAGGGGGGAAAATAAACAAAAAGACGAGAAAGGGGGGAAAATAAACAAAAAGACGAGAAAGGGGGGAAAATAAACAAAAAGACGAGAAAGGGGGGAAAATAAACAAAAAGACGAGAAAGGGGGGAAAATAAACAAAAAGACGAGAAAGGGGGGAAAATAAACAAAAAGACGAGAAAGGGGGGAAAATAAACAAAAAGACGAGAAAGGGGGGAAAATAAACAAAAAGACGAGAAAGGGGGGAAAATAAACAAAAAGACGAGAAAGGGGGGAAAATAAACAAAAAGACGAGAAAGGGGGGAAAATAAACAAAAAGACGAGAAAGGGGGGAAAATAAACAAAAAGACGAGAAAGGGGGGAAAATAAACAAAAAGACGAGAAAGGGGGGAAAATAAACAAAAAGACGAGAAAGGGGGGAAAATAAACAAAAAGACGAGAAAGGGGGAAAATAAACAAAAAGACGAGAAAGGGGGGAAAATAAACAAAAAGACGAGAAAGGGGGGAAAATAAACAAAAAGACGAGAAAGGGGGGAAAATAAACAAAAAGACGAGAAAGGGGGAAAATAAACAAAAAGACGAGAAAGGGGGAAAATAAACAAAAAGACGAGAAAGGGGGAAAATAAACAAAAAGACGAGAAAGGGGGAAAATAAACAAAAAGACGAGAAAGGGGGAAAATAAACAAAAAGACGAGAAAGGGGGAAAATAAACAAAAAGACGAGAAAGGGGGAAAATAAACAAAAAGACGAGAAAGGGGGAAAATAAACAAAAAGACGAGAAAGGGGGAAAATAAACAAAAAGACGAGAAAGGGGGAAAATAAACAAAAAGACGAGAAAGGGGGAAAATAAACAAAAAGACGAGAAAGGGGGAAAATAAACAAAAAGACGAGAAAGGGGGAAAATAAACAAAAAGACGAGAAAGGGGGAAAATAAACAAAAAGACGAGAAAGGGGGAAAATAAACAAAAAGACGAGAAAGGGGGAAAATAAACAAAAAGACGAGAAAGGGGGAAAATAAACAAAAAGACGAGAAAGGGGGAAAATAAACAAAAAGACGAGAAAGGGGGAAAATAAACAAAAAGACGAGAAAGGGGGAAAATAAACAAAAAGACGAGAAAGGGGGAAAATAAACAAAAAGACGAGAAAGGGGGAAAATAAACAAAAAGACGAGAAAGGGGGAAAATAAACAAAAAGACGAGAAAGGAAAAAAACAAAAAGACGAGAAAGGAAAAAAACAAAAAGACGAGAAAGGAAAAAAACAAAAAGACGAGAAAGGAAAAAAACAAAAAGACGAGAAAGGAAAAAAACAAAAAGACGAGAAAGGAAAAAACAAAAAGACGAGAAAGGAAAAGAAAGGAAAAAAACAAACTAAAAGGGGGAAAGAAATCCAGATGAGGAGGAAAAAAAAATAAGACAGGGAAAAAACAGGTAAGAAGGAAAAAAAAAAAACCAGACGAGAAAGGAAAAAAAAAACCAGACGAGAAAAGAAAAAAAAAAAACCAGACGAGAAAGGAAAAAAAAAAAAAAAACCAGACGAGAAAGGAAAAAAAAAAAAAAACCAGACGAGAAAGGAAAAAAAAAAAAAAAACCAGACGAGAAAGGAAAAAAAAAAAAAAACCAGACGAGAAAGGAAAAAAAAAAAAAAAACCAGACGAGAAAGGAAAAAAAAAAAAAAAACCAGACGAGAAAGGAAAAAAAAAAAAAAAACCAGACGAGAAAAGAAAAAAAAAAAAAAAACCAGACGAGAAAGGAAAAAAAAAAAAAAAACCAGACGAGAAAGGAAAAAAAAAAAAAAACCAGACGAGAAAGGAAAAAAAAAAAAAAAACCAGACGAGAAAGGAAAAAAAAAAACCAGACGAGAAAGGAAAAAAAAAAACCAGACGAGAAAGGAAAAAAAAAAAAACAGCCGAGAAAGGAAAAAAAAAAAAACAGCCGAGAAAGGAAAAAAAAAAAAACAGACAAGAAAGGAAAAAAAAAAAAAACCAGACGAGAAAGGAAAAAAAAAAAAAAACCAAACGAGAAAGGAAAAAAAAAAAAAAAACCAGACGAGAAAGGAAAAAAAAAAAAAAAACCAGACGAGAAAGGAAAAAAAAAAAAAAAACCAGACGAGAAAGGAAAAAAAAAAAAAAAACCAGACGAGAAAGGAAAAAAAAAAAAAAACCAGACGAGAAAGGAAAAAAAAAAAAAAAACCAGACGAGAAAGGAAAAAAAAAAACCAGACGAGAAAGGGAAAAAAAAAAAACCAGACGAGAAAGGAAAAAACAAAAAACAGACGAGAAAGTAAAAAAAAAACAGACGAGAAAGTAAAAAAAAAACAGACGAGAAAGTAAAAAAAAAAACAGACGAGAAAGTAAAAAAAAAACAGACGAGAAAGTAAAAAAAAAAAAAAACAGACGAGAAAGTAAAAAAAAAAAAAAAAAGACGAGAAAGTAAAAAAAAAAAAAAAAAAGACGAGAAAGTAAAAAAAAAAAAACAGACGAGAAAGTAAAAAAAAAACAGACGAGAAAGTAAAAAAAAAAAACAGACGAGAAAGTAAAAAAAAAAAACAGACGAGAAAGTAAAAAAAAAAAACAGACGAGAAAGTAAAAAAAAAAAACAGACGAGAAAGGAAGAAAAAAACAGATGAGAAAGGAAGAAAAAAGCAGATGAGAAAGGAAGAAAAAGCAGATGAGAAAGGAAGAAAAAGCAGATGAGAAAGGAAGAAAAAGCAGATGAGAAAGGAAGAAAAAGCAGATGAGAAAGGGGGGGGGAAACACAGAGAAGGGGGAAAAAAAGAGGAAAAGGAAAAAAAAAAAAACAGTCGAGAAGGGGAAAAAACAGAGAAGGGGGAAAAAACAGAAAAATATTTCCTTATTTTTTTTATTATTATATATATGAAGATAAAGGCTCCCCTGCTTCCTTCATAAAAATTAGATACATGATTATTGAAGTGAGCTGAGCACATGTACATTTCCCTCTATTATACAGATATTTGCAAAAATGTGACCTGCAATGAAGTGTGATACACAAGTTATATATGAAAGAGTGTAGTTGTAATTATGTAATTTTGAAAAAATATCTAGGTTATAAATTCTCAGAATTCATGGCCTAAATAGGTTTTGTTTTTCCTCTTTTTTTAAAAATACTCTGAATAATAAAAGATGCATGAATTTGACAGAATTGATACTAATCATGTTTGGTTTAACGTCTGGCATATATATATATATATATATATATATATATATATAATAAATTGTGTGTATACGTCAGCATTTTTTTTATTTAAGCAAAATTATTAAAAATAACAGAATTCTTCTGCTTATTACACCTACTTTTTTTTATTTAATAATTTGTTTTTTCTAATAATCTATTTTGTGTTAAAATTTTTTTTTTTTAAATAGTTAATGTATGTTCCATATATATCACAAATGTTTGATTTTTTGCCGAATCATCAGGTGAAGAAAGCAAATGAAGAAAAGGTTGCGGAAAAGATAATTTCAAAAGATGAGAAAGGAAAAAAACCAACAGATCATAGATATGCGCAGTTAAATAAAACAAACAAAAAAAAAAAGAATAGTTTTCCAGTTTCACTTAAAACTGTCTTAATTTGGAATGACAAAGTATTAAAACCTCAAAGCAAATTTTGTTTAAATTTTAAAAGAATTTTATTAATTAATCTACATAATATTTTACTTATTCGTTCCTTAGTCTGTAAGTTGTGCTTCAAAAGAGGCTAAACTTGCCAAATTTGGCTTTAAAAAGACCAATCTGGCAACCTGGAAGAATATGAGAGTGACCTCCCTTTGGTGTAGCCTTGTTTTTGAATATCATTAAAAAATACACCCGCGGGACCTGTGGAAATTCCACAGAGGACTCATATGTAATAAATTGATGTTGGCATTCTGTAGATATTCAGTGTAAATGGAGATGCTCTGATATTATTGTAGCTTTTTTGTTAAAACTGCAAAAGTATTTATCTAAGCTAGTATGAACGCCTGGCAAACCAAAACTTTGGAAGAATTCTTGATAAAATTATTTATAAAACAAATAGATGACTTAAGTGTCATCAACTATAATCGAAACCGAAACTAAAATTTATGAAGAATTCTGGGTAAAATTATTTATGACAAGAAATTCAAGTACATAACAATTAAATGACCCAGACTTAAGCGTGACACAGAAAATAACACACACGCTATCACATTAACATATAGATGATAATTGTTTGAGAAATGAATTTGTAGTAATTCTGACAGGCAGCAGTTCTTCACCGAAGAAAGAAGTCAGTAAAATAAAAAGTGAACATTTGAAAGAAATAGGGCTAAAAAAAATCATAGTCTGCGAAGGAGTGCTGGACTGAGGGAGTAAATTAAAAATTGTCTCTTATGTGATTTTATTATTTGTATTAAACTATATGGCATGATATTACTTTATGAGTGTTTATTAGTACATACAGGGTGACAAAAAACAAAACAAAAGCTAAATGGAGGCCATCTAGAACATATGCTGTAGAACGGAGAAAAAAAGGCCAAAGACCCTAGTGTTTTGAGGTGATTTTTTAAATATAATAAACTAGTTATGACCAAAGTTTCATTTCATTCAGACAAAACACTAAGAAACAGGGTCTAATTAGAGTTGGGGCCCGTTTTTTTTGGTCACCCTGTATTAATCTATCTTATTTTAGTCAGTTCTAGATTTAAAATACAATGGACACTATTTTCTGAGAAATCTTAATAAACTCGGTTAAATATATTGGTATTATTACAAAATAAAGTACAAGAAAGAATTCCCAACCGTTATGTTCTCCTTCTCGCAATTATTGTTATCAAACCCCAGTGCACATCTGTAAGAACTTACTTCTGCCAAAGACACAGCCTCTCTCTGACATGCAGGCTTTTTATTTGAAAAACCAACTGCATCTCATTTGCATATTTCCCCCAACTCTCATTACCTCATGTGACCAACAGTCCATAAATAGTAGGAGCGTCCATTTTTTTTTCTTTATCCCTTTCCTTAAACGGACAGCATATTGTACAAGGTGAGGTTTATACTACTTTTTAAACAATAAACTCATATTTGCTTTGTGTTATTTGTTTTTCCTATCCAAAAAAAGAAATTTTTTGCACTATCCAGAAAAATATTGGTTTTATCAAAACATATTTGTTGATTAAATATATTTCATATTCCTTGGAATTTTCACAGGTCCTTTAACATAAAAATAGTTATCTACTTAATAAATTACTGTTTGCAAAGAGAAAGTCAGGCCATTATGCTATTTGCCATCCTCTCTATTAAGGCCAACTGGTTTCAGCATTGATGGGAAGTCAGTGATGTATAAAGTCCTGACAGTATCATTGAGAGCGCTGTGTTTCTTGAATTTGCTACCATTCCTACATTTTGAGTTTTATTTTTAGTAAAACTTGAAATTTTGGTTGTTGTTCAGAATTCAACCTAATTAAAAAAACAAAAATACAGAAAAATCTTTATGATGTACATACCTGTTATGGGATAAAAATGTCATATTCCAAAACTCATGTAAATTAATCAAGTAGTTTATATATATATATTAGCAGGGATGCCCAGCGTAACCTAGCCATAAAATATGCTTTGCTTAAATATTTTAATTTATGCAGATTTCCTTTGCATTATTATAGAGTCAATTTTTTTTATAGATTCTTACATATAAAGTTGTGATTTCAAAACTAAAAGAAAAAACATATCCATATGACTTGGGTGCATCAGCTTGAATCAAAAATGAAACCAAAACTTAAAATATATATATATATATATATATATATATATATATATATATATATAAATTTCTTTTAAGTTAACGAAAAAAAATACATTAAGAAATTTATGTGCGGGTTTTGAACCTACAGACCATGTCATTAAAAAAAAAAAAAAAAAAAAAAAAAAAAAAAAAAAAAAAAAACACACACACACACACACACACACACACACTATCGACTTACCCACAGTAGAATTTTCACGGCCCCCGTTGTTCTATTATTTTTGCTAAGCGATGACATGGAAAAAATGGCTTTACCAATGATGGATAAATTAAAATAACAGTTTTGATTATAAGTAATTATCGAGGGTATTCTGAGACAAAACTTGAGATCACTTATCCACTAAAGTTTTGTAAATTTTGAAGAAAATCTGTTTAGCCATTTTGGAGTCTATAAGGAACAAACTCACACAAACAAAGTTGCATTTATATAATTGTAGATATATATATCTACACACACACACACACACACACACACACACACACACACACACACACACACACACACACAGTGTGAGCCAAACGTAGGTTGACAGCCTTGTCTTATCACAGTTGTATATTATACATGGCCTCAACATTTATTTAGAGATCATGTATGCATACAACTATATGTAATAAGACACAGCCGTCCACCTACTTTTGGCTCACCCTGAATATATAGAAATTATTTTTTTTTTTTAATGGTTTCAGCGATTTTAATAGTAAATTGTATTCATTACAAGGCTGATTTTGATCTTGGTAGTTTGAGTTATCTTTCTTTATGTAAAAACAACATGGCAAATCACTACTTAATCAATTTATGATTTGTGGAATACAGCATTTGTTTATAAATACGTATATCATAAAATTTTTTTGTGTTTTTGTTTTTTAAATTAGGTTGAATACTGGATAAGTACCAAAATCCTTTCTAAATAATAAAGTAAATATGTATTATTATTCATCGGACTACTGTTCTCATCTTGAGTGTGATTTTCACAATTTTTTGGTTGATATAACCTCTGATCTTCTTCAGGTGTATCTTGTCGAACTCAGGAATATTTCTGTCGAACTCAGGAATTTGGACGAAATTTCGAGCGGAACCCTTCACAGGGGTAGCGTGCTCTTGTTCCGTCAGTCATGACTGGATAGAGATCCTAAGTAATTCGCAAATGTATATTTTAGTCACCCACACTGAGAATTGAACCTTCAACCTTCAGGAGAATATCACTCTTACAATTGATTTTTCCCAGTACTCTAACCACTGCACCATGGGTCCTTGCAAAAATCAATTGTAAAAGTTTTACTTCCATTGAATTTAAAAACTATAAAAATTTAAATAAAGAATTGAGAACATAAATAAATGAAATAGATACAAATTAACAGTGAAACTAAGAATTGCATCATCGTCCAACCTTTATGTAAGTAAATAAAAGCCTCACTTACCACAATTCCACTTTTACTGAATGCATACGGCAAGGAAAGATAGTTTGTACCAATGAATGCCTTAAGAACGTTGGCAAAATCAGCCAGGAGAAAAATCCATTTTGATTGGCTAAAACGAAAAATAAGCACATTAAAAGAAGAAAAAAAAATCATTTTTTTTAAAAAGGAAAAAGGAAAATTTAAAAAAATTAAACAAATTTTTTTAGAGAAAAACAAATCTATGTTGCCTTAGAGTGCTCTATAGAAATTAATCAGAGTTAGGATTAGATCCATGAGTGCAAAATGTGGAAGTTGGCTATATCGTGAGATAAGAGTTCTTTATTCGATCGTGTCTAAGTTCAGGTGGAATAGATGAGAAGGTTGCAAATTATCGGCGTAAGCTCTAGTATTTTCACTAATACCACTACCATTCGAGTCTGAACTTGACAAAATAAATACCTGCCCTCATTGTGGAGCCCACTTCCAAATTAGTCTAAATTTGAAGCCAGGGATTTAACTTACAAAATATACCTGCGATTTATTTCTGTAGGGAACTCAAGGTGTAACAATTTTTTTTTTTAAAGTGTTACAGATAGATTTGTAGTCTCAAAACCTCTGGGAAAACACTGAAAACATATTAGCAAAAAAATAAAAATAAAACAAAACAAACATCTTTTTTGTCCAGTATTTGTAACGATTTTATATATATATATATATATATATAGGTTTAATAAGGCATGTTGAAAAATGCTTTAACAAGAGTTAAACACATTATTTGGAAAGGAAACACAAACAGAAGTGAAAGTCCTTAATCTACAGAGTTTCGAAGAAATACTTTCCTTCTTGTCAGAGGGGAGGAGTTAGCAAAATGCATAAAAATTTTGCCTGTAAAGTATTTAAAGAAACTAAGTAAGAAGAGGATCATGCGTGAAAATGACACGTAGAATAATGAAACAGATGGAATGGGGTAAAAGGAAAAATTGGTTTCTTGTGAGAGTGTGTTCGCATTTTATATATATGTGTGTATGTATGTGTGTGCGAGCTAGGAAACTTGACGTTGCCTGGGATTGAATGATGTTCCAAAATTCCAATACTTTTATTGCCATCAAAATCAGTAAAATCAATTGATTGCATGCTCTAGTCAGGGACCCATCAGTATGCATCAAGAAGAAGCTTCGCATACCTCCCCGTATTAATACATTGCAGTTTACATTGCACAGTGGAGAACATACTGCTGATTTTATAAAATTATTTTTTATATAATAGCTTAAATTAAAGCTTAAAATGCAAATGTCAAGTATCATGGTTCAACTGTGCTCTAAATGGAAACATTCATTTCGAACACGCCTGTCTTATTAAATAACCTACTGTTGATTTTATACATCAAGCTCTTCTGCTTCTGCAGTGATAAAACTTCTCAAATGCACTTGCGATGTTAGGTTGTATAAAGACGTTAACTTTGGCCAAAATCGAACTGTTCCTTCTTTAATCTGATTTTTTTTATTATCGATTTTTGATACTTATTGGAAGGATTTCGATACAAAACCTATCTAAGAACACTACTCGACACATTTGTGTGAAAAAAAAAAAAAAAATATATAGAAACAGCCCAGCCATTTTGAAGTTCAGATGTAATGAACTCACAGACACACACAAAGTGCCTTTTATATATAAGTAGAGATAGAGATTACATTACTCAGAGCCAAGATTGTCATCGCATTTTATTCCACTTGGCGTTGTTCGGGTGCAATAAATATGAGATTAGAGCATTACATTTAAAAGGGATAGCTCCAATACATGAATTACATTATTATTTTTCAGCACATTAAAAAGAAAAAAATGGACGATAAAGTAAAAGAAAAGGCTGGAGAGAATGGAAAATGGGGGAGAGGGGAAGAGAGAAAGATAAAGGATAGTTGGAGAGAGAAAGAGAGGACGATATAGAAGTTTTAATATAAAGATGTTACACGCATTTAACTTCTGTTTTATATGGCCCCGGGCAACATTGAGTAACCCTACCAGTCTATTATATAACGGGCAGTTATCTGTGTGCATATGTGCACATACCATGTTCAGCTAAAAGTAAACAAAAAAACTATTAAACCAACACCTACAAAGTTGGTATACTCTTGATTGGCATTGCCTTGGATGAATAATATTTAAAATTAAAGGGAAATTATTCTTTCTTTGAAGATCAATTGGGTCTCGTTTCATGAGAGGAGTGGGGGGACGGATGGTTTTTCAGTCATTTTCAAAGCTAATTTGGAAGGACAATGCCAACTCATTCCTCTAGGATTCTATGTAAAGGAGAGCTGTGGGTGTGTGTATGCCCAAACAAAGAAATGGGTTGGTCAGAAGAGATCTAGGGGCTTAGAAGATGGAGGTTAAAACAGGAGATGGGAAGAGAGAAATTATGTTTTAATCAAAATATTTTACACTTTTTCTCCTGGCGATACCAGGTAGCCCTGCTAGCATATGTTTGATACCAGATGTTAGAATCCTGTCAGACTTCTAATGATAAGTTATGCCATGAAGCTGCAATAAAGCCATAAATACATTTTATCATGATTTATTATCTATGATTTCTATCTACCAACACTTACATATGCATATCATGATATATAGTGTCTTTGGCTTATCTATTTGTTTATGACATTTGTTTAGAAGTTTTAAAAATATGATTTAATACTGTTATCTACAATCTGGTGATCGTCAAATAATCAATCTTTTTTGTTTGTTTGTGATAAATGACCAAATCCAATTTCAGATGAAGCTGTCAACAGCTCGAAAAATTCTGAGACGTCCATTTAATTATTTTTTTTTTCTATAGAAATCACGCCAGACAAGGCATGAAACCACTTGATGTAAGGCGTTATAAAAAAAACAAAAATAAACATACTACTAATTCAAAGTAAAAAATCAGCTACCAATAAGTGTTAAATGGATAGATTCGGACACCAAAAACAGCAATTCTTCCCCTCCTTCATCAAAAATATTCATTCAACGTGAAAACTAAAGGAAAAAATAAGGGAAACAAAAGTTACCCGGCTGCCAAAAGTAAACACAAGGTCCATTTTCTATTTTTTTTTTTAATTTATCATGATTTCTGTTGTGACAAGGACAAATGTGTCAACAAATCACATTCCATATAAGTAATTTGTTTGCAAAGAGAAACACTGCCTGGTCATCAAGCCATTTGTCATGCTCTCTGTAGATGTACCACACCATTTTTTCTTAGATCGAATAAACTCAAATCCAGCATTATTGAAAAGAGCATAAAAAACAAAGAAATAATATCTTTTAGTTTTTTAAATCGGCTCATTAGAACTGGAGTTATAACCATTGAAAGTATCGAAAAATGTGTGGTTCACTGGACATTTTTACCTTAAATCAATCCTATTCAAATGCATAACAAGCTTGTGACTGAAAATGGTAGGAAATTTGCACAATTTACAGACTAACCCATCTTTAAAAAGTTGTATCTTCAGATTTTTTAAGATATTATGATGAAATTTTGAACATATAATACCATGAAGGTTCAGTTGACGTTATTTATGACCATCTCACTTGGTCACTTACGGACTAATTAGCATATTTCAGTTTCATTTTAACAGTTTTAAGTAGAAACATCATAAAAACAGTTAAGAAAAATAGTAAGTAAAGCTTTATCATGATAGGAAGTATTATTCTGATGGACATTATCATTTGTCAGTATCACATCATGAAAAATCTAAGATGGCGACCAGGAAATCCAAGATGGCCACAATGACACGATTCAAAGAAATTATTAACAAAATATGGCTTGTAGCATATCAAATTAAAGGAAATTTTGTACACATCAGAATAATGTTTTCAAATATATTAAACTAATTAACATAATTAAGTTTCATTTTAACGACTTTAAGTAGAAGCATCATAAAAAAACCTTTAAAAAATGGGAGGTAAGGCTTTATCATCATGAGAAATATTATTCTGATGGACATTATCATTTGTGATGATTACACTGTGAAAAATCCAAAATGGCCACCACGACATGATTCAAAAGTTACATAAATATATTCTTTGAAGTGACCTATTTTTTTTTTTTTTAATAATATAAGCAAAAAGAAAAGAAAAAAATATTTGGTATTAGTTTCAAGCAAATTGTTTGGTGCTTGTCTTGAATTCTCCATATATAAATAAAACAAAAATAAAGAAAAATCTGATGTACGTACATGTGATAAAATGAAAATATCATATATTAAAAATCATGTAAATTGATCAACTAGTTTTATTTTTATAAAGAAAATCATTTTTAAGCAATTAATGAGAATTTACAGGTATTATAAAAATCTAATAGGTTGCATTGAGTTATCTCCCTTTATTTCACAATTATTTTCCAAATAGCAACAAGAGAGTCATTCTTCAGTTATTCTAAAATTTGATTTTCTTATTTAAAAATAAAGCTACTTTATCAATTTATGAGATATATTTTCGTATTGTCACGGGTACGTACATCATACAGATTTTTTAAAAGTTTTTGTTTTAATATAGGGGAATTCTGAACAAGAACAAATTAGTTTTGCTTAAAAATCATTTTTAAGCAATTAATGAGAATTTACAGATATTAAAAGAAAAGAAAAACTAATTTCTAACATTTTTTTTGTCAATAAAAACAATAGTCATCATAGTTACTCTCTTTTGCAAATACAAGTAACATTTGTTTCTTACCCCAAAATTTCACAAATCTTGTTCTTCATACAACTCATACAGTGGTAGAAGCTAAGTGAGCAACTGACATATCAAGGTAGTTCTTAAGTTTTAAAACAAAGTTAAGTACTATGGGTTGTTTGTGCTCTTTAGTTAGGATTAAAAGACAAATATGTTTGGGAACCAATTAAAAAGGAAACAAGCCAAGCATGCAAGGTCCTCCTCCATGAGTGAAAAATTTACTTTCACCATGATTAATGTTTGTGCAAAATTAAAAAAAAATCCAAGGCATGGTTATTGAGAAAAGTGCAAACAAATGAACGGATGTATGATAGGGGGGGGGGGCAACCAGAATTATCCCAGAAAATCTGTTCTGGAAAAAATTTACCTTCACCATCACTAATGTTTGTGTAAGATTTTTTAAAAAAGCAAGTCATAGTTATCAAGAAAATTGCAAAGGGATGAATGGGAGTGAATCTCTCCTTTGTGGGGAGGGGGAGGGCAAAAAATCTTTTTTGGACATCTTATATATATATATATATATATATATATATATATATATATATATATATATATATATATATAAATATAGCTTCTATATCTGGTTGAGATTACTTTATAAATATTAACTCTTCAATATTTATAATATACTTCAGTTTTGCTATCTTGGATTATTTTGGTAAACTTAACTGTAATTCTTATATATATATATATATATATATATATATATATATATATATATATACATACACACACACACACTTTTCAAATGTACAAGCAGTACTTCAAATTTAACGGAAAATGGCACTTTAGTTTTAAGTGCTTAGAAAACCCCAAGACATCATGTGATCACAATTATTTAACTAATTAAAAATAACTTTTTTTAATTGGACAAACAAAATCATTGTTCAATAATGACATAATAGAAATATTGTTAATCATTTTCAAGCAAACAAATTAAATTGCTTTTATAATAGTTTTGTCTTAGTGTGCATTGCCATCAGAAAATTTTGGTTATTTATATATATATATTATGATTCCTTATGAATAGCATTTGCTGACTAGTTACAAGACAATGATTCGTCCACACTTGGAATACGGGTCCCTAGTGTTCAGAGTTGGCAGGGTGTTCTTTGATTCTCTTGACTGTCTACAGCAATGGTTCTCAACCGGGGTCCATGTGGACCCCCATGGTACATGTAACACTAATATCGGTTCAGTCTTCCTTCAAGATAAACTGTTGATATATGTTCTTTGGTTTTCTTTACATTACTGAAAAATAAAATAAGCTATAAGGGTTGACTAAAATACATTAAAAAGAAAAGTCATGATTAAAAAAGGTTGAGAACCATTGGTCTACAGCTATAAGATATATACTAGATATTCCCTTTTGCAACCCGGCTCCATCTAGAGTATATGATCTGTTTGGATTAGATCTGCTGTCTACTTGCCAGAACGTGACAGTTGCATCTGTTGCCCACAGATTATTTCAGGATTCTTGCCCCACCGCAATACTTAAGTATCATCCTGTGCTGCAGCTGAATAGACCAAACCTGCGACGATATACATTCATTTTAGACCCACTACATATTCACATCGGTATTTGCTCAAAGATGTACCAGTGATCTTTTGCACTGTGTTCTGCAATCCTGAACACGTTGCCTCAAAACTGTATGAGTGAACATGTGTCACTGTCACATTTTCAGAGTTCTGCATTGTCTAACTATCGTGATGTTGCTAAGTTTTATACATTTCCTAATCAGCTAGGTAGCTGTCTATTGCTAACGGTTTTTATGACCATGGCTAAATAAATAAAAAGAAAAAAGAAAGTGGTCTTTTCTGAATTTGCTGGATTCCAGGACAAGAATTCATCTAGTCTGGCACAGTGTGCAGCTAAGAGCTGTTACTTGAGGTAACATCACTAAAAGAAGGTGCACCATTTCTCATAGGAGTCAGTTTATAGCCGTGTCGGATCTTATTTGGACTTATTTTGAATATTTCACCATGGTTTACTTGTAGGGTGAAGTATCCTCATGTCAGGTTGTATATACATACCATTGTAATGTACACAGAGACCAAAGACATTTCAAGATTGTGTCTAGTATATACGTGTACGTGCGTATAGTTGCAAATACACAAACAAATACAGAATGATATAACCTTGATTCAAAACATGTGATTTGACTCACGCCAAGATTTTGTCGCAATAAACGCTCCAGGACCAAACCATTAATATAAATGTTATGGCTAAACTAACTCATAACAATTTTAGTAGAGATCACTATCAGGTCAGATTATTATTATTTTACTCACTAGGAGTTCTCTCACAGAGATTAATCACTGACAACAATCAGTGTTCTTTGGAGTCTGGATTATAACAAATCTCCCTAGATTTCCAATACTCAATTTGCTTTCGATAACCTGAAAATTATAATCATTATTTACTAGAAGTCACTCGAGGGCAAGAGTTGAACGACCGGGCAGCCTGCTAGCATAGATATAAATATTTAAATTAAACTCAAAAGGAATATAGATATTAGTACTAATATTTATAGGATACATCTAACCAAAAATGTATTATTCCACAAGGAACAGACAATGCACATTTAGAAATATGTAAATATAATTTTTGTAAATCTTAATTTACAGAGTTTTAACTTATATTATACAAGATCAAGCTCTTTAATCTGGTTAGGTGTATCCTATAAATATTAATACTAATATTTATATTTCTTTTGAGTTTACAGAATTATTCAATTAGTAAACTTTTGGAACCATGTTCAAACAAGGAATATAGCAAAAAAAAAAAAACCTTAACTTTTTTCCTCAATTCATGAAGTAAGCTCTTCTCGCCAGAAAATAACCAGTAAAATAAAATAAAAATTTCTAGTTTGCATAATTTAAAAACTTTGAAAATCTTTATCACAATATAATCTAATATATCTATAATTCTATAACTTTTTTTTGTGTGTGTATTGATATTTATATCAAAACCCCTTTTTTATATTTATTTAAAAAGAAAATATAACTTTGTAACATATGGGTAGTGGAATTACATTAATCTGCAAATTTGCATATTCTTATAAACATTCATTTTAATTCCTTAGTTTTTTTTTTGTTTTCTTACAGGATTATCATCTTTAGTTAACTATTATGTGTAATTTAGCTTTCGTACATTTATATTTATATCTGATCTACCTCTGCATTCCATGTTTAAAAAGGATGTGTCCTCTATAGTATCAGACCTGACCGAATAGTTAATTGTAGGCATAGACCGATTCATACCATCCAAAAATTCCAACAAAAACCTAACAGCCAGCCATGGTTCTCCCCAGAATGTGCTGTTGCCATCGCGCACAGAAATCACTTTTTCCATAGCTACCAACGTAATAGAGGCACTGAGACTAAAGCTGCTTTCAGGACTGCCAGCAACCACTGTAAAAGAGTAATAAAAAATGCAAGAGAGCTAAATGCTCAGTCCGTTAAATCCAAAGTAGCTGAGCAGCGGTTTGGTTACCACCAGTTTTGACAAATAGCAAACAGGATCCTGAACAGAAGCGTGCATTCTATCTCAACCATCATCAATGGACTTGAGGTCATCTCGTCAGTATCAGACAAAGCCAAACTATTTGCCAAGAACTTTGCAGCTAATTCTACCCTATGCGATGAAGGCCATCAACTCCCCATATTTCCTCCTATAACAGACAACACGCTATGCAACATACAAATATCTGTGCGTGAGGTCACCAAGCTAATCAAGAACCTTGATGGCATTCCAGTTATAGTGTTGAAAAAGCTTCAACCAGAACTTGCCCCCATACTTACAAAACTGTTTAAGCATTGCCTTAAGGAGAAGTGCTTCTCAACACCCTGGAAAACCTCATCAGTATGCCCTGCATTTAAGAATTCAGGTGATAAGTCGTCTCCCTCTCAATAAGTCTCCTGTGTGTCATGAGTAAGTTGCTAGAATCCATACTAAATACCTCAGCAGAAATAACCTTCTTGGTGACATGCAATATGGTTTCCGTTCTGCCAGATCTACAGCAGATGTGCTAACGGATATATCTCATAGGATTAGTGAATCTCTTGACAAAGGTTTCCTTACTAGAGCTATTGCTCGACATATCAAAGGCCTCCGATAAGGTATGGAATAAGGGTCTATTTCACAAGATTTCCACCTACAGTACAACTAGAAATGTTTTCTCAATCATTAAATCTTTTCTCTCTAATAGGCTCATAAGAGTAGTGGTTGATGGGCAGAAATCAGAGGTCCTCAGTATTAATGCTGGAGTCCCTCAGGGGTCCATCCTGGGTCCAACTCTCTTCCTGATCTACATCAATGATCTCCCAAAACACATACTTAAATCATTCGTTGACATCTATGCTGATGACACGACCATCTATGGCAACACATCAAAGGTTGTAAATTACAAAGTTCTTTCTGATTCTCTCTCCTCTGATCTTGAGTGTGTGGTACAGTGGGGGAAGAGGTGGCTTGTTACTTTTAATGCATCTAAAACCAAGCTTTTATCTTTACATCATCAATGCTCTGATCCCCATCTGGCATCAATTGAAATGGATGGCTCTCGTCTAGGGGAAGCTCCATGTTTTGATAAGCTTCTGGGCTTGACCTTTACTCCTGACCTGAAATGGAACACGTACATCAAGTCAGTTGCCAAGGTCGCTGGAAAAATGGTAGGATCCTTCTACTGCTCTACAAGATATCTCACTACTGATGCAATTCTCTATCTATATAAAAGCCAAGTACGTCCAAGGATGGAGTACTGCTGTCACATCTGGGCAGGAGTTGCTAAAAACAGCCTATCCTGCCTTGACAGGGTACAAAATAGGATTCGTGGCTTAGTGGGGGATGCCCTTTTCTCTTCTCTGCAACCTCTCTCCCACAGGAGAGACGTTGCGAGCCTGTCTTTGTTTTATCGTTACTTCTATGGCAAGTGCTCGTCTGAGCTCCAATCTCTGGTCCCCCCTCGTCAATCTTTCACGATAAACACCAGTCTAGCTGAAACCACTGTCAAAAATTTTCCCCACTCTTTATCTGTGCCTAAACCAAAACGTAGCTTCCATGAACAAAACTTCTTTCTTAGAAGTGCACGCCTGTGGAACTCTGTTCCATTTGCCTGTTTCCCACCTGACTACAACCTGGATGTCTTCAAGTCCAACATAAACAAATTCCTGATGAACCACCTCCTTAAGTAAGACACTTTATCAAATCTCCAATACTAATGTTCTGTGCACGCAATAACGCTTATCTCCGAGTGGCTTCCAGGCCTTGATAAGTGGTGACTGCCTTGTAAAAAAAATTATATTCATGCAAATATTCTATATGATTTATACTTGTGTAATATTTGCATAAAAAGGTTATCGTAAACACAAAACTCTCTATATATTTATCTATCTATATTTTTTTAAATTTTGTCTACCAAACTCCTGTCAGTTTTTGGTCTATAGACATGAAACTTAATATATAGAGTATTCAAACCCATGCGAAATTTTATATTTGGGTTTTAGCCAGGGAAAATCTGTGCAAAAGTGAAGATTAAGAAAAAATGGAATTTGCCAGGTGAAGATCGAACAACGGCATTACGAATATGCATGCGTAACATAATAGCTATTGGTTTATGTTTTAATTTTTAGCCTTGCAGCAAACATATTGGTATTATTTTATTTTAAAGCCTATCTCACGTTTGTATAGTTAAATATATTTTTTTGTAGATTTTAGCATGCTTTAAAAGAATATGATAACAGTTTCCATCGCAAACTGAACCCTGGGACTATTTTCCGCCATTTGATAGCCTTTGCTTATGCTATGCGTGAGCGCACAGTAATGTAAATGAAGACTGCTAAATGTGCATTCGCGCGCACATTTGCTTACCAAACTGCCTTCTCATATAGTGCAGTAATCTTTGGCAAACAATTTAAAAGTAGATGAAAAACAAGTAGTTTTTCAGATATTAAGCAATGTAATTCTCTCCGTACAGAAATGGCCACTACTGATAAAATATAGAAATGCATTACTTAATATCTGCAAAATATGCATGCGCTTACAAGTATAGAAATGGTTACCACTGATAACATGAGGAATTACATGTATCTGAATACAGATTTTTCTTTATTTTTGTTTTTTTTAATTTCCTCGTGTATTTATTGAAAGATGAAAGCAGGATAAAAAAAAAATTTAAAAAAACCCACCAAAAACCTTTTTACCAATAAACGAACAAAAAAATGCCCCCTCCCTCACTAGGTGGCTACAAAATGTCACCCGCTTTTTGAAAAAGTCTTCATATCACGAAAACTATTTCTCTGCGACGGAAATGGTAAGCAGATTCGTTTTTAGCACACCGAAATCCACAAAAAAAATTTTTCTATACAAACGTGAGACGGGCCTTAAAGTAAAATTTTACGAACATGTCTTCATAGCTCAGGCAATAGGCATTAGCGGTGAAAAGTGAAAGGAAAAATTAAATTGTAAGCTAAACGTTTTGGTTTCGATTCTCGGTGGTGGCGCACAAGTCATTTTTTTTTTTTTAAATCATTACAATATATTGGATCCAATATAATAAAAAATACGAAATCTGCATTACTCAAAATATCATATTTAAGCGTATTTACTATTTTACGACCAGGTAATGTCGGGCGACTTGCTAGTATGTGTGTGTGTGTATATATATATATATATATATATATATAAAATAAAAATTACAATTACATTTACCAAAATGATCTAAGATGGTAAAATTAAAATATATTATAAATATTACTTCTTTAATATTTATAATATATATATATATATATATATATATATATATATAGTAATAATAAAATTGATAAAAATATAAATACTCTTTTAGCAGACAAACCTATCAAGCTCTACATGGTTAAGTGGAGCAATTAATAAAAGTAGTAAGAGACGAGAATTCAACTCAATAAAGACAGATCTTATGAGTTAAATTTTTATTTATATCGCCCAAAAGAAGAGAAAGGAGTATACAAAAAGGGAACTGAAAACAAGACTAGAAGGATGGCAACAACATAAGAGAGCAGACAGGTTCATGGAAGAACTGAACCAAAACTACATTGACAAGGAGGCTTCACTGCAATGGCTTAAAAGTGACAAATTTCCATTTGATGAAGAACGATTAATTATAGCTGGACAAGACCAAGGCTTACTCACAAATGGATTTTAAAAAATGGCTGGTCTACAAAAAAATAGACCAATGCAGATTCTGTCACTCAGCTGTTGAAAGCCCAAGCCACCTAATGTCTGGATGCAAGATCCTTCTAGCCGATGGTCATTACACTGCCCGCCACAATAAAGTATGTAGATACTTACATTGGAAGATCTGTGGAGAGATGCAACTAGATAGGTCGTCGAACATCTGGGAACATGAACCACCACCGATAACATCAAATGGAAAAGTGACAGTGTTCTATGACAAAGACATACAGGCAGGCAGGTACATAAAAGACAAGGCCATCAAGCCAGATATAGTAATATGGAACAAGCCCGAAAAAACTGCACTCATTATCGACGTCACAGTTCCAAATGACTTTGGCCTTAATAGAGCAGAACAGGAAAAGATAACAAAATATCAGGACCTAAAAAATCATCTAAAAACAACATGGTCTCTGAAATAAACATTATACCAGTTGTGACAGAAGCGACTGGCCTAATAAAAAAGAACCTTCATAAATACTTAGAAGCAATCCCTGGATAACTAAGCTATAAGGAAATACAGATAGCAGCCATAAAGGGAACAGTGTCTATTCTTAAAAGAGCTCTCGGATATAAATTTAAACTATAATAGAATCAAGTGTTAGCCCCAGGAAGGAGCCCCTTGATCTCTTCAAACTAAAAAAAAAAAAAAAAAAAAAAAAAAAAAAAAGGAGAGAAACTTGAATGCTACTAGACACTGTCCTCGAGTGTCTAAGGTCTCTCTGTACAGGGGTTTGTCAGAACCTGGCATGAGGATACTTTTTTTCTAGAAGTAAACCCTGACCAAATATTCAAAATCACATAGTATTCGCTGCCCAAATAAGATCTCCTCACTATGGCTAACCCACATTAGCTTTTATGAGACTAGATAAATTCTTGTCCTGGAATCCAGTAAGACCAAGAGACCAAAATGAAAGATATACTACAACATATGAAAATGGTTAACTTGGGAGAGGAAAATTATGTTCTCAATTTCTTTACTAACTCGGTGTTTGAGAGATAAAGTACTTAAATGGAGCATTCGAATATCTATGTATCTCATATAGACTTCAAGTGTTAGCCCCAGGTTGTGACTTGTGGGCCCCTTGATTTCTGAGAACCTCGACTGAAGTAAAATAAGACAAAAATGAAATGAATCACAAACAGGAAAACGCAATATAAAAATCTAACACGTAAAAGTTGACGTAACTCTTTGAAAATTGTGTGCAAAAATCTTCCAGATGTTTTGATCTTTTTTAATTCTTTTTGAAAATGCTAACAAAATTCCTAAGCTTAGATTTAAATTAAAAAAAAAAAAAAAAAAAAAAAATGAGCTAGAAATTGAAAAGGTCATTTCGGTACTTCTATAGAAGGGGGAACCCAAACACGACCGTCGTGACCCATATCGACCCGAATTGAGATTTACACAACAGACCGCAAATAGTCGAGCCGTCACCGAACAGTAAAGTAGTACAAACTTTTCATTTTTTTTGCTGCCTTTATGGTTAAGGTCAATTAGTAATTGAATGAAAAGTTTGTACTACTTTACTGTTCGGTGACGGCTCGACTATTTGTGGTCTGTTGCGTAAATTTCAATTCGGGTCAATATGGGTCACGATGGTCGTGTTTGGGTTCCCCCTTCTATAGAAGTACCGAAATGACCTTTTCAATTTCTAGCTCATTTTTTTTTTTTTTTTTTTTAAATCTATTTAAATCTAAGCTTAGGAATTTTGTTATAGCATTTTCAAAAAGAATTAAGATCAAAACATCTGGAAGATTTTTGCACACAATTTACAAAGAGTTACGTCAACTTTTACGTGTTAGATTTTTATATTGCGTTTTCCTGTTTATGGGTCCCTCCCAAAGAAGCATAATATATTTAAGATTTAGGTTCTTCTACAGAATTTGAACCGAACTATAACCTAACCTAAATTTTAAGTTTAGTTCAGCAAAAGTTGGTTTGATTCAAATTGTGTACACGCACAAAGATTAGTAAATATATGAATAAATAAAAACTTTATGAAAAAATATTTTAAGTTGATGAGAAATTTGATTTGCATTACTGTTCACAGATTCGAAAAAGTTGTCAAAAAACAAATATATAACAAATAAATGTCATCAAAGGCAAGATAAGTTACTTTTCTACCTAACTGAATAATTGTCTAATGTTTTTATTTAATGTAACATGTTTATTCAGCTAAAAAAAATTTTTTTTTAAATGCAGTGTTTACCGATGTATTGGAAAATTAAAAATAGCGCCCGCCCGATTCTCTCTTTGCCACGGTAAGTTTGGGAAAAGGAGTTATAAATAAAAAACTAGACAAAATACTATTAGAAACTCGCTCAATATATGTTACCTTGGCATAGACTGACATATATTGAGTGGGGTTTTAACAGCATTTTGTATATTTTTTTATTTTTAACTTATTTTTCCAAACTTACCGTGTCAAAGAGAGAGTCGGGTGACATTTTTAATTTTCTAATACATCGGTAAACACTGTGTTTTTCGAGCTGAATAAACATGTTACATTAAATAAAAACACTAAAAACATATCCAGTTAGGTAGAAAAGTAACTTACATTGCCTTTGATAGGACTTATTTGTTATACATTTGTTTTTTTTTTTGACAACTTTTTCGAATTTATGTGTACAGTAATACAAACCAGAGAAATTAAAACTACAAAATATATTATACCATAAAATGATGATTCCAAACTACAAAGATGTTTTAAAAAATTAAACTACAAAACATTTTTCTCGGAAAAACTTTGAAAACACACACACACACACACACACACACACACACACACACACACACACACACAAAACCCGCCAGAGCAATAAATATTGAAAATATTGATTTTAGTTTTAACTTATTTCTATAATTTAGTGTATTTCTTTTTTCGATTTCTTTTAAAACTTCAAAATAATAATATAAGAAAAAAGTTAACTTAAAAAGTATCAAAGTAATGTTTGTTTAAATTACTCATTAAAATTAATTTAATTCAAACTAAAGGATTTTTTTTTAAAGTGGATATATTTAATCAATATTTTATCTCATTCAGAATAACATGTACGTTTCGATTTTAATTTATATTTCTAAAATTTTTCTGTGATTATTGCTTAATTAAATCAATTCATTTAACTAAAACTAATGTTTATTTAAACAATGTATTCGTTTAGTTTGTTACCTTTAAAAAAGGTGTTTATATAGATCAGAGCGCCTATGGCTGTCCATATTGCTCAGGAAAATTCGGTAACAGCTGAAAGGAGACAATACAAAATGAAAATCGGGTTCATGAAACTGAAACCGAAAAATACTGATATATTTACATTTTTTTTTTTTTTTTTGTAAATTTATCTTTATTTATTTGGTACTCATCATGCACTTATTGATCCATGCTGAAATAACGTTATTATTTTAAAAAGCCATTCTTAACATGGGGAGGGGAGAGTGTTTTGTACTTTTTCTGTACTTTAAACTTACAATTGAATTTTTAAAAAAACATCATAAAACTTTAATTAAACTTGGAAATACGATTTAAAAAATAGCGCGGATCACTCAGTAAGTACATTAGCACCATTTATTTATCAATTATGGGTAGTTCATTTGTTTTTATCAATTGCCGCATTAAATAAACATTAGTTACGAAAAAAAAATGAATGAAAAGCATTGAAAGCAACAATTTAAAAAATACAATGCGACAATGTATTTAGTATTTACAAAATTAAATAAAACGTAAATAAATCAGTGTTTTCCGTCTGTCATTTATCCGTTTCAAGAACCAGAATTAATTTTGTGTGATTGTCTTTCGGCTGTTGTAACTTGTTACCTGATTTAATCGAGTCAATGTTAGTAGCCATGGGGGTTGATCCATATAAGCACTTATATGTAATTAATTTAATCGACAGAAAGAACCTAACGCACACAGATTTTCATTTTGAGAAAAAAATATTGAGATGTTGAAAGAAAATATGTTTGCCCTTTTCACAAACACACATATATATATACCTTATTGTATTATTTATATTAAAGTCCATGTCGGGTTATTTCGGGCTGGTTGAAGTCGAGGAGGAAGAAGTCCGGGTATCGTCCAGAAGGCCCGGCTTTTTTTGGACCTGGTTAGTTGTAAAGTTGGACTCGATGACACGATGGAGAAGTCCTGGTTGAATTATTATTATTATTGTTATGATAGCAATGTGATAGTTGAGAGGAATAAAAATAAGATTGTTGTTGGTATTGTGGATTTTTCGTGTTATTATTTGTGTCGTGGCTGTCGTCAGGGGTGGCGAGTACCGACACCACCAGTAAATGTCGTGTCTCGCCGGACACATTTGGTATAAGACTCACAAAGTCGAGAAGTAATGGAAAACTTGGGAAGAGAGATAGAGAGAGAAAGATGATATAATGGACAAGTGGTCGCTTTACCCTCTCTTTCTCTCTTTAGATAGATTATTTTTCATATACCCCTGTCTTGCTCGCTTCTCCCCTTCTCTCTCACTTTCTCTGTCGTTAGTTCACCTCCCCTTCTAGCGTCCTATGATTCCCTCTCTCTCTTTCTCAATGCACTTAACCCTCCCTCCCGCTCCTAATCTCATCTCGCTCTGATTGCGTCGTCCGCCTCACGTGACACACGGTGCTTCCTCCACCAAGACAGCAATAAGAAAATCGGCAGATAACTCTAAAAGGAATTCCCTCTCCAAATGCAGTCGTCTCTTTGGAGATTTTAAGAGGGAATAAAAACGTGAATTTCCCCGATTTACAAATATTCCGGGCAGCGGGATACCAATTAAACATTTTACACACAGATGAATATCCAACGATCAAACCATATGGTATTAATAATACCTTATTGTATGCAAGAATAAAAAGCATACTTATGCAGAATACAGACATTACTGAAATAATTATTTAGAAATCCATTCTTAACATGGCCTTTTTTTCTTTTAATTATTCTAAACTTTCACCTAACAATTCAATAAATGAAAAATATCATAAAAATTTCAATATAACTTGAATATTTTGCCTAAAATATAGTATGGACAATTTATTTTTTATTTAAAAAAAATTTTTTTTTTTAAGTGAAATAATTATTATAACGTTTTCAATGAGGACATTTAATTTAATTCAATTTAAATTATTTCATTGCTGTCCAACTCTTCTGGCTAGGGTAAAATGTAGCATCTGCTCTGGGCTATATTTACACTTTTCTGTTCTCAGACATTGAATCAGAAATCCTTCTAGACTGAGGCAGTTTTATTTTTTGTTCCAAATCCAGAGTGTCTTTTTTTGGGGGGGGGGACGTGCTCCTGTTTTATCAAAGAACCTACTGTTGATTTTATATGCCGGCCCTTCTGTTTGTGCAATGATAAAATTTCTCAAATGCAGTGATAATGTTAGGCTTTAATCAAAATCAACCTGATTTTTTTTTTCGATTACTGCTTTTTGATATCTATCGGGGGCATTCCAATAAAAAACCTATCTAAGAAGACTTCTAAACACATAAAGTACATTTGTGTAAAATTTCCAAAAAATCGACACAGCCGTTTCAGTGTCCATTGGGAACGAACTCAGAGATAAAGTACCTTTTATATATAAATAAACTAAGAAATAATTGATGACAGTAAAACGTTAAATAAACTTTATTTGATCATTAAATCAATAAAAAAAACGCTTATATATATATATTAGTCCTCGCACAAAAGAGCAGGACACAAAATGTTTTAAATAATAATAGAATAACAATAACAAAGACTTTCTCTGGCGAGGACTACTATTGACCGTAACCAGTTATACACTCCTTTTGAAATTTTCATTTCTATTTTTCTCGTTACGTACTGAATATTTTTTTTGTTAAAAAAAATTCAGATTTTCTCATTATTCAGACCTGTATTACAAAGAGGGGGTTGCAAAAAATGAGTTGTGGTGTGAGGAGAAATACAAACTGAAACAGAGAGAATATTCAGACCTGTAATAATACAAAGAGGGTGTTGCAAAAATGAGTTGTTGTGTGAGGAGAAATACAAACTGAAATAGAGAGCAGGAGAGTTTTAAAATATAATCTTAAAAAGATAAGATACAAGTTAGAAAATCATTTCATCCAAGGCATGAAAATTGTTAAACAAAATGTTTTTACTATAGGCTTTAAAAATAAAGGTACAAGATTCAATTTGATATTTATTTATCTTCAAAGTGCATTTTTATAAATTTTACAAAGTTAGGTATAAAAATTTAATTTAAATTGAATCAAAAAATTACCTTGGATTTATTTTATGTAATGTACATTTTGCTGCACTTTAAAAACATTATCTTTCATCTAGCAATTAATGATATAGATGTAAAATTTTCAATGATTTTTTTAAAGTGCAACAGATTGTACATTACATAAAATAAATATGAGGTAATTTTTTGATTCAATTTAAATTAAATTTTTATACCTTACTTTGTAAAATTTATAAAAGTGCACTTAAGATAAATACATTTCAAATTGAATCTTGTACCTTTATTTTCAAAGCCTATAATAAAAACATTTTGTTTAACAATTTTCATGCCGTGGATGAAATGCTTTTCTAACTTGTATATATATATATATATATATATGGACTCAAAAACGGCTGGGTAGAATTTTATGAAATTTGACATAAAGGTACTTTATATGCCTGACAGTGTTCTTAGACAGGTTTTGTATCAGAATGTCTTCAATAAGTATTGATAATCGAAATAATTGCAATGAAAGAAGGAACAGGTGATTTGGATCAAAGTTAACACCTTACACAGCCTAACATCACAAGTGAATTTGAGAAGTTTTATTACTACATAATCCAAAAGGCCCCACATATAAAATCAACAGTAGGTTTTTTGATATGACAGGGGAGTGTTCAAAATGAATGTTTCTATTTACAGCACAATTGCATAATGATACTTGACTTTTTCATTTTCAACTTATCTTCAAGCCATTATTATCACATAAGCAGTAAGGCCAGACATATAAAATCAACAGTAGGTTCTTGATATGACAAGGATGCATTTGAAATGAATGTTTCATTTAGAGCACAATTGAATCATGATACTTGACTTTTGCATTTTAAACTTTAATTCAAGCCATTATATATAAAAAATAATTTTATAAAATAAACAGTAGGCTCTCTACAGTGCAATGTAGACTACAATGTATTGTGGACTAAGTGACTGCGGAGAGGCATGTAAAGTTTCCTCCCAGTGCACCACGATGGATCCCTAACTAAAGAAGGCAATCAATCAATTTGATTGAAAAATGGGCGATTTCATCGATTTCGATGACAATAAAAATATAGGAGTGTGAAACATTCGTTGATCATCATTCAATCCTGGGCAACGTTGAGTCACCCTGCTAGTATCTCTATATAATCTTTCAAACATTACTTTCTTTCAAACTTTAAAGCTTTCAATTTTTGTGCTAACCAGCAAAATTATAGCAAATAACATATAGCGATAATGTGTTGAATGTTGTCTTCAAAGTGGTGAATTATGTCTGGTTTATCAGCATAAACATAGGATTTACATAGCCCAAAGAAAATAATCTGATGCGGTTAAATTGTATGAACGAGGTGACTAATTGAAAAGTTAATTTTGTGAAATTCATCAAATGTAAATAAAATAAATTTGCACAATTTGTAAATGCTAAAAAACAGCACTCGATGTTGCCCGGCGTTGAATGATGATAAACAGAATGTTTTACACTTCTGTATTTTTATTGTCATCACAATCGATGAAATTGCTTTATTTTTCAATCGAGTCGATTGATTGTCTGCTCTAGTTGGGAACCCATTGCGGTGCCCTTGTCATTTCAAAGAACCTACTGTTGATTTTATATGCCTGGCATTACTAGTTGTGCAGTGATAATGGCTTGAATTTAAGTTTAAAATGAAAAAGTCAAGTATCATTGTGAAATTGTGTTTTAAACAGAACCATTAATTTCAGAACACGCCCCTGTTATATCAAAGAACCTACTGTTGATTTTATATGTCGGGCCTTTTTGTATTATGTGGTAATAAAACTTCTTAAATGCACTTCTGATGTTATGCTGTGTAAGGTGTTAACTTTGTTCAAAATCGCCTGTTCTTTCTTTCATTGAATTATTTCGATTATCGATTCTTATTGAAGACATTCTAACACAAAACCTATCTAAGAACACTGCCAGATACAAAGTACCTTTATGTGAAATTTCATAAAAATCGACCCAGCCATTTTCGAGTCCATAAGGAACGAACTCCCAGACACACAGACAATGCTCCTATTATATAATAGTAGAGATAGAGATATACAGATGAAAAAAAGGATATTCAAATTGATGCACAAATATGAAGATGCATTTAGTAACAATATTCAACCAGTGAAGTTGGTTGAAAATTGGCAAAATCCATAAATCCTTTGCTGGACTATTCGTGGAATATTCGGATCACATAAATCTATAGTCCTTTGAAGGATTAAGTTTAAATTTTTTCTGGAAAAACTATTAATATCTACGCTTCATCTTTCCCAGCTTTTTTTTTTAAATTTTTCTTGTAGTCTTTTGGTTTTACCAGATTTAAAGACATTAATTTATCTAGTCTGGTAGAATATCTAGCTAAGTGATGTTACTTGAGGTAACATCACTAAGAGAAGGTGACGCATTTCTCGTATGAGCCAGTGGTATAGCTGTGTGGAAGGGATCTTATTTAAGCTTTTAATGACATGTTATTTTGCATATTTGGTTATGGTTTATTTGTAGGTGGAAATATCCTTGTCAGGTTGTCCAGTATTATAATGGAATGACCTAACACCCCTCTGTACAATAATATACAGACAATTTAGATATACTATTATTACTATATTGTCCTTTTGACTACTGTACACTCTTTAACCCTTATCCTTGAGTGGCCTCTCGGCCTTGATAAATGGTGACGCCTATGTAAAAAAAAAAAAAAAAAAAGATATACTCCTCCGGGAATCAAAGAGTTCTAAGACACCAAGAGAGAGAGAGACTCTCGCCTTGTTTCCCCTTGTAAATAAACCTTTGCATTAACCCTAAGTGAATGTTCTGTGTTATGATTATCTAAAGAAAGATATATCATTCTGACAAACCTTTGTGTAGAGAGACTGAAGAATGAAGGATTGTAAGTAATTCAAACACTTGTGTGTATAAAAAGTTAAAAAAAAAAAAAATTAAAAAAAAAGTAGGTACTTGTGCATAATTTGAACCAGATGTAACTAACTGGCTATTCAGCTTTGCTTGGAACATGACATCATGCACTCAGATTTGGCGTAAGACGCCGATCAGTCAATCAATGTGCGGCAAAGGAGCAAACAACCTTTGGGGAAAATATTGAAAGAAAAAAAAAACAAACAAATGAATAAATTAAGTAAAAAAAAAACATCCTCAAACGGCCGTTCCTAACAACTTTATCCAAGATTAATATCTCCACCTTGAATCAACAGTTGCAGACGCCGGAAGATGTTATTTCATATTGTTAAACAAAACAATTAATCACTGCAAAAAAAAAAAAAAAATAAAATAAAAAATGCGCATATCATTAAAAGGATCCATCAAAAATGAATGTAGCTGGAGCTAATGCCGGCAATGAACGTCGATTGAAAAACACAAAAAAATTGGTTTTAATTTTGTGCAATTTCTTTTGACCAAAACATGGTTGAAAAACAAAACAAAAAAAAAAGTTTACTTATTAGTTACAAAAATGAATAAAAACATGCACAAAAAAAAAAAAAGAAAAAAGAAAATTACATGAAAATCACAAAAAAGTGTTGTTTTTTAAACTTTGGTTAAAAAAATCTAAAAAAACACAAAAAATTGGTTATCTTATTAATTTTGTTCAATTTTGTTTGACAAAAAAAAAAAAATAGTTGAAAATAAAATGCAACCTGTTTATAAAAAATAAACAAGTGTTGGTACTTGTACAGTTTAGTCAAGACATTAAAGAATGAACATATAGAAAAAAGTTTGAATTGTATGTATCTGCGCGAGCCTTTTCTAGTCTCACACAAAAACATGCATTCACATTTCAAGCTATATTACTTGTCATATACATACGCGCCCACGTCCACACACGTACATATATTCACGTTCGCGCACATACACTCACATTCACGTGTATACACACACGCTAACGTACGCACATGTACACACAAACAGATGGACGACGTCACTTCCCCTTTCAAAGGAAATCCACACATGCGCAAAAGACCACCGAAAACAAGTATAAAAGCAAGAGCAATAAGCAGCATCTTCCGTTTCCATCTCGCCTTCCGAGGTGAGTGGTTGGCGCACCAGCCACCGCCGTTTCAGCAGGCACGCGCACGCGCGTACCTCACGCCACTTGCTACTATGTGGGACAAAGAGCTAACAGACAGTATGTACACTTTATACGCTTTCTCTCTCCATGAACTGGATTGACATTCTCACTCTTTCTCTCTCTATATATACAACTTGTCCCTGAGAATACCTTCGCGTAACTGACTGCTAACTGATGTCAACCCTCTATCTTTTTCTTTGTCTACACGCTGGACTATCATTCCCATTTTCCACTACATCACTCACTTCTCTTCCCACGCGCGAACAAACGATAGTGACCCGAATGTGAGATGAACACACATTTCCTTTTTCCTTCTATACTACCAATCCCGCAACAAACGATGGTTACACCCGCGCGGACATGAACACGTGTTATATCTAAAACATTCATTCTTTCAACAGTAAATAAACGACACGTTTATCTATTCCAGCAATTGAGTTTTTGTTTCCTTCATTCAATTTCGTTTCATTATTTTTCTTTTGTAACGGGATTAGGATTTATATATCCTAGTCCTCTACATATCCATTATGGAACGAAGTAGTTTTTTTTTTCACAGCGAAAAAACAATTTGTTATGATACTGAGCAAAATGTTCGATTTTTAGGAAGAAAAGCTAATATCAAATATGGGAAGGGGTGTCAGCGCTTTAACTGGAGTTATCTCCATTTGGCATTTCTAAAATTCAAACAAAATTCTTTTTTAAATCCAAGATGAGTGCCTTCAACGCGTTCTTATAAAAACGTGTTTTCCGCTGTAAAAAACCCCAACTATTTGATGAAATTAAGTGAAATTTTTTTTCGGAGAACTTCATTCTATAACGGATACATATATTTTAAACTTTTTTCGGTATTTTCATTTTATAATGTCTTGACTAAACTGTACAAGTACCCAAGTGTTTTATTTTCAACTATTTAAAAAAACAATTTTTTTTTTAAATCAAAAAAAAAAATGGTACTCATGCAGAGAGTGATACATGCTGAAATAATAACGTTATTATTTAAAAAGTCATTCTTAACATGGGGAGGGTGTTCTGTACCTATTCTGTACTTAACCTTATAATTAAATAAAAAAAAACATATAAAACTTTAATTAAACGTGGAAATACGATTTATGGGTACTTGTACAGTATAGTCAAGACATTAAAAAATGAAAATATCGAAAAAAAAAGGTTATATTTCCCGTATCCGTTATGAAACGAAGTTCTCCGAAAAAAAATTTCACTTAATTTCATCTAGTTTTTTTTTTTACAGTGAAAAAACAATTTGGTATGATACCGAGCAAATGGTTCGATTTTTAGGAAGAAGAGCTAGTAATAAAGAGGGGGAGGGAGTGTCGGCACTTTACATTGAGTTATCTCCCCGTGGCATGTTGTTCAGCTTCAACAAATTTCACAATGGGATACTTCAACGCGCTCTCATAAGAACATGTTTTTCCGCTGTAAAAAGAAAACTACTCGATCAAATTAAATGAAATTTTTTTTCGGAGATCTTCAGTCCAAAACGGATACGTACAATATAACCTTTTTTTTTCATATTTTCATTTTTGAATGTCTTGACTAAACTGTACAAGTGCCGATTTATGTTTTCTTCAGTATTTTCCTTGATTAGTGTTGTTACGCTTTGATAATCAACAACGCTTGGTGAAACCCGGTAATTGACGTCATGTTCTGAACAAAGCTGAGCAGCTAATTAGTTACGCCTGGTTCAAATTCTGCACAAGTACCAAAAAGTGTGATAAGTCTCAACGACGGCCTAGAATTCAGGATGAATTTTTCTTTCTTTTTTTTTTTTTAACAAGTAAGTCACCACATATTAAGGCTTGGAGATCACTCGAGGATAAGGATTACTGTGTATAAGGTGGTTATGAGACAACAACGCAATGATCAGTAGTGGTGGAAATGGGGTAGAATTTGATTATTTAAGGGGACGACTCAATAAGAACTTGCTTACATTGAACTTGAAAATCCCAATTTTGTAGTCAGTTGGAAAGCAAACCCACGGTACAGAGTCCTTTAGTAGGCACTTCTTGGAAAGAAATTTTGTTCATACACAGATTTGAACCTGGCAACACGACCCATCTCTGGCTTGATTAGCAAAGACTTTTTTGTGAAATGGAAGCAGGACGGCATTGCTCCAGTCCTAGGGGAGTTTTTCAGTTTCCCAGATATTAGTGAAGATTTGGTGGAGTGTTGGCGCCAATATGTCTGAAGAATGTTTGAAGATTTCAGATGGAAGACCATCATCTCCAGTCACTTTATTGTTTTTCAGTTTTTTGATGGCATCCAGGATTTCATCAGTAGTGGGGGGAAAGTGACAGTCATATACCAGAGAAAGAACATTTGGAATCTGATGGAATTTGACTGGAATGATTAATTAGCAAGGCAGAATGCTCACTTCAACATTGGAGGCGCTCATCAAAATTCGTGATAGGCTCACCTTGTTGATTGAAGATTACTTTGTTGCTGCCTCTAAATGGTTTCACGTTCAATCAGAGAATAGTGTACAGCTTTCTTGTATTACTTACTGATAAGGTGTGTTCCATGTTTTCGGCAATTTTCTGTCAGTAAATGTTGCGATTAACTCTTGCAGAGTGGGTGGTTTTACAATGCACTTGGCAGAAATCATCAGAGCTAGAACATCAAACTTGTTTTTTTGGTTTTCAAGTTTTGCAAAAAGGGTAGTATATATGTAGGTAATATATATACTACTCTTCCGATTCACACTTATATGGTGTACCTACTTTTAATTACTATTTACCATATTCCTTAGATCTCATTTCATTTTTTAATGTAATTTTTTTTGCCAGTTTTTTTTCTATGTTTGCATTTTGCATAATTCCGACGGGTACTTTTGCTAGTATGTATATATATATATATATATGCACACACACACACACACACACACACGCCTTTCTCCTTTTCTGATAAGAAGCATTTAGCTTCAAAACACTGTGCCCAAAAGAGATGTTTTTCTTAAATTTCCCCTTAACTTTTCCTTATTGTTCTGATAATATAATAAAGTTACATATATCTTTTATTCTTCATCTTTCATATAATATCATATATATATATATATATATATATATATATATATATATATATATATAAACTCGACGTTTGTAGGTTCGATCCACCACTGGGAAAAGGTGTAGGTCTAGTCGCACTTATGAGTTGTGATACAACGAAACAGTACTGCATGTGGATGACATATATATATATATATATATATATATATATATATATATAATTTAGAATTATTAACAGCTAGGTGAATACATATATATATATAATTTCACACACACACACACACACGCACACACACACACACATGCCTATATAGATTTTAGAAACATTAACAACTACATGTATGTTAATATCGTTACCTATCCTAATCAATTTTATTGAGACATTATTAATAATATTAAATATTATTAATATGTAAATATAGTTATATTTTCTAAACTAATAATATTATTAGTAATAGTTGCCGTATCTTTCGGGTAGTAATGTTCATGATTAAATTATAATAAAGTAAGAATTACGGCATTATTAATAAAAAAAAAAAAACATGCTGAAAATTAATTTCATGACAACAAGGAAATAATTTATCCCTATTAAATTTTAATATATACAAGAATACGTTTAAAAAATGTTTTTCTGTTCTTAAATCGAAATTATGAACATGAGTTATCGATCTTGACATCTAGGAAAGGTTTGTTTCTCAAATTGACTCTTATTGTGTGAACAACCTAATAAATATGCTTTCTCCGTGTCATTTGGATGTTTGAATTCACAGGAAAAAAAGATAAACAACATTTGCCTAGTGCTGTTATTTTGCAGATATTTATTGGTATACACAGATGTGCATATTGACTGAAATGAAAAAAAGAGAGGAAAACTTATAAAATGGTCATCTTTGATTTTTTTTGCTAGAAAAAAACTACTGATAAAAAAGGTAATGATTACTTTCCACATCATAAAATTATTTTCTAGGAAATCAAATCATTTGCAGTTAAAATTAAGTTAGAAATTAGTACAGAACAACAGTTAATATAAAAATAAGAAGAACAACAAAGAAACAAAATCTTTACTGATAGCTACACAGATAACTAACCACATGAAAGATAAAACACTGTAAAAACATATTTTCTCCTGTGTCTGAAAACACGCTATGCAACATACAAATATCTATGTGTAATGTTGCCAACTAATAAAAACCTCTATTCCAATAAAGCAACTGGTCCTAACGGCATTCCTATTACAGCGCTGAAACTTAAACCAGAATTAGCTCCCATACTTACAAAGTTGTTTAAGCATTGTCTTAAAAAGAACTGCTTACCAACACCCTAGAAAACCTCATCAATATGTTTCATATTTAAAATTCAGGTGATCGGTTATCTCCCTCTCAATACAAACCAATCAGTTTACTGTGCATCATGAGTAAGTTGCTAAAATCTGTGTTAAATAGAGAAGTAGTCAATCACCTCAGCAAAAATAGCCTCCAGTGACACACAATATGGTTTCCATTCTGCTAGATCTACAGCAGATCTGCTAACAGTAATATCTCACAGAATTAGTAAATCTCTTGATGTGAGCCTCATTTCTAGGGCAATTGTTCTTGACATATCAAAGGCCTTTGATAGGGTATGGCATAAAGGTCTACTCCACAAAATCTTCAGGTCCGATACAGCTGGAAATGTCTTTTCAATTATTAAATCATTTCTCTCTGATAAGTTCATAAGAGTAGTGGTTGATGGGCAGAAATCAGAGGCTCACAGCGAGTTCCTCAGGAGTTCATCCTGGGCTACACTCTCTTCCTGATCTGCATCAATGATCTCCCAAATCACATCCTAAGATCATTCGTAGACATTTATGCTGACAACATTAGGATCTATGGCAACATTTCAAAGGCTGTAAATGAGCATGTTCTCTCTGATTCTCTTTCCTCTGATCTATCTTTACATCATCAACGCTCTGATCCCCATCTGGCATCAATTGAAATGAGTGGCTCTCGCCTTGGGGAGGCTTCATGTTTTGACAAGCTTCTGGGTTTGACCTTTACTTCTAAAGAGACGAAACACATACATCAAATCCATTGCCAAGGCTGCTGGAAAAATGATGGGATCGTTCTACCACTCCAGTAGATATCTCACTGCTGATGCATTTCTCTAGCTGTATAAGAGCATAGTATGGAGTACTGCTGCCACATCTGGGCAGGAGTTGCTAGAAGTAACTTATCCTACCTTGATAGAGTTCAAAATAGACTTTGTAGTCTAGTGGGGGATGTCCTTTTCTCTTCCCTGCAACCTCTTTCCCACAGAAAAGACGTTGCGAGCCTGTCTCTGCTTTTTCATTATTTTCATGGCAAGTGCTCGTCTGAGCTTCAATCTATGGTCCGCGCTTGCTTGACCTTCACAAAAAGACACTCGTCTAGTTGAAACCACTATCAATAATTCCCTCCACTCGTTCTCTGTGTCTAAACCTAAATGTAGATTCCATGAACAAAGCTTTTTTCTTAGAATTGCATGCATGTCGAACTCTGTTCCGTTTTCCTGCTTCCCAACTGACTACAATATGGTCGTCTTCAAGTTGAATGTAAACAAGTTCTTGATGAACCGTCCCCTTAAGTAATCCAATTTATCAAATTTCCACTACTAACGATTACTACGATATTGTCCCATTGATTACACTCTTTAATTCTCTGGGACTTGATAAGTGATCATTCCTTGGTAAAAAACAAAAATAAAAACAAAAAAAAACAATCTTTACTGATAGCTGCACAGAACAACACAATTTTAACTAACCACATTAAAGTTAAAACAGATAAAACATAGTAAAAGTAAATGTAGACTCTGCAGACAAAGAGAGAAAATGGCAAGCCACATAAATGAATGTAGCAAACTGGCACAGAAAGACTACAAGAACAGACATGACCATGTTGGGGAAAGCAGTACACTGGGAACTCTGCAAACGACTACAAAATCGATTTTCCTGACATTTCACATGAATGTACTTGATGTGTCTGAGAGTGTTCTTATGTAGATTTTGTATCGGAATGTATCTGATAAGTATTGAAAATTGATGATTGAAAAAAATCAGATTAAAGAAAGCCCGATTTTGACCAAAGTTAACACTTTTATACAACCTAACATCACAAGTGCATTTAGGAATGTTTATCACTGCACAAGTAGAAAGTCCTAGCCTATAAAATAATCTGTATATTCTTTTATAAGATAGGAGCGTGTTTGAAATGAATGTTTCTGTGAACTAAGTCACTGTGGGGAGGCATGTGAAGCTTCTTCCCGGTACACTGCAGTGGAGGGGTGTCCCTAACTAGATCAATTAATCAATTGATTTGGTTGAAAATGGATGATTTTACCGATTTTGATGACAATAAAAGTATTGGAATGTGGAACATTCATTGATCCTCATTCAATCCTGGACAACGTTGGGTCTCCCTCACACACACACACACACACACACACACACACACACACACGAATTAATACAGTTAAAATATATTGATAAAATGAACTTAAAACTAATAGTTTTTCAAGTAGAGCTATATAAATAAACTTACACAAACATCAGAACAGCCTACTCATGTTAACCAGCATTTCTATGGATTGCAAGATTAACTAAGTATTTAACTGTTTCTCTTAAAAGATTAGACGGAATAAAATTTGGCAGTAAAATTTAACTTTTTTACCTTTTGAAATGGTTGGCGTAAGTCTGTTCTAAACGTCATTATCATTGATCAGGTGAAATAAACCTTTACACTTTCTTTGTCACGTTAATAAATTTGACAGAAACGTGTGAATTCAAAGTATTTTCAACTAATGAAAATCGTTTCAAGCTCCAAAAGTAACAAGTCTATATCAAAATAATAAGCCAAGCAAAATTAGAAACTCCTATAAAACAAACAGCGCCAGATATCATTCACCCCCCCCCCCCCGCGCCACAATTCCTTTGGGTCAGGGAGGGAGAAAACAAATCGCAAAAGAATATGACTCACAAATTAGCATTCATTAACTTCTGCATATCTATACACGCATTAACAAGAACAAGGTAAACCAACGCACACGCATACACAATGTCACACTGCCACACTCAAATACGTATATTACTTACACATGCATATTATGCTCACTATTTACATACTAACAAAATTCTAAACCTTGCAACTATCAAATCTTTTTTTTTCACCAAACATGCATTTGCATAAATGACTGAAAATAACTTTTATATTTTTTTATCTCTTGTATAAAAGTGTTTTCTTATAAAATTTCGTTTTTCTTCATTTTTGCATTTACAAAACTCTGTTTAAGTTTGCACTTACTATCTGGTGACCCTTCCATTCTTTCATCTATTACAAAACCCTATTTATGTTTTAGTTAAAATTTTCTTTTGGGTGAAACTTCTGTTCTCTTAATAGTCCATAGATTCCTATTTCACGTATTCATATATCCTACACTAAAACATAATTTTTATACTAAATTCATATTAATTGTTGGTGTGGTTCTTAACAATACACATCATACAAAGTGGCCCTACCAAAGCCAGTGACCTCACCACAAACCAACTGCATACATCCTACTAATTATATCACACCGATTTTATTTTAGTATACATTAACAATGGTAGGTTTCAAGAATCCATTCTGGGCCTAACACTTTTCCTGATTATCATCAATGACTCTCAAATCACATTCTAAATCGATTGTTGACATGTATGCAGATGACACAGCCATCTACGGAGGGTACTTCTAATTTTCTCTTTTCTGACCTAGAGCACGAGTACTAGTATCAAAATTATTATTTGTGAATAAACCGAACCCTTTTAAAATTATAACTTGCTCATAAGCTGAACAGTATCGAAATTATTACTCCTGTATGAGTTGATACTCACCGAAATTATCACTAGGATAAAAGCAGTGCTAAATCAAAATTTGCACTAATGTAGCAATAGAACTCTGCTGCCATCAAGCTGAATATTATTATTCATATATAAGTAAAAAATTACTGAAATTATTACGCATCTATCAGCCGAATACTGATAAAATTATTATGCATATACAAGTAAAAAACTACTGAAATTATTACTCGTCTACAAGCCGAATACTGCTAAAATTATTATGCATATACAAGTAAAAAACTACTGAAATTATTACTTGTCTATAAGCCGATTATTGCTAAAATTATTATGCATATACAAGTAAAAAACTACTGAAATTATTACTCGTCTATAAGCCGAATACTGCTAAAATTATTATGCATATACAAGTAAAAAAATACTGAAATGATTACTCGTCTATAAGTCGAATTCTGCTAAAATTATTATGCATATACAAGTAAAAAACTACTGAAATTATTACTCGTCCATAAGCCGAATACTGATAAAATTATTATGCATATACAAGTAAAAAACTACTGAAATTATTACTCGCCTACAAGCCGAATACTGCTAAAATTATTATGCATATACAAGTAAAAAACTACTGAAATTATTACTCGTCTATAAGCCGAATACTGCTAAAATTATTATGCATATACAAGTAAAAAACTACTGAAATTATTACTCATCTATAAGCCAAATACTGCTAAAATTATTATGCATATACAAGTAAAAAACCACGGAAATAATTACTCGTCTATAAGCCGAATACTGCTAAAATTAATATGAATATACAAGTAAAAAACTACTGAAATTATTACTCGTCTACAAGCCGAATATTGCTAAAATTATTAGGCATATACAAGACAAAAACTACTGAAATTATTCCTCGTCTATAAGTCGAATACTGCTAAAATTATTATGCATATACAAGTAAAAAACTACTGAAATTATTACTCGTCTATAAGCCGAATACTGCTAAAATTATTATGCATATACAAGTAAAAAAACTACTGAAATTATTACTCCTCTACAAGCAGAATACTGCTAAAATTATTATGCATATATAAGTAAAAAACTACTGAAATTATTACTCGTCTATAAGCCGAATACTGCTAAAATTATTATGCATATACAAGTAAAAAACTACTGAAATTATTACTCGTCTATAAACCGAATACTTCTAAAATTATTATGCATATATAAGTAAAAAACTACTGAAATTATTACTCGTCTATAAGCCGAATACTGCTAAAATTATTATGCATATACAAGTAAAAAAACTACTGAAATTATTACTCGTCTATAAGCCGAATACTTCTAAAATTATTATGCATATACAAGTAAAAAACTACTGAAATTATTACTCATCTATAAGCCGAATACTTCTAAAATTATTATGCATATACAAGTAAAAAACTACTGAGTTATTACTCATCTATAAGCCGAATACTGCTAAAATTATTATGCATATACAAGTAAAAAACTACTGACATTATTACTCGTCTATAAGTCGATACTGCTAAAATTATTATGCATATACAAGTAAAAAACTACTGAAATTATTACTCGCCTACAAGCCGACTACTAATAAAATTATCATGCCTATACAAGTAAAAAACTACTGAAATTATTACTCGTCTACAAGCCGAATATTGCTAAAATTATTAGGCATATACAAGTAAAAAACTACTGAAATTATTACTCGTCTATAAGTCGAATACTGCTAAAATTATTATGCATATACAAGTAAAAAACTACCGACATTATTACTCATCTATAAACTGAATACTGCTAAAATTATTATGCATATACAAGTAAAAAACTACTGAAATTATTACTCGTCTACAAGCCGAATACTGCTAAAATTATGCATATACAAGTAAAAAACTACTGACATTATTACTCGTCTATAAGTCGATACTGCTAAAATTATTATGCATATACAAGTAAAAAACTACTGACATTATTACTCGTCTATAAGCCGAATACTGCTAAGATTATTATGCATATACAAGTAAAAAACTACTGAAATTATTACTCCTCTACAAGCCGAATACTGCTAAAATTATTATGCATATATAAGTAAAAAACTACTGAAATTATTACTCGTCTATAAGCCGAATACTGCTAAAATTATTATGCATATACAAGTAAAAAACTACTGAAATTATTACTCGTCTATAAACCGAATACTTCTAAAATTATTATGCATATATAAGTAAAAAACTACTGAAATTATTACTCGTCTATAAGCCGAATACTGCTAAAATTATTATGCATATACAAGTAAAAAAACTACTGAAATTATTACTCGTCTATAAGCCGAATACTTCTAAAATTATTATGCATATACAAGTAAAAAACTACTGAAATTATTACTCATCTATAAGCCGAATACTTCTAAAATTATTATGCATATACAAGTAAAAAACTACTGAGTTATTACTCATCTATAAGCCGAATACTGCTAAAATTATTATGCATATACAAGTAAAAAACTACTGACATTATTACTCGTCTATAAGTCGATACTGCTAAAATTATTATGCATATACAAGTAAAAAACTACTGAAATTATTACTCGCCTACAAGCCGACTACTAATAAAATTATCATGCCTATACAAGTAAAAAACTACTGAAATTATTACTCGTCTACAAGCCGAATATTGCTAAAATTATTAGGCATATACAAGTAAAAAACTACTGAAATTATTACTCGTCTATAAGTCGAATACTGCTAAAATTATTATGCATATACAAGTAAAAAACTACCGACATTATTACTCATCTATAAACTGAATACTGCTAAAATTATTATGCATATACAAGTAAAAAACTACTGAAATTATTACTCGTCTACAAGCCGAATACTGCTAAAATTATGCATATACAAGTAAAAAACTACTGACATTATTACTCGTCTATAAGTCGATACTGCTAAAATTATATGCATATACAAGTAAAAAACTACTGACATTATTACTCGTCTATAAGCCGAATACTGCTAAGATTATTATGCATATACAAGTAAAAAACTACTGAAATTATTACTCCTCTACAAGCCGAATACTGCTAAAATTATTATGCATATATAAGTAAAAAACTAATGAAATTATTACTCGTCTATAAGCCGAATACTGCTAAAATTATTATGCATATACAAGTAAAAAACTACTGAAATTATTACTCGTCTATAAGCCGAATACTTCTAAAATTATTATGCATATATAAGTAAAAAACTACTGAAATTATTACTCGTCTATAAGCCGAATACTGCTAAAATTATTATGCATATACAAGTAAAAAACTACTGAAATTATTACTCATCTATAAGCCGAATACTTCTAAAATTATTATGCATATACAAGTAAAAAACTACTGACATTATTACTCATCTATAAGCCGAATACTGCTGAAATTATTATGCATATACAAGTAAAAAACTACTGACATTATTACTCGTCTATAAGTCGATACTGCTAAAATTATTATTCATATACAAGTAAAAAACTACTGAAATTATTACTCGCCTACAAGCCGAATACTAATAAAATTATCATGCCTATACAAGTAAAAAACTACTTAAATTATTACTCGTCTACAAGCCGAATATTGCTAAAATTATTAGGCATATACAAGTTAAAAACTACTGACATTATTACTCGTCTATAAGTCGATACTGCTAAAATTATTATGCATATACAAGTAAAAAACTACTGAAATTATTACTCGTCTATAAACCGAATACTTCTAAAATTAATCTGCATATATAAGTAAAAAACTACTGAAATTATTACTCGTCTATAAGCCGAATACTGCTAAAATTATTATGCATATACAAGTAAAAAACTACTGAAATTATTACTCATCTATAAGCCGAATACTGCTAAAATTATTAGGCATATACAAGTAAAAAACTACTGACATTATTACTCGTCTATAAGTCGAATACTGCTAAAATTATTATGCATATACAAGTAAAAAAACTACTGAAATTATTACTCGCCTACAAGCCGAATACTAATAAAATTATCATGCCTATACAAGTAAAAAACTACTGAAATTATTACTCGTCTACAAGCCGAATATTGCTAAAATTATTAGGCATATACAAGTAAAAAACTACTGACATTATTACTCGTCTATAAGTCGATACTGCTAAAATTATTATGCATATACAAGTAAAAAACTACTGAAATTATTACTCGTCTATAAGTTGATACTGCTAAAATTATTATGCATATACAAGTAAAAAACTACTGAAATTATTACTCGCCTACAAGCCGAATACTAATAAAATTATCATGTCTATACAAGTAAAAAACTACTGAAATTATTACTCGTCTACAAGCCGAATATTGCTAAAATTATTAGGCATATACAAGTAAAAAACTACTGAAATTATTACTCGTCTATAAGTCGAATACTGCTAAAATTATTATGCATATACAAGTAACAAACTACCGACATTATTACTCATCTATAAACTGAATACTGCTAAAATTATTATGCATATACAAGAAAAAAACTACTGACATTATTACTAGTCTACAAGCCGAATATTGCTAAAATTATTATGCATATACAAGTAAAAAACTACTGAAATTATTACGCGTCTATAAGCCGAATACTGCTAAAATTATTATGCATATACAAGTAAAAAATACTGAAATTATGACTCCTCTATATGTTAAACTTTGCTAGAATTTCAAATCGTCAGTAAACTGGACATTATTGAAATTATTACTCTTCTATAAGAGAAAGACTACTGAAATTATTACTTGTCTATGGGCTGAACTTTGTTTAAATTATTACTCATCTATAAGTCGAAAACTATGTTAGTTTGATATCTGGAATTTGCTTTATTTATTTACAAATATATCGGCTGATCTTATTATATGATTTAAGAAAGGTTTTTGTTTAAAACTTATTCAATAAGGAAAGAAAGTTTAACATTACTTTATACTTAGTTCATTCTCATTCTTCATTTTAAAATAAAAATCCCAATCTATTTTTTAATTTTAATTTTTTTTCTTTCGTTCTTTCCTATTAAGATTGACGATTATTGGATATTTTAGATGTAGAAAGGGAGATAACTCTGTACGTTCGAAATTTACAGGTTTAATTGAAATTATAAGTTACCAAAATCCTAATATGTATTCATAACGATGAAAAGGAAGTAACTCAATCCTTCGATGTTTCTAGGTTTGCAAAATTCTTAATATGCATTTATGATTTATTTATTAATTAAATAAATTCAATTAAAACTAGGCTAATCTATTCAAAATATAAGTTTGTAAATTTCTAATATGCATTTATGATTTATTTATTTATTTATTAAACAGATCCAATTAAAACTAGGCTAACCTATTCAAAATCAGAGAGGCGGTAGCACTCTCTATATAGGGATGGCCCGTACACGCCTATATACATCTACAAAACAAAACTATCCAAATCTCAACTAAAATCAACTTATAAGTTTCAAAAAGCACATATTCTTACAGAGAAGCGTCTTACGAATCCAGCGAGTGTCAGAACGTCGGTTAAAATGTCAAAAGAGAGCAAAAAAAAAAAAAAGGGTACAAAAATGGCCAATTGTTCTTCTTTCTTCTTTCTTCTTCTTCTGCTTTCTTCTTTCTTTTGAGACAATATATCTCGGTGTACGAACGGTCTCTGGCAACAGTTCAAGCATCTATCGACTGCTCTTTACACGGAGAAGTGCAGTGACCCATCGCTTTTTAGCTAACTCCATAATTAAATAAGATTACGTGTAATAACAAGTTTTAAACACTATATACCCAATGTAGACGGACCACTTTGAACACGGAACTTCTCTCAAAAGGGACAGTTCCAAATAATACACCGGATGCTCACAGACGTTCCAGTTTGCCAGTGGCCTATATTTCTTGGACGCTAAATATTTGAGGTGAACGTTGAGGTTTTTTCTTTAAACAGTAACCCACCAGCATTAATGAAACCACGAAATCTTTATCTCAGTTGATCAAAATTGTTATAAGAGTAACCTATCAGCAAGTACGACGTCAAAAAAACAATGTTATAAAAACAAATAATTCTTCAGATTTTGGACTGTAAAATATGTACAAAATGTCAATGCTGTGACCAGGATTCGAACCTAGGTTAGCACGGCCACAACGTGGGGTCCTAACCTCTAGACGATCACGGCTAACACTGACGTCTGTCGCTCTTGGCAGAAAGACACATGACTACTGTCAAACTATTGAAAAATAAGGAGGAAACTTGAAATTCTCACGCATGTGCAAAAATACACTATAGCAACCATTGTTAAATGCAGCTGAATCTCTTCGCTCGCTAAGAAAAGTAGATCAGACCAGTTCTTCTAAGAACTCACCAAACGCCAAATGAAATAAGTTAAATTAACCGTAAAAGAAACTGCAAGAAAGTCATCTTCTAAGAACTCACTGGAAGCTGACCAAAAAGAATCAAAATCCAAGCCCTAGCCACAAAAATAACTAGATATTGTGGCTACTATACACAATCTACTAATAAAAACAAGTAAGTTTTCTAAAATAAACTACAATAAATTAACCAAGTAACCTCACACTGTCACTGATTAGGACTTCATATAAAGATAACAACTACACTATTGGTGTATATACCGTTCCACACTTTAACTATTGGTGACGGGGCAGTATCTCAATTCTACGAGAGTTGTCTTGCTATAAGATAAGTGATATTATAGTAAGATACACATAAGTGTTATATGTTTACATTTAATAAAAAATGCCAAAGTCAGCACATAGTAAAAAAGCTCAGAGAAATATAGACTATGAAAAAAACAAAGTCAAGGTATTATCTGAGCAAAAAGAATACTATCAGAAAAATGCTGAAATAATAAAAATTAAGTATCATGCAAATCCTAAGGCAAAGAAGGCTGCCTCACGTGCTGACTCAAAAGCACGGTATAACAGGGATTCCGAGGGGAAAAAAGCTGCCTCACGTGCTCTTTATAACAAAGAACCAGAAAAAAAGAAGGCTGCCTCACGTGCTGACTCAAAAGCACGGTATAACAGGGATTCCGAGGGGAAAAAAGCTGCCTCACGTGCTCTTTATAACAAAGAACCAGAAAAAAAGAAGGCTGCCTCACGTGCTGACTCAAAAGCACGGTATAACAGGGATTCCGAGGGGAAAAAAGCTGCCTCACGTGCTCTTTATAACAAAGAACCAGAAAAAAAGAAGGCTGCCTCACGTGCTGACTCAAAAGCACGGTATAACAGGGATTCCGAGGGGAAAAAAGCTGCCTCACGTGCTCTTTATAACAAAGAACCAGAAAAAAAGAAGGCTGCCTCACGTGCTGACTCAAAAGCACGGTATAACAGGGATTCGGAGGAGAAAAAAGCTGCCTCACGTGCTCTTTATAACAAAGAACCAGAAAAAAAGAAGGCTGCCTCACGTGCTGACTCAAAAGCACGGTATAACAGGGATCCCAAGGGGAAAAAAGCTGCCTCATGCACAAACTATTATAAATATAAATATCAAAAACTGCCAAATCTTTGCCAAAACGCCAAAGAATGAACCAAGAAAAATTTAATAGTGAAGGTATGAACATTTTAGAACTTTATAATACTCTAACTGTTTTATCAGAGAGGCGGTAGCACTCTCTATGTAATATAGAACCGATGGAGGACCAAGGGGCAACTCCTAAGGCCCAAAACCCAAAGACCTAAAACTCAGCAGGAAGCGACCTGCTACTAATGGAGGTGGCAATAATATTTTTTTTCTGAATTCATATTGCTAATTTTTGTTAAGCTATTTTATTGATCTAGAAACGGTATCAACTATTTCACCATCAATATGACTAAAATTGTGTTTACAGTTTTGAAACAATATTGCTAATCTTTGTTAATCCTTTTTATGGATGTAAATTTCTTATCTAATAATCCATCGTCTTTATTTCTAAAAATGTGTTTCTAGTGTAGAATATTAGATTCCAGATTTGCTTGCTAGATTTGAATCATTCATCACATCTAACTTACTTTATTTTTCCCAGAATGTTTTTTCTCTCAGCTACATTTAAGACATGATAGCAAAAATCTATTCCTGTGAAGACATCTCTGTATAGCATCTAGCCTTTTATTCAATATTTCTTCTTTAGAATTCACTATGTAGAAGGCTTCCAGTAAACACAGATTACCCCTGTGTGTGTGTGTGTGTGTGTGTGTGTGTGTGTATACACACATATATTTAAACACATATAAAATGTGCACACATGTTCACACACAAATAATATAAACACATTACACATATAATATATTAACATATCGACATATAATAATGTACTCATATTTTGTACACATACCCATAGTTTTACACATATATGTAATAAACTCCAATATTTACACACACACATATATAATATGAATATATTTACATACTATACACCTATATATTATACTTATAAAATATACACATAAATATATTTACAAAACTTTATGCATAATATACACGTAAATTTTAAGATGTATGAAATATAGATATTTGCACACACATAATAGACATATTTTTCACATTATTAAAATATATGCAAATATTTATACACACTTGTTAAATATATGCCTATATTCAGACATAAACATATACATTTACACACATATAAAATATATGCATATATTCATACATACACACATACATGCATATATTCACACACACACACATAAAATATATGCATATATTAACACACACACATACACACACATATATATATAGATAATGCATACAAATATTCATATACACATAAATATAAATACATATATATATATACATAAACAAAATATACACATATATAATACACATAAGTAATATAATGCACATAAATATACATATATAAAATAACATACATAAATATACATGTATATGATATATGCATATACATATATATTATATAGATATAGTATACATATATAATGTACATATATAATATACATAAAATATACATATAATACACATAATATACACATATATATATAATATACAGATATATGATATAATATACATAAATATACATATATATATATAACATAGATATAATATGCATATATAATATACATATATAATATATATATATTATATATATATATATATATTAATATACACATATAATATATATATAATATTCATGTTAATATGCATATAATATACATATATAAAAAGTACATATAATAGACAAATATATAATATACATATATACAATATACATAAATACAAATGTAAAATATACATACATATATACAACTACAGAAGATACACACTTTATATATATATATATATATATATATATATATATATATATATATATATATATATATATATATATATATATATCATTATATATAGAACATTGTAGTAAATATGCCTTGGAACTACTAATCATACCTTTTTCAACTCCACATAACAAAATAGCTTTTTTAAGAACTTTTTCACAAAATATCTACCTAACATTATAAACAATTATTTATGGATATTTTAAGTAGTTCAGCTCTTAAAGTGAATGTGGTATTATGGTAGTAGATATATTATGGTGATTGATGTGACTGAGATGGATAACGAGTCTAGCTGGGATCTAATTCAAATTAATCTGGACTTCATCTGGTTTTCCACCCACCCCCCAAAAAAACATTGTTAAGCGATTGAATATAACAATTAATTAGACTAATAATAAATATATCAGGAGATACATGAACTTTAGTCAGATGTATCCCCCTTCCCAGTACTTTTTTTTTTTATTTATTTATTTTTTTTTTGAATTGTACAATTCTATGCTTTGGGTGATTAAAATAAAGTTAACGTCTTGATTGGTTAACAAAAGTTCCCCATTTTTTTATCGCTTTAAAATTGTATTATAAATAAAATAAACTTTAAATAACCTTTTTGTATTAAAAAGCATTTTATTTATTTATTTATTTATTTATACAAAGAAGTTAGAAACAATGAATCCGTTCAAAATGTTAGATTAAAAACATTGATTCCTCGTGTGAAGTATTATTTTTTAATAAAATTCCAACCTACAAGCAAATTAATTGTTTTCATTTTAGGAAAGTTCCGTTCACGCAACGTTATTTCAAATTCTCAGCAAAAAAAAAAAAATAAAAACATTGATAAATAGATGTCATCAATAATTTTAGATATTATTGAATAAAAAAAACTTATACCAAGTAAAATATGAAACATTTTTAGATAAAAATAAATTAATTGTGTAGGTTCAAAAATTTTCTAATTAAATAAGCATTTATTTTTTGGTAAATGTGTACATTAGCGGCGTAAATTATTGGACAAACAAAAATTTATAATAAAATAAATAATTATAAAAAATTTATTATAATTTATTATTAATTTATTATAAAAATGTATAAAAATAAATAGTTTTTAATTGGTATATTACAACAAAATAAAATTAATTAAACGAGGTTATTACAGTAAATGTACTTCGTATTTTTGTGAAAATTAAAGGACATTTTGTATTTATTTACATTTCAAGGTTAGGGGTGTTGATTCCAAAAGCCGTTCTTAACATGGGGAGGTTGGGGGTGTTTATATTACGCTGAGGCACGTAGTAATTTCTTCTTTTCGGAAGCAATCATTATTTAGTTTAATTTTTTTATTTCCTGCTTCGCCGAAGTGCTTCGGTCATAGTTTAAAATACCGATTTCTCCCTCAGATTCTGACGACAGATGCCCGAAAAAATGGCGTCTCCATTTTCGGTAATAAACTAAAGTAGTAATTTTTTTTATTCGGTATCTAGAGACTTTTATTCACTAATCATTGTTGAAATAGTTCCAGAAAACTGATAATTTTTCCCCAGAGATTTTAAATTGATTTATTTAAACATAAAAGTTTAATTATTTTTTTGGTAAATATGACTATCGGAATACCTTGGCCAAATCACCGCTAAAAAAAATCGTCGGTGTCCATTAAACTTAAACACCGAACTGGAACTCGAAAACGAAATTTATTTTTATTACCAGAAAAGATGCATTTCCCCTGTTATTATTTTAGTAAGAATTAATTACTATTTTACTAAAATGTTTCTTTATCTTTCTTGCTAAAATAAAATAAAATAAAATAAAATAAAATTGTTAATTCTTTTATTTTTTCCACGCGTACCTACTTTACCCTGTGCCTATTTTAGTAAGAACGAATTACTATTTCGTTATCTATCTTACTAAAATGGATTAAAACGGAAGTAAATATCTTTTTCATAATAGGCCAAACTCAAATACCCATAAAAAATTACTTCGGTTCAAATTCTGTAGAAGTTACCAACATTTTAAAATGCGTGACAAGTATTGCTTGCTGAGGTGGAATTTGGCAATACTAGTAGGACATTACATTTTCGACCGATTTTCTTTTCGTTCTAACTTAACAGACTTGACACTACTTTTGTTAATTTGAATTTTATGAAAAATAAATACAGAATAAAAAACATTTCATGAGAAAAGGCAAAATACATTAAAAAAAAATGCTATGTAAATAATCTATTTATATAAAACAAAATCTTAACAGAAGTGTGTAAGCGCATATCTTGGCTAAAAGTCAGAAACTACACAAGATACAATTACAAAAAAAATGTATGAGATTCAATATGAACTTGGCCTGATTATGAAATATAGTAACTAATACGCAAAATAAAATATTATTCATTCTCTTGTGATCACTATGGACGAAAATGTAGAAACTGAGCATGAGCATCCCTTCTCAAATCTCTAAATATTAATTTTCTTCTTGGGTAATCTGGTAGAAAAAATTAAATAAAAATGAAAAGAAAATACACGTAAGAGGGTTGTGCATTGTACGAGTCCACCCTTATTTATTTTATCGAAAATAATTTTTTTCGGAAATAGTAATCCGTTCTTACTAATTAATAACAGGGGAAATATATCTTTTCTAGTAATGATAAAATTAAATTTCGTTTCATTTCATTTTCGAGTTCCAGTTCGATGTTTAAGTTTGATGGACGCGGACGATTTTTGGCTTTGTATTACTGTACACATAGATTCGAAAAAGTTGTCAAAAAACAAATATATAACAAATAAATGTTATCAAAGGCAAGATAAGTTACTTTTCTACCAAACTGGATATATTTTTCGTGTTTTTATTCAATGTAACATGTTTATTCAGCTCGAAAACCATACAGTGTTTACCGATGTATTGGAACATACAAGATGGCGTCTTATTCTCTCTTTAACACGGTAAGTGTGGGAAAAGATGTTATAAATAAAAAACCGGATAAAATACTGTTAAAAACTCGCTCAATATATGTTACCGTGACATAGGTTGACATATATTCGGCGGGTTTTTAATAGTATTTTGTATAGTTTTTTATTTATAACACCTTTTTCCATACTTACGGTGTTAAAGAGGGTGTGAGACGCCATCTTGAATTTTCGAATACATCGGTAAACTCTGTATGTTTTTCGAGCTGAATAAATATGTTACATTGAATAAAAACACAAAAAATATATCCAGTTTGGCAGAAAAGTAACTTATCTTGCCTTTGATAACATTTATTTGTTATATATTTGTTTTTTGACAACTTTTTCGAATCTATGTGTACAGTAATACAAACCCCGATTGGCTAATAGTGATTTGGCTAGGGTATTCCGATAATCACATTTACCGATTTTTTTTTTATTGTCGTAACATTTTTCACTGCAATTTTTTAAACAAGTACACATTTTTTCCTGTTAGAGATTAACGTTAGTTTTTTATCTTCTAAGCGCAATCAAAATTTTAAAATAATTATTTAAAGAACCACAGTTGTGTTTTCGACCATATTTGCACATACCTATAACAAGTAAATGAGATTTTTATTTCACGGCAAGAAAGTCAATTTAAAACAAAGAATCGATTTTGTCCACCATTTGAGCGAACATCAAGCGGAGTGGCGAGATATTCCATCGGTCTCTATAGTACAATTGATTCGTCATTTTTTTTTTTCTTTTTCTTTTTCGATTTTTTTTTTTCATTTTTGGATTTAGACAAAAAAAAAATGCCAATTAAAGAAAATTAGAAAATAAAGAAGAAAAATACTTACATGTCAAATTTAGAATGGTAAAAAGATAGAAAAAAATAGAAAAAATAATAATTAAAAATTAATTATCATAAAATAAAATATATTTAAAAACATTCTTTGGCAATCTTGTAGATGAGGACCTCCCACCCCCTAATAGGACTCTCCTTTTTTGAGGAGGGGTGGGAAATATACAACAAAATGCCCCACTCTAAATTCTAAAATAACTGTAGCCCCCCCCCCTCCCAAGTGTTTCAGTAATCGCAGAAAAGTAGAATCTTATTATTTTTTTTCTATGAAGGGGGTGAGGATTTAGCTGTGGGTTCTCATCTACAAATTTACCAATATTTTTATTTTATTTTATTTTTTTAAAATAAAATACAATTGAAATTTAACATTAACTGAAGAACGAGTTAAATTGGGTACTTTTGAACTTTTTTTGACTGGATCAAGTAAGTTTCGGTTAATTTGTATTTTTGTATAGTCTATTATCATAGTACTTTAACGTAAAAAAAAGAAGAAAAAAGAAAACGAAAAAGGTGTTTTTAGTGTGCTTGTGTTTGTGTGTGATGGGAAGTACTTTGTACATTAAAACTTTTTACAAGAAAAAAAAAAACAACAGCAAAAAACAAAAACAAAAAAAAAACAACGATTATTTTATTATTTTAGAATTTAGAGCTGAGTTTCATATATAAATTTAAAGTAAAATGACCCCACCCCCATTTCCAGGTCATTCTAACGTTTTAGGATATTTATTTATTTATTTATTGTATCACTAACCCTAAATCTAGCTAGGGTTAATTTTATGATTGCGTTAGAAGGCCATAACGAATGTTTTGAAAAATAATTACTTGTGAAAAATACTTTCTTGCAGAAATTTGATGGCACCGGCTTTGTATCTCACCCGGTCATTCAATCTGAAAATGATATAATCTATCTAAATCTATATAAATAAAACAGTAGATGTATGTATGTGTGTGTCTGTGTGAAAATATTTAACCGATAAACTCGTAAACTATTGGTCACAAAACGGCTGGTTGAAATATAAACTGTTCATTTCAACTTGCCGGCATATTTCTACCAATTTTATGTGTGCGCAGATTCAATCATAGCTTTAAGTGGGTTAATTTTAAATCTATCTTATCTATCTGTCGATAACTTAAACGGTTGGGAATGTGGCTGGAACGCTAAATATCTTTGGTTTTGATTCTAGCTGATAGCACCCAAGTCATTTTTTTCAACATTTGAAATCAGTACTATATATTAGGTATAATATAATATTCAATAGAGAACTCAGAACTGGCTTTTCCCGTATATAATATTTTGATTGAGAAATTCACCTCTGGACCAAATTCTGGGAGGTTCGCAATAACAGATGCCACATACAAATTTATTATATCTAAGCTTTTACCCACCATTTTATGTAACTTTTAAACGCCGTTAGAGACACATTTATTCGTTATAATAAAATCCTATCTTATTTCTTACGAGCAACATTATCATGATTGCCAAGATCTATAGACGAAGTAATTCGTATTTTCCCTTCTACCTGAAAATTTGTCCCACTCTCCTAATCAAGATCGGGTAAATATATAACCATTATAACTATATTGACCTGACACCCTTATTAACTGGATTAAACATTCATACTCATACAACTCCCATTACATTCCACTATACGAAAATAATGATTTCTCCCAGTAATATTCCACCTATTCTCATTGGCTACGCCTATGACATTCTATTATTCTAGATTATACACAATCATACAAAAAAAACAAACAAACACGTCAACCCTTAATCAATATGGCCGCTCAATCGCCACATATTGTTCTAAATCATTTATACTTTTGCTATCGTCGCTTTTCCTCTACTTTAAAAACTACTATTTACAAAAAATAACCATAACATTTAACATACACAAAAAAAGAAAAAAAAATATTCGTAACTTTCGTATAAACAAGTTAGCGCAGCTAATTTAGGTGATGTTTACATCTACTGCACATACCGTGGCGTCGTAAATTATGCCAATTCGCATTATTTGGATCAACGTTATTTACATATTGTTACACTAAAAAAATTACGTCGCAACTTTCTTTTTATCATCAAATGAACTGATCACTTAGTAAACGATTAGAAACTATTCTCTGTAACCGAGTATTAACAGAAAAACAACGAACCACCAATACTTACATTACATGAAAATATTTACCCAAAACGCGGCGAATGCGTGGCAACTATTTAATTTTTTTCTTTATAAAACATTACATGTTATATAAACGTTTCTATAACATTTGTCTTATACATTAAAAAATAAAACAAAAAATCGTCCCAGCTTTCTTCCTTTAATGATTTGATTTAATAAAAAATATCTTTCGATCGAAACTTATGAGATAAAAATATGAACGAATCTCTGGCGGACGTTTAGGAAATTGATCCCCCTCTAAATTCCACAGTTTACACTTTATTCACGTTAATCTCATCGATTACAAACTTAGCTTTCAGATTAAAAAAAATTCTTATGACTTTTATCATCGGGGATTAGTTTTCAATTATACCGTTCTACTACATTGAGCACGTACTTTGTGACCATCACCAAGAAAAATATTGCGACAATATTTTTGGTCCACATTATAATTGAAAAATGATTCCCGACGATAAATCATTTTTTTTTTTTTTTTTTTTTTAGTCTGAAACTGAACTTTGTACTCGATGAGATGAACGTGAAAAAAGAAAAAATTAAATTGTGGAATTTAGAGGGGGTGCAATTTCATAAACGTTCGCCGATTCTCTTAATAAAAAAAAAAGAGTTGTAGTAACCCCATACGTCTAAGTGGCAACGAGCCTACATTGAGGTTATTAGGCAACAAACAAAAAAATTATTTTTCCCTTTCGAAATCATAAAAACTATTTCTTTTTATATAAAACACATTTTTACACTCTAAATCTGAATTACGTCCAGATAAATTATCATTTTCATTACTTTTTATTCGGTTTGTATTTGACTACATTAATGCCAGTTTTTTTTTTTTTTTTTTTTTTTTTTTTTTTTTTTTTACTTTCTTTGTATGTCAAATAATTTACGCCACTAAAGTACAAATTTTCCTTTATTACATTGCCTATGAATATACTTATTTGTTATAAATTATTTTTTTAAATATAGTTGTTTTTATTTAGTTCTCTTTTCAAGAATCATTTTCCACACTGCTCAGACATTAACTTTTTTTTGGGGGGGGGGGATACTTTTTTTAGCACCAACTACACCATTTCCTTTAAACTGACGACTTCTATAGGTTTTAGACTCTGCTGAATAAGACAATCTATTTTTACTTTGGTGGAGACAAGTAGTTTTCGAGATATAATGACATTCATTATGCACTGTAATCCATTGTTCTACACACGCGCGATAATAAAGTGTACTTCTCTCCGCACGACACTGTCACCCACCCCCACTTTTTTTTTTTTTTTTGTCTTTGCAGGTGGGTATGCTGACAACATGTATCAAGGTTGAACTTGGGGCAAATACTTTGACAGACCCCCACCTCATAAAATGGGGTATGTATTCCGAAAGTCGTTCTTACCATGACGAGGTTGCTCGTGTTTATTTCATACGACGTTCTTAACATGAGGAGGTTAGGGGTGTCTATTCCGAAACCCGTTCTTAACATTAGGACGTTGGGGATTGGCTACCAACAACAACCGTAGTTTATTTTTATTTTTACGAGGAGATGCTTCCACTGGGCAACGACGGTTAACGAGTCCTGCTAGTTAATAATAAATACGAAATCTGCACAACGACCGGGCAAGATCGGATGCCTCTCACTAGTATAGGAATAATAATTAAAAAAAAACAACTTGCTATTAGAATTTTTAAAAAATTTTATCGTGAAAATAAAGTCAGTTTTTTGTTGTTGTTTTTAATGCTTAAAAATAGCAGACGGTTAATTAACGTCACAGCCAGTCGCCATTTTCAGCTAAAAACTATACATTTACCAATGATATTACCTATAAAAATTTTAAAAGATAGGTGAATATTCTATGAGTGAATATTCTTAAAAAGTTAATATCGGGTGCAAAATTGAATTAACGTTGATAAGACAACACGAGACGGATAACTGAAACAAATTTACCCCAGTCAAGAATGCCCAATAGTACCCATAAATTGAATAGTAAACCAACCGACATTTAATTATTACAGTTTCTGTAGGTATTCAATTTAATTCCTTCCCGCCGCAGGACAGCTCCGTTGGCATTCCAACAGATGCAAAAAGACCATTCATTATCTAGAGATGGCCCAAATTCCACCGTACTGATTGCCGGGGACGTATCCTCGACTGGTATGAATACCTGTGCCAGGAAACTGTAAAATTAAAACTTCGTTTTATAACGAGTTTATAAGTATGAGATATAAATATAAATAAATATTTAAAATCCCCAAATGGACATTACACATTTTATATTTTTATGGAGAAGTCATGTCTCGATTTCGCCATCTTTTGTCTAATTTGCAAAAAGACAAACGAAAACAAAACACACAAAAATAAATAAATAAATAAAATAAAAAATAAACAAACAAAACAAATAATAAGGATAGACCTATAAAACAAAAAGGATGACTGTATGAAGAAAATTTGAAAAATCAAAGTATTATTGCAATTATGGTTCTTTGATACGCCAGGGACGTGCGGGGAAAAATGGCGTTTCCTTTTGATTTCACAACACAAATGAGCTATAATACTTGACTTTTGTATTTAATCTTTAATTCAAGCCCAGTCATTATGAAAATGTAACTTTAACGCGATCAATTTGAACGAAATATTAAATTTCAATAAAACGCTTTAAAATAATTTAAAATACACACTAAAACAATCTAAGGAGGCAAAAAAGTAACTTTCATTGCCTTTGGTAACAGTTATTTGTTTACTATTTGCTTTCATCATTTTTTTCTGTTGAGTTTAGTTTATATAGACTATATATCGTCAAGTAAATTAGCACGTGAACAGTTTAACTCCCACTTGCAAATTTAGAAAGTTATTTTTAACATATGGAATTTTCTCTTGTGACGGACGGAACTCTCCTAAAATGAAAACAATTTGCTGTGGGATTTTAAACTGCACAAGCGTCATAAATGTGTATTGATCAATATGATCGGCTTGATTTCGTTTGTTAATATTGAGTACTTATTTTTGTTCTTTTTAGAATGGGCAGACGTTGAAATCGACGGTCTAAGCAGTTTCGTCATAAATTAAAAAAGCTGATTAAAACGATCGATCGTGCAATCGTTGCCTTTCGAAATTTGAAAGCGAAGCTTTAAAAACTGGAGAAAAGAAGGGAACTTTTGCTGCTTGTTTTCGAAGTTAAAAAAAAAAAAGCCGGGCATTTTCCAGTGTAGACAATTTAAAATAAAGAAGTGGTAAAAAAACAAACAAACAACATATACCAAAGTTACCAAAGGCAAGATAAATTGCTCTACTACCTACATAGGTATTTTTTAAAAATCTTATTTGAAAGCGATTATTTACTTTTAAACGCAAGCATTTTCGAGTGTGAAGTTAGAATAGGATAAAAATTGCTAACGTTAGACGGTCATCAGGGGAGTCTCGATAATCGCCCAAAGATCAAAAATTAAACAAAGCATTTATAGAACATTACATTTTTGCACGCACGATTATCGACACTTACTGATTAGGTTTCTACCAGTATATTGTTTAATTTTCGATTTTTGAGCAATTATCGAGACTTCTCAGATGCCCGTCTGATGTCAGCCATTTTTTTTTTGTTGTTCTAACTGTACACTTGGCACTCCACTACTTGTGTTTCAAAATAAAGACACACTTTAAAATAAGTTAAAACATAAAAACCTTATCTAGATAAATAGAAGAGTAACTTATTTTGCCTTTGGTAACATCTGTTTGTTACATATTTATTTTTTTTTAACACTTTTTCGTTTGCTTAGCTAATGGACCCCCCCCCCAAGTTATAGAACGGTAAAAGTACAGTATGATAACTCAGTTGTGCTATTAAAACTGACGGCAAGAAAGCATTTTCGTACTCGCATCTGTCGTATAAAAGAATCGGTTATTTAAAAGGTGTTCCCAAATGAAAATAATGATGACTTTTCACAAGAATCGTTAAACTGCAAATGAAACTGCAAACGGGCAAACAAAAACCAAAGGAGGGGTGGATGGTTTGATATACATACCTATCAAACAGTGGTTCATATTCTATGGTGACGGCGAAATCCATTTTGGTTTGTTATATATTGTTGAGATGAAAGTTCTATAAAATGTGATAGTATGGTGGAGTCAGTTCCGGTGGTGAGTGCGATTGTCGACTCCAAAAATGAACTGATCGCTTTTTTTGGAATGCTTGCTTTTCTATTTATGCGGAACATTCTTTAATAGCGGAAAAAAACTTCCATTTTTTTTTTTTCAAAAAATTTGGTCTTGGCTAATTCCACAGGTCTCAGTAATTTCCCCCACCTCTTTTTTTTGCCCGTCGCAGACATTTGCAACGTTCTGATTAGCCAGCCAATCAGGCGCCGAGAGAAAAAACAAAAACTTTAGGTTCGAACCCCTGGAATGTTTGGGTCAGCCAATCAACATGGCCGCTGACTCTGCGAATCGATCTTTGCCCAGCTTGTCGCCATGTCAATCATATCACCACCGCCATCCCTCCTAACACCGCAACCCCTTCCCTCACCAACACTTTTCTCACCACTTTTGTTTGTTTATTTCTCTTTAACCGGTGTTCTTTTCAAACGAGGCCGGGGTGTAACCCGAGAGGTGACCATTACCATGTTTGCCGACATAATATCAAATAAACAAATAACAGCCAGGAAGGGGTCAAAGTTGAGTTAATTTTGTTGTCATTCCTCAGCTGCTCATTGTTTTTATTTATTTATTTTCATTTTTTAAATATTCTTTATTACATTAAACTAGTTGGTGTACCCGTAAAATGCCCTGAACGTCGGTGTCAACTCAATAGTTTAATCGCGTTCATTTTTTCAGATACGTTGTTACGCATAAGCTTGAACCTTGAAACAGCTTTGCGTTCAGGCATTTTAAACACTATGAGATAATAATGCATTAATAGTCAAGATTGTCTGCTTTTTTACTTCCGTTTTCTGCTCTGCAAACGGGACGACACTGACAAGCAAGATATGATCCCTTCTGATTAATGATTAAACTCCATCTCAAATAACGTGAAGGACCCCCCCCCTTTTTCCATGTTAAGAATGGCGTTCATGTCCACTTGATCAATTATCAGTCCAAATGGGCAGCAAAATAGCAGACAATCTTGATTATAACGCATAATGCTATAGCACTCGTCTAGTTGAAACCACTATCAATAATTTCCTCCACTATTTATCTGTGCCTAACCCTAAACGTAGATTCCATAAACAACGCTTCTTTCTTAGAACTGCACGTGCACGTCTGTGGAATTCTGTTCCGTTCTCCTGCTTTTCAACCAACTACAATATGGTTGTCTTCAAGTCCAATGTGAACAAATTCTTAAGTAAATTACCAACTTTTCACTACTAACGATTACTACATGTTTCCTTTGACTATTGTACACTAGGTGTATCAGAATTTTGGGTGAATTTTTGACACCCCTAACAGAAAACTGCGAATAAAATATTAAAAAACCTCGTAATTTCTCTTTTTAAAGTGGGTTGTTTATTTTCTGTATGGAATATACTTCCAAAATAAACTATTAAAGTTATTTAAAAAATAATATTTCTATTATTTTTTAAAAAACAGTGTTTACAAAGTGCCGGTGCGCGTTCAACCAGCCATTTTTTTTTTTTTTTACGTATGAAATTAATTGAATTTTACGAGTGAAATTTTTTCAATTTTTAAATTTTAAAAATCTATCCAAATTTTTCTATTGGTCCGATTTTTACGATATTTTCAGGGTCAATGTGAAATTTTATGCTCTTTCCAATAAACCGAATATAATATTTTAGACAAAAGTTTTTTTTTTGATTCACCCACCTACACCCATTTTGAAATATCTATTAAAATGAAAATAATTAATTTACGTACCAAAGTTTTATATATCACAAATTGAAGATAAAAGATCAATGAATAAAATATTTTAATTTAAAACAAAACAAAAAAAAGAAGTGTTTTTTTTTTTTTGGAAATTTACCCGTAAAGTCCAAAGTGTAAAACCTTTTTTTTAAAACCACGTTGATTTTTTTTTTTTAATGAAAGCTCATGTTATGCTTATATCATAAAGTAAATACTGGACGCTGATGGCAATTTTTTCTATTTCATTGAATATTTTCTTTTTTTAGATATTAAAAAAAAATTCACTCGATAAAGTAGAAATAAGATATAATAATCAAAAGCTTGTGTATTTCATTAAGAGAATTAAAAAAAAATCGGTCGACTGGATATTTTGCTTAACGGAAAAAACTTATAAGTAAATGTGTGCTTTTTTTCCGCTACGGAGGCCAAAAAATACTAATTTTGGTTAACAGCACGCAATAATAATACATCAATTCTAGCGTTTATAAGTCACCGTAAGATAATCGCGAAAAAGAATCAGAGATTTCTCTCCCTTTATTTGAACAGTCAATAAATCTGAGTTAGCAATTTTTTTTTTTTTTTGAATACTTGTTTAAAAAAGTATTTTATTTAAAAAGGACATGGAATATAAGTATAAATATTGATAAATTCTTAACAATGAACAATGGAAGTACACATTAAATAAACTTTTTATAGGTAAGTGATTTTTTGGGATTTAAGGATTTTTTGGAATTTATATATATTTTTTATAATCGAACTAAGTAAAATTTCGTTGATTTTCTTTACATCTTTTTTTTTTAAAGAAAACCGATTTAAAAAAACAAATATTGCATAATTTGCTATTAAAATTGTTATTTCTTTTAAATGTGGTCTTTGCTCCTTTAATTGAAAAAAAAATTAGGGTTTGAATTACATTTTTCAAGTAGCTATAAGATTCGAAAGATAGTAAGTTGATTTATTCAAGTTCATATACGGCATTTTTAATCGCCGATTCTGATACACCTAACTGTACATTCATTAACCCTTATCTTTGAGTGACTTCCGGGCATTGATAAGTAGTGAATCCTTTGTAAAAAAAAAAAAAAAAAAAAACATAATTGAATATCATGTTCTTAAAAAGACAACATAAATATATCGGAAACTGGTAAAAGCACGATACCAAATTGAAAGAAGAATTTGAGGTGTAGATTTGAGGCAGTTTTCGATTATGTAAGTTTCATAAGCGAAAAACTGTCCCTAAACCACAGTCTACTTTTTCATTCTTCATGCACATTATTACCCTGTATAATATTCTTCTCCTAGTTAATCCGTACATTATGCCTTGAAAAAGGCCAAAACAATTTTTGAATGTCAAACTGCTTCAAAAAAAAAAAAAAAAAAAAAAAAAAAAAGGGCCAAATTCGCGAAATTTGGCTACAAAAAGACAATCTCGCAACCTTGGACAAGAATATGTGAGTGACTTTCCTTCAATGCAGCCTTGTTTTCAAATATAATAATAATAAAAAAAATTATTATTATTATTAATAATAATAATAATAATAGCACATGATTATTATTATAATGGTGTAAAAAAGAAACTCATAGTAATTTCGATGTGTAGCAGTTTTTCACTGAACAAAGAAGTTGCGAAATGTTATGTTAAATGGGAACATTCGAAAGAAACAGGGGGGAGATGCCCGACTGAATGAGAAAATTGTCTCTTACAATGTGATATTATTACTTGCATCGAACTATGTAGCACAATATTATGAACTATGTAGCACAATATCACTTTCTGGGTATTTATTAATTTATCTCATTTGGGTCAGTTCTATATATTCTCTATATTTAGACAAAATTTATATATATCTATAACATTTAGACAGGTGTGGTAGCAGAATACTTACTCATTATTTTCTCCTCTCACTCTCCTCGACAGACCAGTAATTTTTATACATTTGCCATAGTTTTTCACAATTGTGCTGTCCATATTTACTTTCTTATTCCATATATTTAACATTCGTTCTTTCAGCTACCCTATTGATATGTTCTAAGGTGGCCTATTATTTGGACAATCAAAGATAAAGTATTCCGTGAAAGAAATAAATGAATATACACTGTTGTTTGAATACTGAAAGAAAAGTTTATTTACGTATTTACATAGAGACAAATACAGCTTTGTAAAAATGTTTTCAGGGGATGGGAGTGGATAACTATGACCCATAAGACAGTCATTGAGGCCTGTAGAAAAATCGCCACATACCCGGACCCTCTTATTTTCCCTTTTAACATATAAAGTGGGGCTTGCCGACGCAGAATAGTCAACTTTTTCGACTACACCATTTTCCTGCAGTCTCTGCAGTTCAATTTCAATATCTTCTTTTGAAGAAAAAGGCACGTTTCTTTTTGGCTTAAAAACAGGTTTCACATTTTGCTTTACTTCAAAATTCACTTCGGTCTGGGGAATCCATCGTAAGAAAATCCCCATTTTGTTTGGAATTTTTCTTTTCAGCTACACTCACACTGTTACAAAATGAATTTATGGGTAGCTCCTATAAATCAAACAAAACGACCCAATCAATTCCGAAAAGGCAAGAATTTATACCTGGAACAACTGACACTTTTGTAGAAAAAGTTTTTGATTCAAGGGATACACTGCAATTAAATTCTCCCATGAATTTTAATCTCTTGCCGGATACTCCTTTGGCAATTTTAAACGTTTTTTCTAGTTTTGGACGCCCAATTCTCTTCCAGGTCACTTCGTCGATAATTAAATATCGCTACCTGTATCCAAAAGTGACCATTTATTTTGCTATTGACAAATTTTCTTTTACTTCCTTGTCTTACTTCTTCTTTTGACAACACAACATTTACTTTGGACTTAAATTTTTGTCTTTGTTTATTTTGTTTAGTTCGGCACTAGGAGGTTCAGTGTCCGACTAAACAACATTTGGCACAAGGTTGGTCTTTAAAAGGGCAATTATTTTTATGTGCCAATCCGCACAGTTCCAACATTCAAAACTTTTTTCTTTGTTCTTGGGAAATGTTTTTTGTTTTACCATTTGGACGTGGAATGTAGTTTTTCTCTCTATCCTAGTGGTACCCTTTTTCACATTTATCAATTTCTGACATTCTTCTGTCACTTTTTGCAAGTTAATTTCTGGATCTTGCTCCATAATTGATAATATCCTTGACCTTAAATCCTTGTCCTTTGGTACTGTCAGTCTCTGAACAAATATATAACACTTAAACATATCAACTGACAAATCTTTTAATTTAAATAGTTCACACTGGGCGTTGACTTTACCCACATATGTGACAATATCATCAGGTTTTTTTTATTTTTGCATGTTCAAGCACTTATACCTTGTATGAAAAAGGCTGTCTCTTTCACCAAATATCGAATACAAAATTCAAACAGTTTCCGAAAAAGAAATATCTTCCGGTTTCTTTGGTAAAATCAAATTCGTAAATTTTGTGTTTTCCTCCGTACCCAATTTCTGAAGTAGGAGTGTGATTCTTTCCTCATCCGACCATTTCTCAGATCTTTTTGTAAAAATCGTCTCGAACCTACGATAATAGACAGGCAACGTATCACCTCGTTTTGGGTCGTATTTGAACTCCGCTGGAGAGTTGGCGACACCTTCTGCCGAAAAAAATCTAGATGCGCCATCTTCAGATTTTTATGACAACACAGTTTCACATAATAGACGATTCTCTGTAGTTTGCTGAATGACGAGTGATTCAAAACGTTCTTGCTGAATCAACATCCGTTTTTGAAATTCAATTTGAGCTTTTTGCTGAGCGATCAAGCGCAAGCGTTCAGTTAACATTTTCGTTAACTCTGTTATTTGTTCCGAAGACATATTTTTAAACGCACAAATACAAAGTCAACGAATATAAAATTTTGTTCCAAAAAATAAGATGTTCCCCTCAAGATCTCGTCACGAAAAAAAATAAAGAAAATTGTCAGCACTTGAGAAATGTTCGAAGAGAAAAAAAATTCACCATACAAAATATCAATAGTTTACAAATTTTCAGAGATCCTTTTCGTCTTTTTCAATTACATGTAAACTTCTTTTAAGAATTTCTTTATGAGAGAAAAAACAATTTCCACAGTACAATTCGTTTTATCATATTAACCAAAACAAAACACCTCTAAATTGCTTTTCAACACGAGACGATATGGCGTCAACTTTTCAGAAAGTTCAAAGAAAAACGGCAATAAGAATATAAAAATTCCTTGTACTTGCGTGAATACTTGTCTCTCGCCTTCTAAGAAGTATTTCCTTAATCGGATATAAACTCTTTAAGATTTTTTTTTTCGCGCTCACCACGTGCTCACTTTTTTTTTTTTTTTTTTTTTTTTACTGAGTTCGCATCTCGTATCCGTCGCCAATTTGATATGTCTTAAGGTGGCCTATTATTCGGAAATCAAAGATAAAGTATTTCGTGAAAGGAATAAATAAATATACACTGTGGTTTGAATACTGAAAGGGAAGTTTATTTACGTATTTATATAGAGACAAATACAGCGTGTTAATGTTCAGGGAGAAGTCTCTGTTTTCCCAGGGTCCGGTGAAAACCGATGACTCGGTTCCTTATATAGAATGTTACGGGTTGGTTACCTATCGCCACATAGCACCTATGTAAACCCCTCCATTCACAATTCATTATTAAATTCCAGTCGATTTGATTGGCTGTTCACATATGTTTATCGGATTAAAGAAAATATTAAATTAATGGAATTTTGGACAGTTAAAAAAAGCTTATCGAAAACTAAACAACATGGCGTTAACAAAAATGATAACTTCAATTTTAATGATCGATACACAATAATATCCACCTTAGAATACTTACTTCTGCCCCGATAAAGGAATCGAATATTAAAACTGACAATTCCAAAAAAAAATTTCATCGTTTTTCTTATCATCATTGTCATCGTCGTCATCACCATCGACATCGTCACCGTCGTCATCACTGTCATCGTCGTCATCGGTGGTCCAGAATTTTACGCAAACTTATCTATAAATATAAAAGCGAAAATGTATGTATGTATGTGTGTTCGCTTTTTCTGTGTGTCTACAAAAGGCTTCTTTCAGAGAAGCGGTCGCTCACTTCACAACCTTTTAAAACTTTTATATCACATATAAATCGTAATATCTCACAGTTAACAACGAAGCTCGCCTGTCTATTTAATTTGCTCGATTTCGGGAAGATAAATATTCAAGATTTCTCGCTCGCCACATGTGGGTTAGTCTTTTTCCTAAAACATCTTGGGGGGGGGGGAGCGTTCAGCAGTAAATGAAATCCCACAGTCAAACTTGACCTCATTAACTCATTAAAACGAGCACCTGCTAAATCCAAGTAATTAAATAAATTAAAACGTGTTTCCGTAAGCCTCTCGCGGTGGGGCAATGGTTAACGTCGCACTTTTTTTTTTCACAACTTTGCCTCAAGGGTTCGGGTCCGATCCTCATACTAACTTTCCCCCCCCCCCACACCTCTAAACACCCGGGCAGCGCCGGGTACCCCTCGCTAGTTAACATATAAAAACGTAAATGCGAGAACACTTAACGATATTACGTTATGGAAGAAGCTGTAGTCGAGGACTTCCATTCTTCATTCTTACAACATTTCCAAGTTAAAAACATTACAAAAAAAATAATAATAATAATAATAAAAAAACAACAACAGCAAAAAACAAACATCCTATTTTGGTAACCAAAATTATTTAATACTAGCGAAGATACCTGCGCTTCGCGTGGGACTATGCTGTACGCTCGGGTACCTGCTTTGCGGGTATCCTTGCAGTGAGTCGATGTTGTAAATGCACCTATTTCTCAAGATGTTTAAAAAATTTAACTACCTCTTGGAACGACTGAAATTCAACTATAAACGTTAAAGCAAATATGTTATATCAAAGTTGACACACATACAAATCGAAATAATTACAAAGAATCACAATGGTTGGCATTTGTTTTGTATCGCAAACACATTTTTATCGTTGGAGCGAATTGCAGCAACTCTTAGTCTATTAGCTTCTAATCTTGCCAATCTTCCTTCCTCAGTTTCGTTTCTATTTCATTTAGATGGCATTTTAGTGCGTATCTGAAAGGGGAAAGTATTATCTTAAATTTTTCAAAAAAATTATACGCATCTCAAGAAAAATGTATCTTAATGATCCGTTACATTGTTTTTGGCAGTGTTATTTTGGAAAATCAAAGTTAAGAGATATACTGCAATAATTTTTGGCCTATGTGAAGGACCACTATCATGCCAAATTTGACCAAGATTGGTTGAGGAGGTGGAAAAGAATGATCTAATTCAATTCACAAAGAAGTTAGCCGGCCCCATGGTCGCAGCCCCCAGGATGGCGGCAAACCACAACTTGGTGTGCACCATCCCTAGGTGGGGGAGTTTATGAAGGGCCGCACCAAATATAACCTTAAACGTCGACCTTGAAAAATGGTGTGCAGCATCCCTAGGTTGGAGACCATCATCATGCCAGGTTTGGTCATGATCGGTCTAGTGGTGTGGGTTGTAGGAGAGTATATATACATAGGCTATGACCTTAACTTTTAACTTTTACCTAGAAAAATGGTGTTCACCATTCCTAGGTGGGGGACCATCATCATGCCAAGTTTGATCATGATCGGTCCAGTGGTCTGGGCTATAGAAGAATTGTGTACACACACACACACACACACACACACACACACACACACACACACACACACACACACACACACACACACACACACACACACACACACAAACGCTACTACTTTATATATATATATAGATATGATAAAATATTACATATTTTTTCTTAATATGTGTGCTATATTCATGCGCTTATCAGTAAACAAATGAATAGTTATGCAGATTACGGACTGTGCTAAAATAATAACGTTATTATTTAGAAACCCATTCTTAACATCAGAGGTGAGAAATTTTTGTAACTATTATGTACTTGTAACTAACATTTTAATACACAAACAATACCGTATAAAGTTAAATTTAACTTGAACATCATATCTAAAAATAGGTCCGTATTCTGTATAAGTACAAAACATATCTACATCGATACAACAAATCACGATTGCATAGAACGAAGAATAGAATGTTCCTTGCGTCCATTACTCGCAAGACAGCAGTACTCGCCAGTGCCCGCCAGTGCTCATTTCCGTGCCATGAAGTGACAGTAACCAGCAGTGCTTAACGATGCCCGACAATTGAAAACAGACGATTTCAGTTCTGAAAAGTCCGATAGAGGCCGACATAGACCATGGTTGACAGTGACTGCCAGTTGTAAAGCCAGCCAGTGTCCACCAGTAAACACCAGTACCCACAAGTAATCGCCCCAAACCAGCACTAATTTCCAGTAACCACCAGTGTTGACAATGGCAGCCAGTGATTTTCGCTAGCTGGTAGATAATGCTGGATAGTGGAAGCCAGATTATTTCATTTTGACCATGACCGCCAGTGCTCAGCATTTTCCAGAGTCTATAGTGGCCTCCCACTAACAACGGTAGTATAATTTGTTTTCGGAGTGGAGTGGGGTTCTTTAGGGAATCTGTTCTGGCTTTGTGTCACTTCCACCGGGCCACGCCGGTAAACGGGTCCTGCTAGTTTAAAAGATAATAAACACTGTTTTCATAGAAATGTTAATAAATTCATATTTGTTGCGTGTAATTGTTTTTTTTTTTTTTTTTCTGTTCAAAGCACTAATTTTTGCGCCATCCAGAAAAAATAGCTCTATCAAAAGATAATTGTTGATTAAATATATTTCTCATTTCGCGGAATTTCAAGGGGTACTTCTAGTTATAATTATATTTTAGAAGACATATTTCTTTTTAATTTCCATTTATATGAAATTAATGTGAGAGTAGAAAGTATGCAGTTCCACCACTGGCCACAGTTAGTATATTTTAGTGATAGTACGTATCTGAGAAGTGCCAAGAACAGCGGTAACAATTAAAATAATAAACGTAATTAAATTGGCGAATGGAAAAGATAAACACATGAATGTAATGAATGGGTCAGCAGTCAGCAAGTGCTAACTCAGCAACAGGATTTTGATAACGAGATGAGAAAACATGAATTAACGAAGAAAACATATTTATATCCATAATTTTGCAGGAATGTAAACTATACTTTGAAAGACCAAAGTTGATTGAGAAGTTTTACAGTTCTTGAATAAAAAGTAAACAAAATCGTCGGAAAGTTCGTTTCAAAGTCCCGTCGTGTGTGACTATGTGTGTAGGTTTATCTTCTGACTAACTGTATGCACTAAAGATAGAGCAGCAGGCTTATGGAATTTCAGTATGGCGCCTCCTAGTATTTTAGAATGGGCGTTGTTGGGAGAGTCGAGACAGGCGCGTTGCGTCACAGGTGTCCCCCGGAAGAACGCCAAATTTCTGTTCACCAAGTCACTGTTTTATAGGCTTGTTGAATTTCACATAGGATTTTTAGTTTTTGGATTTGAATTTTTCACACAGTGAAAACCGGTTTACTTTTGTAGTGATGAAGAAAGCATATCTCAACCAAAGCGGACAAATAAAAAGGGTAGCAATTAAAGTCATTTTCTTTTTAGCATTCATTCAACTTGCATCTCAAATGTAAAAATCCAACGGTGAAAAGAATGAAAATGAAAAAAAAAAAAAAAAAAGCGTAAGCCAGACGAACGAAGAAAGAAAATGAGTAGCTTATCCTCGTTCGTTTTGCAAATCGATTTTTAATTCACCACAAATCTAAAGTCATTCCAAAAGACTCTAGAAGATTCCGAATGATTTTGAAAAATTCTAAACAAGGACGAAAAACTTCTAAAAAGATTGGGTTAAACGTATCTTTAGCTTTTTTTTTTTAGAAGTAAGATTAAGTATCAGATAAAACAATATGAGAAAAGGCAAATGCAATTCATCTCAGACCCTTTCCGATAATCGAGAGTCAACAAGAAAATCAGAATTATGGATATCAAATTCTCAATTAATAATTTTGTCCTCCTTAATAGTGCATCTTAACTCTTAAATGATTTCTTTCTGAACGTACTAGTTTATAATACGGACATGCCATAATCAGATTGACACACCTGTTCTCGTTAAGTCACCGAAGTTAAGCTACGTTGAGTCTGGTCAGTACTAGATGGGCGACTATTTGGAAATACCAGGTGCTGGCTTTGGGAGGACATATATAACGAATATGTAAAGTCGTAATGCCCCCTGATCAGTATATACATACGACTGAGTACCGTTTGTGAATTTAATATTTTCTAGAAATTTCCCCCTTCGGATGAAGCCGGTTTAATCCGCTTAGATGAACGCCGCAATTTTTTAATATTTCTTTTTTTTTTTTTACAGAAGATTCTAAGAGATTCCTAGAGATTCTAAAAGATTCTACGCAAAGTCACACAAGATTCAACAAATCACATAAGATTCCATCCCTTAATCTAACCTTTCTTTCTCCATGTAGATTAATTATCTGTATATTAATACGATAGCGTGTGTGTTATTTTCCGAGTCACGCTTACATCTAATCGTTTGATTGTTATGTACTTCCATTTCTTGTCATAAATAATTTTCCCAAGAATTTTTCATAAGTTTTGGTTTCGGTTTCGATAATAGCTGATAGCACTTAAGTCATCTATTTTTTTATAAATAATTTTATCAAAAATTCTTCATAAGTTGGCACTCCAATAATTTATTTTTTAAATAAGTTTTGGTTTCGGTTTCGATTATGGCTGAAGGGACTCAAGTTATATATATATATATATATATATATATATATATATATATATATATATATATACAAATCGATAGAACATTAACTCTATAACAATATATACGAAATCTGGAAGAATTACACTATCATATTTAAGCGTACTTTATGACCAGGCTTTGTTGGGTGTTAGTGCTAGCTTAGATAAATACTTTTGCAGTTTTAACAAAAGATCTACAATAACATCAGAGCGTCTTCATTTATGCTGAACATCTACAGAATGCCAACATCAATATATTACATATGAATTCCCCGTAGAATTTTCATAGGTCTCGTTAGTTAATCATAATTGTTTTTCTATTTAATTTTCATTTTTAATCAACGAGACTTAAAGAATTAAACAATAAATAAAAAAGTTTTTTACTCCCTATGATTTTAGATAAATGAAAATTAGAAAAATATATCTTCTTTAAAATCATGTATGGAGCAGCACGCTCTTGTCTCGTCAGCAAGTTCTCATGGCATAACGGGTAAAGTACTAGGCAAAATTCAGTTTTAAACAACACTCTTCTGAGCGTTGGAGGTTCAATCCATGGTACAGACGACACTAAGAATACAACTACTTGGTTGGTTGTTTTTGTTTTACAGCATATTAACCCTTTTCGGGTTATTTAATGCCGAATCCAAAGATTTTGAAGAAAAAAATTTTTAATAGAATATATTTGTTGTTTTTTCACGTCGGTTTCTATTTAACCCATAGTTGGGACCCTAATAGGTACTACCACTCCGGGTCAGAGTGGACGTGAGAGCAATGGTAATTAAAGGGTGGCTCCACACTCCCCAAAGCCCACAAGCTGGGGCCTCACCACTGGATATAGTTTAAGGTCATATCCAGGACCAAGAATACAACTACGAATTATTTAAGACTGGCTCTGAACGAAAGAATGCTACCCCATGTTAAAGTGTTTCGTTTGAAATTCTGTACAGATTCACGAGTTCGGCAGAAATATTCTAGAGTTTGATAAGATACATTTGAAGAAGGTCGGAGCTTACATCGGCCGAAATTTTGCGAATAACACTCAAGCTGAGAGCAGCAGTTCAAATAATCCAAATTATCAATTCTTATCTAAATAATTTAGAAATAGATGATTTAGTAATCTAAAAAAAAAAAAAAAAAAAAAAGGTAGAAGTACCCAAGCTGGAAACATAACTATGTCCAGATCTCAAACGTGGTGTGCTTTCCGAGGGGTATGAAGGTGAATCGCTCTTCACCATTTCGCAGTCATCAAAGTTTATTTCTTGCTGCGTAATTGGAACATGCAAAACTGATAAACATATATCTGTGAGATAACGCATAAAAATAAATAATATCATCATGAGTCAGGGTAAAAAGTGGCGGTGTGGGACATGGGCTTATAGCTTGTCGCCCGATTTACAAGATTCCGAGGCAGCGATACCAAATACAATAAAAATGTTTTAAAAATTAAATCAAACCTTTATGCAGATTGATAGATCAAATTTTCTTGCATTAAGTAAAAATAATTTAGTATAAATTATATATATATATATATATATATATATATATATATATATATATATATATATATCCCCCTCACACCCAACCCGTTCCTGCCACTGACCCTACAACTAGCAAGCTCTCCCGTTCCCTATGATACTAACCTTCCACCGTCGCCAGCATACCCACTGACCCTCATTCACACTTTTGCTCGCAACCCAACCACTATTTAAATAAATCTACCCATAATTCCTACAGAGCCTCTCACACACATACTTGAAGATGTGTAGATGATTACACAAAAAGTTAAAAGTTAAAAAAAAAACGCGGACACTTCGAGAAAAAAAATGCTTGGATCATACATCCATACCTTACCTTCGACATATAATACAAAAAAGATAATACGAAGAATTGGGGAAAAAAAAGTATTACAAAACAGAAGATATATATATATATATATATATATATATATATATATATATATATATATATATATATATATATATATATATATATATATATATATATATATATATATACTAGCCGGCCGCCCGGCGTTGCCCAGTCGTAGATACGCTTAAATATGATATTTTAATTCATGCAGATTACGTATTTATTATTATAGAGACAATTCTCTATCGATTATTATATTGAATGCTATATATAGTAATTAGACTAAAGCTAGTCCTTAGTCCCCTTTTCTGTCCACGTATAATCATTTAAGTAAATGAAAACATTATACCCGCCTCTCTATAAAAACAAATGACAAAAGTCTATATTCCAAATTTCATGATGTTGACCATCTAGGAATTTATTCCTTTAATTATGTTGACATTCACAATGGACTGCCAAAATTCACCACAGAATTACCCCACCCTATATGTAACTTTATTATAAATTTATATTACCAATATAACTTTTGTACCATTTAAAAGAAGAAGGGCAAAATAAACCAGTAATAATTTTTTTTAATTTTTTCATCGAACGAAAATAATGAAATTGTGATACGAAAATCGTGTTTACATAATTAGCGCTTTAAAATAACGTTCCCATGTAGTAGACATTCCGAACGTGAAAACATACCCGTGTTTAATAAATCTAGCAAAAATCAACTAATGGTCAGATTTTCGTGAAATGTTTTATACTTATCCATTTTAGAATGAAATTACATATAAAATGCACTTTCCGTAAAATATATGAGGGGAAATATTTTTTAGTGCGTGTTCCCTCCCCACAATATTTATTTTTTTCGAAATTCGAACAAAATATATTTAAATTTATCGAAGTTTCTATTTATTATGAAACATAAGAGTTCAAATAAGTAAAAAATATATTTTTTTTAAAGTTTAAATACACGTATTGAACAAAAATTTACCTTGAAGTTGCAATTAAATAAATGATATAAATTTAATATTATGTTTTTTTTTAAATAGCGTTTTTTGGAATTAATATATACTATAATCAGTTGAATTACCAAGAAAAAGAAACTTCGTAAACATTAATTCATTTTTAAAAGATTCACTTAATTATTACATCAATCAATGTCCTTAACTTGTCAGAAGAAATAGCAACTATCAGTTCATTAAAAGAAAGTAAAATGCACTGTGGTATGATTACAAAATCCAAAAGTTCGAAGAGAAGTTGCAATTATCTTTTATTTTATCTTTTATTACGCCATTTTGAATTTTCAAGTAAAATCACTAAAATTTAAATATTCGTATTAATGAATTGTATTAATTTTGATATACACTACTAATGAAATTCTATTTAGTATTTTATGAATTTATTGTTCATAATTAATTTATATATATTTATTTAGATAATGGTTGGTTGGTTGTTTTTGTTTTACGGCATATCAACCTTTTTCAGGTTATTTAATGTCGAATCTAGTTATTTTGAGGAACGATTTTTAATGGAGTGTTTTTTTTCTTTTTAGGTCAGATTCTATTTAACCCATAGTTGGGACCCTAACAGGTACTACCACTCCGGGTCAGAGTGGACCTGGGTGCAATGGCAATTAAAGGGTGGCTCCACACTCCCCAAGGCCTGCAAGGTGGGGCCTCACCATCGGATATAGTTTTAGGTCATACCCAGGACCGTTATTTAGATAATATTAACAATTGTAATATATAACATATGTCAATACATTTATTGAATTTTATACGAAAATAATTACAAAATGTATGTATTTTATTTCCGGCTATAACAATTGTTAATTTTATCTAAATTATATATCTAGGTATAATTCCTTTTTATTACTATTTTAATCAAATTTATTATTACATAATTATAATTATTTTATAATTTTAATTATTTTATAATTTTAATTATTTTTCATTAATCTTAGTTAATTTTAATATAAAATTTCTCTTTGTAATATTTTATCCTAATTTGGTTAAAAACATTAAAAGTCGATAATTCACTTTTATATGTAAAGGAGTTATTTCCCCTTATCAAACCTAGTTACATTAAACGATTTTTTATTATATGGATAAATAATATATTTATCTCGTTTTATTGTTATTTTATTATATATTATTTATTAATCCAATTTGTATTATAAATTGATTACATTATTTATTTAAATTAAATAATATTAACACTTTCTTACATTTTTTTGTTGATAGCAATATTTAACACATGAAAAAGAGACCAATATTCTCTTAACTAATTAATTAACTGTTTTATCAAAGATAACTGGATGGAAACAATGAATAGAGGGCTTAAAGGTGGAATTTCGCTCTTTATGATCATCAAAGTTTTCCTTTCATTATTAAAGCATTATTGGCGATCTGCTTCGCTCATATTCCATAGGCAAACTGATATCAAACCTCTGTTTCTCTGTCAAAATCGATAAACGTGACATCATGAGTCATATGCTGACGTCTCTCTTTTTACTCTACTTTTGATCTCTTCAATTTCACATGACATTACTTCCTATCTCTTTCGTTTATTTCTCAAACTTCGTCTTACTTCCATCTGCACTAGTTTGACCGTTGTAAAGATTAACACTAGCTGATGTAGTCCCTATCCAGCATAGAGACATTCATTATGTAATAATGAGTCTTTCTTTAGCACTCCATAATCATCAAAGTTTACTTATTGCTGCGTAATTGGAACACGCAAAATTGATAAACTAATATCCGTGAAATAACGCAGAAGAAACTAATATCATCATGAATCAGGACAAAAGGCGATGGGAAAGGCATGTATTACAAGATTCCAAGGCAACCATACAACAACAACAACAAAAAAAGAAAGAAAGAAAGAAAGAGAAAAAAGAAAGAAGAAACATTTACAAAATATCAAACCAGATGAGTTAAAAATTAAATTTTCTTGCTTTTGGTAAGACTAGAAAGTGGGCCTTGCATTTACTTTCAGCGACCTCGTAACTTTCGCTTTCCTTATTTTGTTCTTTAGACCTCACATTCTATAAGTGATGTTTTCTGACAAAGCGTGAATAATTGCTGTTTTCTGGATCGGAATCTATCTGTCTAACACTAATCGTTGGCTAATTTTTTCATCTTGAATTTGTATTTTTAGCTACTTACATCATTGTCTGGAGCAATTTCGATTCAAACAAAAGTTATTTGATGCAATTCTTTTTTCGTCATTTTGGTTTTATAGCCTGCCTTCAGGAAATGGCGATATGTCTGATATGAAAATATGCAGATCGGTTGAAAATTACATTTTCAACTGACTGGCGACAATTATTAGTTGCATTTTTTAATTTTCGTTTTTTTTTTTTTTTTTTTTTTTTGTTAAACATACGGCATTTTAGCTACACATCAAATACAATACGAAACAATATGTCGCCTGTATAAGATTGCGAAGCAACAATGTAAAATCTAAAAAAAAATCACTTAAAGATATCAAACCTGAAAGGCTACACAGATTTATAGAAGATTGTTCTTACATTTGGTAAAAGTTATTATTTAAAAAAAAATTGCCCCTTTTCCCCCTCTTAACTATACTGCATACTTACCGAATAACGACAGTACAAAAATATAATGATATATCTTCATTGTTTGGTGGTGGCAAACGAGTACAGTTTGTTGGAGAGACGACGAACGTGAATTGACGGAAGTTGATTCCTCGAACTCGATCACCAGATGACTCTGCTGATATTTATTTGGGTTAGTTTATATTATGATTTGGGATACCCACACACTCATCTATAAAGGCTTATTCTAAGATTTTGCCTTTCCTATCAATGCAGTCACACTTTGTTATGGGCTCAGCTGATCTACTCATTCTAGGAATAATAGACTTATACAGAGACTATAAATATAGTTAAATCTAACAGGTTACTGGGTACAGGTTTGTTGCAATTATGACCGTCAGAATCATGGTATGTATTTATGTAACATATGTTTGCAAATATTCCTTTTGTTAATTAATCTACTGTATTTGTCTTGATTTTTATCGGCCTGCAAATTACAACACACTCTTTACAGATAATCTTTGCAGATGGTTTTTAATCAATGAACATATCATTTTGCGAAAAGTTGTGTTTCGATCTCAGTCTCTTGCGTCAATCAGTCGCGTTTTATTTCTTCCGGTCAGGTAAGTGTTATTCCTGCCAGGTGATATTTAAAGTAGAACCAACTCGATATTCAACCCAAACATCCAATGACAAGTGATGGGCTAGTGTAGTAGCGATATCGCTGCCATAATGGGTCTCACGTATTCAAGAAACAAAAACAGGTGCTTCTTAAGATGCGTCTATTCAATCTGCGCTATTTCATCATCGCATTCAGTTTTATATACTGACATATGTTTTAAGGAATTGGTTTCCAAACCAACATATTTCTGACCAGGTCCTTATTTATCCCTCTTTCTCTCGTCCATTTTTTACCACCGCTTCCAATGTTTTACTTGACCCCCACTGTAAACTGGACCTGCCCGCACTATGGAAGTGTCATGTTCTGCAGATATTAAAAGAAATATTAAAAGAGAAATAAAACAGAATGTGTAGGAAGCTGAACGAAAAGAGACTTTGGGAAAATTAGTCTTAAGAAAGACATCTTTAATCTTTCAAAAATATATTTTTAATCTCTGTAAAATTGTTGATATATAAATATATATTGTTCGTTAACTCAGGTTTTGTCGCATTCGTTCATCCAATCCTGTTGTTAATACTTTCTGACTAATGACCCATTTATAACATTCTCATTTTTATCCATCTTTTTTAATCATTAATGTAGATATATTTCTATTAATTGTTAGCGTTGTTCTTGGCACTTTTCAAAGACATTGCTTTCGTCTGAAAATACATTATCTGAAACCAGAAGCTGCGCCATATTTCCTTGTCATATGCATTTACAAACCGCATGCGATATTCTTCTTTTAATTTTTCAGTTTTCGCGTGCACATATCTGATGCATACGATATTATTCTTCTATTTTTCACTCTCATATGTATTTTAATATACGATATTCTTTTTTGGATTTTTCAATGCTCGTAAACTGCAATGCTTGTGTAAACTGCAGCATCAATATTCTCTTTACAATAGTCCGTTTTTTTTTAAAATTATTTTAATGTGCTGCTACGTTCGCAGATATTATAATTTCTTTCATATTTAAATTTTGGAGCAAAGATCCCGTCATAATACTTGGATTTTTTCATGAGTATGGATGTAATGAATTCTACTTTCTTTTTTTTTTTTTTTTAGATGACCTACTCGAATTCTGATTATGAACGCCTTGAATTCTGGTTGCAGATTTTCGACGCCTTTTTCTAGAGTTGATCTATTTATTAAAATTTATATTTTTAAAGTTAGGACGCTCTACTGAAATCTTGTTTCCAAAGTTTTGACGTCATACACGAATTCTATTTGAAATTTTAAAAACTTTACTTAATATATTTCTATTCGATTTTCGAAGTTTGTTGCGATTTATTAGAATTATTTTTCCAACGTTTGATCTTTCGGATCAATTAGGTTTCAAAGACCTTAGAAATAAGCAAAGATGAAAGAGGAAAATTCAGATTTCAGATCTACACCAGTTTCTTCTGATTGACCTGCAAACGTTGTAAAACACACACACACACACACACAAGCAAACAAACAAAGAATAAGCCTAAGTTTTTTTTTCATCACAACATCGATTTTTAATATCAGAAAAGATTTATTTGAAGAAAAAGTGTACGCAATTCAACTGTGTAGATTCGAATTCTCCCCCATTTACCTTTGTTTATTCAGAAATTAAACGTTTAAAAAAAAGTTACTTTTTACCTTGGGGGCAATCTTTTCAAGAAACTGACAAAATTATACTTTAGAAAACAAAATTTTCAAAAAAAAAGTGACAGCATTTTAGTTTGGAAAACAAAATTTTTATGACACTAACTACATTTTAATTTAGAAAACAAACTCTTCAAGAAAGTTAAAATATTTTATGTTGGAAACCAAACTTTTTAATGAAGTGACAAGATTTTTTTTGGGGTGGGGGGGAAATAATCTTTTCAAATAACTGGCAACATTGTACTTTGGAAATCAAACCTTTTAAAAAAAAGTTACATTTTATTTGGGAAACAATCTTCTTAAGAAATTGACATTTTACTTTTGATTTTTAAAGAAAATTGCAACATTTTATTTTGGAAAAGAATAACAAAAAGAAGGAAACGAAAATATTGTTCTGAATAGGATCACCCAAAAATTATTTTTGTAAAAATCAGATAGTTAAACAATATGTCTGCCTTTAAATGACCCTTTAGAGATTGATAAACCATTAAACACAACCAACCGACCAATCATCAGCATCAGCGTTTCCAATATATTTTATTTTCAACTTTCGAATACAAAATCATAAAAAACGAAATCTTTCACGCGTTACTGTCTTTGTCGTTTTATTTTTTATAATTTATTTCCATTTTCGATTGTATCATATATATATATATATATATATATATATATATATATATATATATGAAACAATAAGAGTGGGAAATGAAGTAACAAAAACTATATATTGGTGAATATAGAATGGTTCATTTATTTAATAAAGGTATACAAACATTTAGTTGAGGGATAGAAGGGACTCTTTATACCAAGGTATTTCGAAGCCTAATATGCTTCTCATCAGAAGAATAGAGTGAAATTTGTTGAGCTTTATATTATCCCGATAAGTCTCTTCTTATAGAATTGAATTTACTTTATTCGCCTCTTTAAGCTATATATATATATATATATATATATATATATATATATATATATATTAGAACTGTTATTAACTAATAGAACGAAATATTACAAGTTATTACAAAAAATGAAATGCGGAAAAAAATAACCTTGATAGTAAAGCTATAACCTAAAAGTTCGACATCAGTAACATGGTTAACAAATTAGAAAATAAGGAAGCTTATATATTTTTTAAAAGACCACAAATTTGATTTCACAAATAAACCGGTTACTAGACTAATAACCACTACTAGACCAAAAATGGTAAAAATTAGTAAAAACATTTTAGAAAGAATTAATTGGCAAATCAAAAATATATACACTTAAACAGTATGTCACGTGTTGAAGATGCACACACACAAACACGCGTGACATCTGGTAGCAAACGCATTGAACGATGGGGCCAGGTTGTTAGAATTGATAGCGTCAGTGGTGAAAGGTCAATTATTTGACGCGAGCAGCTGTCAAAGGTGATCGCACCCGCAAAAAGTAGGTCACATATATAGCCCAGAGAGAAAGACAAAAAAAGAGAGAAGCCTACATTCAACCGGCAATCAACATTGCACAAGCGTGGCTCCGTCAACCCACATCTCGGTCTACACTGTCCGTCTCTAGCTGGGCGCAAGCATACGAGGCAGTAAAAAAAAAAAAAATGAAACAGCAAATAAAAGTTTTTATATTCTTATACAAAAACGAAGTGTACGAGTTTTTTTTCTGGCTGACGAAAAATCGATTGTGCAACATAGGTTTCAAGTGAATCCACACATCTGAGACTATTAACTGGTTTTCTAGTATAAAAAATAAGCATAGATGTTTCTTCATTCAATTTGACATTATAAAGTATTATTCTCTATTACTAAGAAACTCTTTGATGGTGTCATTTACTTTGCCCCTCTTCTTTCTGACATCTCTAATGATGAAATAGACATTATCCGAAAATGTACTAATTAGTAGAAGTCAGCAATGGTTTAAAAATCATTTGATGTTTCCATGGGCCTTCTTGATCCAGCAACAATTACTAATTTAGTTGGGCTTTATATACTATATAATTTCACTAAAGATATAGAAGTAGAAACTATCGGCCTGTATAGAGATGATGGACTCATTATAGTTAAAAACGCTCATGGCCCTAAATGCGATAAAACTTTAAAAATTATCATGAAGGAAATGAAAAGAATTAGTCTTGAGGTAGATATAGCCTCAAACATTAAAATAGTTAACTTTTTTGATGTAATCCTGAAATTTGAGAAAGAAACATATGAACCTTTTAAAAAGGATTATATGAACCTATTTATGTCCATCGACTCTAAACCAGCCAAAATCGATCACCAAACACATCCCCTAAATTTATCAATAGAAGGATTAATTTTAACTCATCAAATAAAGAAAATTTTAACAACCATAAGAACTTTTGTAATAAAACTCTTAAAAACAGCAGATATAAAAAGGCTTACTAGAATAGATTGAACCTTCATTATGTATGAGCAGACCTAAAAAGAACGTAAAAGAAAAATTATTTGGTTAACATATGTTTAAAATTAATTTGGGTAAAAAATTCTAAATCTTATTAAGTTATAATTCCCCCTAGCAATATTCTTCAAGAATTTTTCAATAAAAATACTATTAAGTTAAGCTATAGCTGCAGTAATAACTTAGAAAAAAATAAGCACAATAATAAAATTCTAAAAGATACACAGAACCTAACCAAAGCAAAAAAATAAATAAATAAATAAAATAAAAATAAATAAATAAATAATTTTTTTTAAATAAAACTAAAAAAAAAAAAAAACTAAAAAAAAAAAACTAAAAAAAAACAAACTAAAACTTGTAGTTGTATTAATAAGTCTGGATGTCCCCTCAAACAAAATTATCCAACAATTTCTGTTATATATCAAGCTAAGATTAGAGCACAAGAAGACCCTACCATTGGTAAATACAAAACAACCAATACTTTCAAACAAAGATATACTGGCCATAAATGATCCTTCGTCAATCTAGATTATTATAATAAGACGTCACTTGTTTTATATTACGGAGAATTAATAAGAAAAAAATCTAACACTAATTGTTAACTGAGAAATTAAAAAAAAAACCTGTTAATCCTTAAATTCCTTTTGCTTTTTCTTTGCTTAAATGAAAAGTCGTTTATTACGAAATTTCAGGATTTGAATAAAAAAAAGAGACATGGATTTATTGTAGGCCCTATAAATCACACCGCCTAAGACACCTACTTACTCCACTCCAGTGGCGTAGCAAGGGGGGGGGGCGGTCCGCCCCGGGCGGCGCGTTCCAGGAGGCGGCATTTTGAAAAGGTAAAAATAAAAATAAAAATAAATGAAAGCGAACAAAATATCTGAAATTTTATGTCAAAAAGGTTGTACAACGTCGGGACTTTTAGAGATATCGGAATCAGAAAAATGTGTCCCTATTTTATGAGCGGCACACGTCAGGAGCCGCATTTTGAGAGGTTAAAAATAGAAAATAGAAAAAAAAAAAAGCTAACAAAAAATCGGAATTTTTTTACCGAAAGGTTGTAAAAAAGCGGAACTTTTGGAGGTATCGGAATCAGAAAAAATGCGTCCCTATTTTACGGGCGGTCCATGTCAGGGGTCGGCATTTTGACAAGGTAAAAATAGAAAATAGAAAAAAAATAAAATCTAACAAAATATCTTAAATTTTATACCGAAAAGTTTTTTAAAAATCGGAACTTTTGGAGGTATTGGAATCGGAAAAATGTGTCCCTATTTTACGATGTCTGGGGGAGCAGCATTTTGAGAGGTTAAAAATAGAAAATAGAAAAAAAATAAATAAAAGCTAACAAAAAATTTGAAATTTTTTACCGAACATGTTGTAAAAAATTGGAACAATTGGAGGTATCGGAATCAGAAAATTTGTCCCTATTTTACGAGTGGTCCATGTCAGGGGCAGCATTTTGAGAGGTAAAAAATAGAAAATAGAAAAAGTGTATAAAAATAAATAAAAGCTAACAAAATATTTTAAATTTTATACCGAAAAGTTTTTTTTAATCGGAACTTTTGGGGGTATTGGAATTGGAAACATGTGTCCCTATTTTACGAAAGGCACATGCCAGGGGCGGCATTTTGTGAGGATAAAAATAGAAAATAAAAAATAAATACAAATAAAGAAAAGCTAACAAAAAATTTGAAATTTTATACCGAAAAGGTTGTAAAAAAATCGGAACTTTTGGAGGTATCGGAATCAGAAAAGTGTGTCTCTAATTTACGATCCCAAAACCGATTGTTTAAAATTTTTAATTTAATTTTTCATTATTGGTACTAATGATTAATTTTTATTGTTTTTCAATTATCACTAAAACTAAAATGATAATAACATCAGAATACGATGTAAATTTATTTTATTTGTAAAACAATATTTAAAAAAAGTTGCATAAATTCTCTAGGTAGCATTTCAAATAAAGCAGTTGATTTACATGTTCCAAAAATGTTGAAAAATTAAACAAATTTTTTTTTGTCGAGAGAAATACTTTCAAACAGTTAAATGATACAATGGAAAATGAGCAACAGGAAATTACGTAATTTTGGAATTGTAGAAACGGAATAAAATCGACGGTAAACAGATTTTATGATCGTCATATCAGACAAGAGTAAATATTTAAAAATATGTATATTTCTGTGATAGGCACTTGAATCCTATTTAAAACTATATCGTCTTTAAGAATGGTCTTAAACTCTATCTTCAATTGATATTTATTCCGTTGAACTGGAAGGGTTTAGAGATGCAACTTGTTGAAGGAAACATAGTTGACAAAGTAGACCAATATCTTATTGAGAAGGAAACTAAGAAATGGCGGGAAATTCTAGCTAGATTGCTGGACATCATCAGGTTTCTCACCAAGCAGAATCTGGCACTACACCGTGAAAACATCCATATGATGAAATAGGTTGACTAAGTAAATATCTTGCAAATATCCACAAGTTCACAATCTTGCAAGTAAATACGCTTTTCTTACACCGTCAAATCTGCTTGATGATGATTATGATTGTCAGCTTGGTGAAGTTGACGAAGATATAGAAAAAGATAACTTCTTTGCCAAAAGGAAGAGATTACAATATTTTGTGAAAGCTTCAGAAAAAGATAAAATCAATGGACCTTTGGAACTTTATACAGAGATACCACCTTGGAGATTCCGTCCTTAATATTGTGATCTTGCTACGCATTTTCCTTACACGAGTTATTAGCGTTGAAACTCATAAAAAAATAATTTCGATCAAAAATGAGCCCGACAAGGCTTACAGACTTTGCAATCCTCTCCATAGAGAGGGAACTTGTCGATAGAGTGAATTTTGATAGAGCTATTGATAACTTTGCCGAAAAAAAGCGCGAAAAATATGTTTGTAAATTTTCAATCGACTTGATGCCTTGCGATAGTTCTCTCACAAAAAATAAATTTATAGCCTTATTTTCAATTCATAAATATATTCATTTAAAATTTTTTTTTAATTATTTCTATAAAGGATTAAAACATTATAAACATCAACAACTTTCTTAAATTTCGTGCTTAAACCGAGCGATTTTACACACGGACTTCAAAAAGCACGGATACAAGACATTTTTTCTCTTAGGGAGGCTCGACCTCTTAATAATAACATTATGAAGAGAAAAAAAAAACTACATCGGACTATCCTCTCCTTAATACAGCCATGCTTTTGTGAAAATTCGGAAATAACAACAATAAAAAAGTAAATAAAATAATGTTATCACTTTTTTTAACCTTTTCATGTTTTCAAATGTTCTCACTTAAATTTATAAATTCAAATTTTAAATATTCTCATTTAAATTTATAAAAAAAATGTTGTGACTCTCCATTTCTCAAATTTTGCGCTTAAACAAAGCGATTACACACACGGATTTTAAACAGTTTATTATGACTATAGTAAATTTCATTCATATCTTTGAATTCGTTTTTATTACCAGTAAATAACAATAGAAATTTGAATCGGCAACAAAATTTTTTTTTTTACGGGACAAGTCGTTAAATTAATCTAAATCTGCATACAGGTTGATTTTATCATTGACCTACATCTTGACTCAGATCCCTGGCCCTAAAGTTGTCTTGTATATTTCCTTTCCGTTTAAATGCAAACGTTCGTCGCTTACTCCCACACGTGTTTTAAAAGATATTTGTTTTTCTTTGTCTTTTGTTTTATTTTTTATTGATATACAAATTTAAAGATTTTTATCCTTCAGCGAATACTTGCTGCCTTTGGTGCTGTGAGAGGTCATTTTGGTGATGTTTTCGACGTATGACCAAACAAAATAGTTCAGCGAGTTTAGGTCGGGGGAGAACGGGAGCAGTGAGAGAAGGGGCAGCGAGAGTCGTAGCACTCCTTCTGAAGCTAAGCTTGGTTCTCTTTGGACTTTTGGATCGGTGCCGAAGTCCTGCTGCCGCCCCCAGGGTCTGCCTGCTACCACCTGATTGCACTAGGGGATAACCACACTCTTCAGCACATCCAGGTACACTTTGGTGTTGACTTTCAAGCCGACTTCGAAGATGTGCCATGCCATGATGTGGCCCTTACTTGAAATCATACCAAAGACCATAACCGTGGCCGGAAACTGTTTTCATCATCCTGAGCACGTCCCTGTTATTCGCGGCAATCTAGCGATGGATTTTAAGGGTCCTGGCAATAGTCCTGTTGTTATAACTTGAATCTATAGAGAACATGAATTGTACAGCGGTGCATCTCCGATCTCGCTCGTTGAACATTGTATCACATTCAGACATGATAGACGGCTCCTATCGCTCATGGAATTTGTACACAACTAGCCAACTAGTAGATGGTCTGCAGAAAAAAAGAAAATGAAAAAGAAAACCGGTTTGCATCAAACGGAAATGGAATCATGCCTTTTCTATAGCGACAACTTTATCGTCCCCTCCTGTATTAAATCTTTGGAATTGTCTGTCGAGGAAGATTACTTGGAAGGCCACTAACAGCTACGCAACACGCTAAGACGCATCGTTTCTGCAACACTGAATCGAGAGATTCTTCAAGGTAAGTGTTCTAGCTTTTCGAATTTCCTAGCTTCAAAAGTCTTAACTTTTAATTAATTCTTCACATAGGTGCATTTTAGCAGAAACAACGTTTTTCTGTAGATTTTACAGAAATGATTTTTTCTGCGTGCAATATTTTTCTTCTGTTTATCTTATTAATTAATTCAGAATCATTAAAAAGTATGTTTTTGTTTGATTCTTGAATATTTAAACGATAAATGTTGTTTTAATAACAATTAAACTATAGAAAATACAATATATATTTTTTAAATGTTGAATTTGTTCAATAAATAATAAGAACCGTAGTTTAAAAGATCTTGCGGGTTTGAGATGGTTGTTTGAGGTTTAAAACTTTGCCTTTACATAAAAAAACGATTTTAACCGTTTTAATTCAAATACCTATATATAATAAAATGGTAACAGATTTTCATCTGCCACTTTCGACATTATAGGATTATCAGTAAACACTATGTGCAGAACTTTTACTTTCACCACATACAGTTACTACTAAAGTGTTTTTCTAACCCACAATACATACATTTTGTCCTTTTTCCCCTATTTTCCCCTATTTGACTTACTCTCTCAAATATATAATCCCACTGAGTGAGTGAGAGAGAGAGAGAGAGAGAGAGAGAGAGAGAGAGAGGTCAAAGCTTTAATCTGATGCAAATCTATCCTCTTTCATAAGCCAAACTCACCGATTTCTTTTCTTTTTCGGGTAACTTTTTCGTATGTAGCCGGTTTTAGGATTTGCTTTTCGCCATATTACTATTTCATACATAATATATTACGATTATAGATTCTCTTAATAAATGATCTCTTATTCTTAATGTCTCATTGTAATAATAGTTTCAAGCGAATCTAGCAGCTAGCTCGCTATACATATTACGATTGCATGCACTTTGTTTTAGGAATAGCAGATCGTAAAAAGAAACGAACACCTCATCTTGCGCCAACATGGACTACTTTACTTTATAGAATATTCATGTTGAATTACTTTTTACGCTATTTCTGTTCCTTACATTTTTAGAAATATAACAACTGAAAAAAAAAAAACCCGCTAGGAATACCCCCACTAAAAACAATTATTCGTGTAAAGAGAAGAGTAACTTATCTTGTCTTTCGTAAGATTTATTTTTAGATAGTTTTTTTTTTGTTTTCCCCACTTTTTCACTTGACCCATTTGTTTCATAAATTAAATACTAATTGTTATGTCTGTGAAACCCTTTCCTATTTTCTGAATAGCTTTCGAAATTATAACGTTATTTTTTAGTCACGTGCTACTATTACGCCCATTGTATATAAGAAACTAACCACCCACTATTTATTACTTTTTAAAATACCTTCTTTGAACATCTTTTTAGCTGTTGAACCGTATCATATTTTGACATTTTTTAGGGGGGGGGCGTAAGACAGTTTTTTATTTTTTTTATTTTCGAATTATATTCATTTTTACAAATATTCAGTACATTGTTAGATTAAAGTACAAATATACATGTAGAAGAGTAAATTTTCTTACCTTTGGTAACATTTTTGTGGGGGTAGTGCGTAAGATACTTAAACTTTACATTTTTAGATGGGTACGCTTTGCGAATTAACTTTATTTTATCAGCAGTTGTGTCCTTTACATTGTTAGATGAAAGTACAGAATAGTTTATTATACCCCCACCCGCCTATGTTAAGAATGAGGTTTTAAGCAATAACGTTATTATTTTAACATGGCCCTTGTCTCCCCTGAAGACTAAATTTTGATACAAGGTCAGTTCTTAATGTGGAATACACCCAGCCATCCAAAAAGGAGAAAAATAATTGTGGTTTGGACGAAAAATTAAAAAAAAAAACTTGATTTAGTATAGAAGGATTTTTGCCTTATTGTCCTAGGCGTCACTAGGCTAAGTGTAGCATCAGAACAGATACTACTATTTGTTCCTAAAAAAAAAAGAATGTTCCTGATGATCTCCCCTCACCTAAAAAAAAAGTGTAAATTTTAATTATCTGACGCATCCCCCTCAAAAAAAAAAAAAAAGGTCAAAATCTAGTACTGTTCAACAGCTTAAAAAAGATGCTCAAAGAAGGAATTAAAAAAAAATACAGTAATAAATAGTGGGTAATTAGTTTCTATATAAAACGAGCGTAATAGTAGCAGGGTTGTTTTTTTTTTTTTGTTTTTTTTTTACGGATACAATCTCCTTCACGGAAAACATAAATACATTTTCCAATACTGCTTCTGTAACATTTCATATTTCCATTGCGTATGTGGGTTAGAGGAATCGGAAAATTATTTTCGCACGTGATGCCTGCCTTCCGAAATAAATGAAATCGGAACAAAATATATTACATTCCTTCAGAATGTTAACATTATCTTTGCTGAAGCAATTTTTATTTTATCCGTTAATAAACAATGCTTATAAACAACTTCATATAATATACACAAAATGATGACGTCACCGATTCTATGGCAAGCGCATTGAAAATCCCGACTTATCACATAATACAAAACAATACAATTTCATTAATTTACAAAACAAATAAGAATTTGCTCGAAAATAAGGCTAATAAATTATATTTTGGGGTGTATACATGTACATATATGTTATAACTAGGGCTAGGACAACAGCATATTCTTTTCATTATTTTGACTCTCGAGTGTGTATCCGTTGATATCTTATATGCTTTTATTTATAGTAATGTGGTTCTCGGTTGATTAACTGTGTCTAACTGTATCGGATATATACTCGAGAGTCAAAACAATGATAAGAACATTCTGTTATCATAGCCCTAGTTATAACTAATTATCGACTCGAATTAAAAGTTGCTGGGTTAGTTAAAAATTACCACTTCTAAAAAACACCTCGAGGAGATTCTGGAAGCAAAGAAACTTCGAATCGAAACAACCGCCGTGAAAGTGAATAAGGCTGGTGTGTCTCTATCAGCAATAAGTGCTTATGTCCTTGACACTAAAAGATGGCTACCAGACTATGAAAGTCTGGTAGATGAGATATTGACTAAATGCATGATTGACGAGCATGTTGCGAATTGCCAGGAAGATTTAACGTTCGCAGAGAGCGTACAAGAGAATATTACTAAGTTCAAAGAGCAGGTTCCGAACCAGGAAATAAGAGAACAGCACGTTAAAAGGTCTCCAATGCTGAGGTTGGAGGTTGAAAGCCCTGTTTTCGAGAAAAACTCACCCTTGAGCAAATTTGAATTCAAACCCTTTCTGAAGAGTTTCTAATTCTATACATATTCTTAGAAGACAAAGCGGGCAAATTACTTCTATTAAAATCTAAGCTGGGCGGGAAAGCCTTCAAACTTCTCTCAGTGTTCAACATTAAATCAGAGAACTTCGACGGGGGTATGAATGTCCTCAGAGAAAGATTTTTGGATCCCGACGAGATAAGAGATAAAATAGTTGAAGAAATTCTACATCGTACCGACTCCTTTTCCAAACCTCGATCAATTATATTATATTGAGCGCGTCAAAGCTGATTTATCCAAACTAAATCACACTTTTAATAAAGATTTTTTAAAGAAGGTTCATCTTTTTTTTAACACAAGAATCATCACTTATCAAAGCCAAGAGGCCACTCGAGAATAATGGTCAATGGGTATACATTAGTCATTGTGATTATAGCGTAGTAAACATAAGTAGTGGGAATTTTGTAAATTGGATTATTTAGGGAGGGGAGGTTCATCAAGAACGTGTTTGCGTTGGACTTGAAGACAATCAGGTTGTAGTCAGCTGAAAAGCAGGCAATCGGAAGAGAGTTCCACAGGCGTGCAGTTCTAAGAAAGAAGCTTTGTTCATGGAATCTACATTTACATTTTGTGAATTACATGTCTTCAAAAGTCTTTTATCGCTGTGAAATTCATTCTTTACAATTACATTGGTTAGTGAAATATTGAAACACCAACAGTAGAAAAATATTTGTTTGTTTTTATTGGTGATCTTTTAAATCAACGCATTTCATTAAAAAAAAAAATTAAAAAAAAAACAATATTCCGTACTTGATGTCATGGCGAAATTAGTATAAGTTAAAAAAAAATTACGATAAATGTTCCAGTATAAAAATTAAGAAAAATAATCCAGCATAAAAATAATTGCAAGTAAAAATAGAATTTATCGAATTATCGAGTTTTATGGTATGTTTTAATATGGAACCAAGTTAGTGTGACAAACAAGGGAGATGACATTTTAATTAAATTGACAAATTAATGGTCTGCCATTTTTAAACAAACGCATTTCAGAAGGTTATTGTGGATGACTTTTTGTTTAAAATACATCAAGCATATCTCCTACTGGATCATTATATATATATATATATATATATATATATATATATATATATATATATATATATATATATATATATATATATATATATATATATATAAAGTGGTAGCGTTCGTGTGTACAACTCTCTTGCAGCCCACACAACTGGACCGATCATGACCAAACCTGGGATGATGATGATCCCCCAGCAAGGGATGGTGCATACTACTCTTTTTCAAGGTTAAGGTCAAAGGTCAAGGTCATAGCCTATGTATATATGTTCTCCTACAGCCCACATCACTGGACCAAACATCATGATGGTCTCCGACCTAGGAATGGTTCACGCCATTTTTCAAGGTCAAGGTCAAAGGTTAAGGTAATATTTAGTGTGGCTCTTAATAAACTCACCTACCTAGAGATGGTGCACACCAAGTTGAGGTTCGTCGCCATCCCAGGGCCGCCACCATGGCGCCAGCCAACTTCTTTGTGAATTTGAATCAGATCACCCTCCTCCATCCCCATCCCCCAACCAATTCAACAAATGTTAACCATTGTGATTATTTGTAATTGTAATTCAATTTTTAAGTGTAACAATACGTGTCAACTTGGATATAAAAGTTCATAGTTGGATTTCAGTCACTTTAGGAGGTAGTTAAAAAGATTTTAAACACCTTAAGAAATACTTGTGTTATTTTGATTGATCGGACTATTATTATTCTCATCTTGGGTGCTATTAGCACAACGTTTAGCATAACACCCAAGATGAGAATAATAGTCCAATTAATCAAAATAACACAAACATTCACATCTCATCTTAAAAATTCAGAATTGCACCTTAAAAAATAGTTGCTCTGACAACATCCACTTATTGCAAGGGTGCCCACGAAGCGCGTACTCGAACGTACAGCAAAGTTTTTTTGATATTCCTTTTTGGAATTTATACTAATTTCGCCATGACATGTAAGTACGTAATAATGTTTGACCTGAAATGCGTTGGTTTAAAAGATCCACCGAAAAAAAAAGTTGTAGTTACGGAGTTTATTATTTTTTATTTATTTATTTATTTATTTATTTTTACAAAAAGCACCATGCTTTTTGTAAAAATAAATAAATAAATAAATAAATAAATAAAAAATAATAAACTCCGTAACTACAACTAATATGGTTATAATTTTATCAGTGCTTGTCAAGAATCTCATATATTAAAAAAAAAAAAAAACGAATATAAAGAAAAATCAATGCTTGTGCAGAAGAGGGGATTTAAACGCATTTCTGATGAAAACTGTATTACGTACTTACATGTCATGTCCACATATATGTAAATTAAAAAAAAAATATATACGTAAAATCATACAATGTAAAAATCACACAATGTAAAAATAATACAATTTAAAAATAATTACTAGTAAAAATAAAATTTATCGAATTTTGTGGATTTATAGAGTTTTAATGTGTTTTGACGTGGAAGAGTTCTCAAAATCTAGGGGAGCTAACTGCAATCGATCAACTTTGCAATCTATTATTGCAAAATGCAAAATGTTGGAGTGTTATTATGGATGATATTTTGTAAAAATTAGATCTGGCATATTTTCTACTGAATTATTTTTTACATTTTTTTTTTTAATTTATACGAATTCCGACATGTCACGGAAGTAAATAATAATGTTTTCACTTGAAAAGCGGTTGTTTCAAGATTCATTATTCTGCACAAGTACTGAAAAATCTGTATGATGTATGTACGCATGACAGAAGAAAATATAATACACAAAAAAATCATATAAATTAATTAAGCAGATCTTTTTTATATAAATAAGCACATTTTTAATCGCTTGATGGAAATTAATGGAAATTCAAAGGCATTACAACAGAATACCTCGGAAGTTTTAATTATTTGAAAATAAAACTGTTAAAATAAACGTCACAGTGACACTTAGTGGGTGCATTTTTATCAGAATTTCGTATATTTTTTCGAGTTTTGAACCATTAGCGACACTTGTTGTCGATTTAACTTACCAACTCAGCACTACTTGTTTTTCAAACCAAATAAACACTTTAAAATACTGTGAGACACGCGTCCCACGCTCGACAGCTCGCCAACCCCAAAGTTGTGTGCCGTGTATTTGTTCTTCAGCGTCTTATCGTCTTATGGCCGTATGGTCGTAGTCTCTCACAGTGGCGGTTGTTGAGGAGAACGCACGGGTCCACAAATATAAAAATGAAATAAAACACAGGGAAACAAAAGAAAATGCACGCCCCGACACTTTCTGTGATTATTCGTTGCACTTTGTGACACCTCAACTCTCTAAATGCTAAGTTTCAACATGTACATCTACGTTCGAATCAGGGGTTGTCAGTCGGTTGATCAATTCATCTCAATCTGTTCAAGCTCTCTCGATCTGATTCAAGCCAAAATCTATAGCCTTCAACTATATTAAAGTCACAACTCTCAACTACCGTCAACTATTGCCAAAACGCTCCCAATCGTCGTCAACCGGACACTATCGTAAAAACGTTGCAAAATACTAGTCTTTCCAAATCGATCCCTACAGTCATAAAACCCATTGTTAATTCTAAATATATCTCAGATCCACTGTCCGATCCGTTCGTTACCGTCATTGCTACACCCTGATTAACAATCCCATGTCAACTTTCTTTTATCTACCCCATGAATAGCTTCCTATCTATTGTTCACTGATAAACCCTATTTCCTATTTCTTCTGTTATATATTTTCCTCTTTTTCCTTTTACTTCTGGGCCCTGTCGGTGGGGCATTAGAATACGCCGACTGCCCCCCTGCAGAGGGTAAAAGTCCCTCAATAGGGGTCCTGGATATGACCTTAAACTATATCCAGTGGTGAGGCCCCAGCTTGTGGGCTTTGGGGAGTGTGGAGCCACCCTTTAATTACCATTGCTCCCAGGTCCACTCTGACCCGGAGTGGTAGTACCTGTTAGGGTTCCAACTATGGGTTAAATTGAAACCAACGTGAAAACAACAAATATATTCTATTAGAAACATTTTTCTTCAAAATCTTTGGATTCGGCATAAAATAACCCGGAAAGGGTTGATATGCCGTAAAACAAAAACAACCAACCAAACCAAACCTTTTACTTCTGAACACTTGTGATTGTGGGAGGCTATAGTATCACAATACGTTAAAACACCAAAAAACTGATCCAGCTAGGTAGAAGAGTAATTTATATTGCCTTTGATAACATTTATTTGTTATATATATGTTTCTTTACCACCTTTTTGGTTTGATATCTATTGTAAAATAAACCCGAAAATGGTCCCAAAAGGGATGGCAAAAGAGATAATTATCATAGAGAAAATAAAATTATGTATTGCAAAGATTAAATGTAGTTGGCCCGATCAAAAATTGTCAACATCAATCCAGTCAGAAAAACTTTGAATTTTAAAGAATGCCGGATAAAGAATGGTAGTATTAATTCAATCATGAGCACAGTTCCCTTCTCGTGTCAAGAATAAAAACTATGACTGAAAAATTTTAAGAGATTCAGTATATTTTATGCAACGATTTGGGTACCTAAATAGTTCGTTCTTATCAATTTCTGACTATAAATATAATCGTCCAAACCTTTGTGTATCATACCCAATATTATGCCAAAAATATTGCAACACTCTTTGTATAAGAAAACAAGGTTTACAAAACAAGTGACGTTGTAAGAAAGAATAACAAACGATTTTTAATATAAGTTAAAAAGAAATGTAAAAATGAGAAGGAAATGTCGATGCACAAATGGTGGTATTTTGCGGATTTCATTTTTAGCTCCGTCTTGTTAACATCTTTTATTGTTCCTTGTGGTCTTCGAGAAACTTCGAATATGAGACTTCAGGATTACCCATGTGCGTGAACATGCTGGGTAAACTGCTGGACAAAGTCAGGAATTAGTGATCGGTCCTGTAGATGATAGGGAAGGGCAAAAGGCTGAGGTTGAAAAAATTCGTTCACGTGAAGTGTAGTAGATGTTATAAATAGTGGTCGGTGGTTGGTTGTTTTTAATCCAATCACAGGACATGTAACAAATGGTTCCTGATAATTTTGAATATGTCAATTAAAGACAGAAAGAAAGGTGCTAACTAAGAAAAACAAACTTATTTATTAACAATTTTACAACAATGTTAAAAGATATTTTAAATGATTAACTAATTCACTAGAAAAGTTGAAAGTTGTGTTGTAGAATTAATTGTTCTAAGATTTAGAAACGTTGTTCTATATTCCATCAAATTCGAAAATTACAAATAATATTAATATTAGCGGAATTAAATTGACTACTTTTATATGAAGACAACCTGTCACACGCAAACACACACACATACACATACATACATACATACATACATACATATATATATATATATATATATATTAGTTGTCGGCGTTGCCCGGTCAAAACATATTGCCGGATGGAGGAATTAGCCATATACTATTTAAGATATACCGAATATTCTAACTTCTTACGAAATGTGACCACATGTTGGATTTAGGGAAGCATAAAACATCAATTTTGGTCTATGGAAATCAAACACAAAGTAATTTTCATAGCTTAACCGGGAAATAACTCTCATCTAGCCAAAACTACTATTAATAATTCCCCACACTCTTTATTGGTTCCTAAACCTAAATGTAGATTCCATGAACAAAGCTTCTCCTTAGAACTGCACGCCTGTGGAACACTCTTCCGATTGCCTGCTTTCCAGCTGGGTACAATCTGATTGTCTTCAAGTCCAATGTAAACAAGTTCTTGATGAACCGTCCTCCTAAGTAATCCAATTTACAAAATTCCCACTACTTATGTACTATGCTATAATCACATTGACTGATGTATACTAGGTATGTCAGAAACCGACCTTATGAATGCGTGAAAAAATATTGAATAATTTGACCTCCTATCTTTCGAAGCTTATAACTACTTGGAAAATGTAATTCAAAGTCTAATTTTTTTTTCAATTAAAGGAGCAAAGACCAAAATTAAAAAAAATAACATGTTTAATAGCAAATTATGCAATATTTGTTTGTTTTTTTTTAAATCGGTTTTCTTTAAAAAGATTTGAAGAAAATAAACGAAATTTAACTTACGTCGATTATAAAAAATCGATATAAATTCCAAAATATCACTTACCTATAAAAATTACTAATCAATGGGTACTTCTATTTTCATTGTTAAGAATTTATCCATATTGATATTTTAAAATGCATTTATTTTTTAAATAAAAGAATTTTTAAACGCCTATTTGAAAAACGCACTATGACAAAAGTATTTTACGTTTTTATCCAAAATCGGAAGTAGTTTTCTTTTATTGTTTTGTACTACGGATGGACATGAGGGAAGTAAAAACCACACTTTGCGTTAGTTGTCTAGCCTTGTTCGAAAAGAATATGTGTTCCCATAGTTTAAAAATAGTCAAATTTTACTTATAAGATTTTGCTTATAAAAAAAAAAAAGACATTCATGGAATCTTTCCCCCCACCTTTTCTGAAAGAAATACATAAAGTTTTGATTTATCATATTTTTATTCTTTTTTGTCGAGGGAATTTTTTTTTTTAATATCTAAAAAAAAAAAAAAGAAAACATTGAATGATATAGGAAAAAAACTGTCGTCATCGTCCGTTACTTATTGCACAATATAAGCTTCCATAGGCTTCCAATTAAAAAAAAAAATCAACGTGGACTTTATAGGTAAATTTCCCCAAAACACTTCATTTTTTATTTATTTTAATTTACAATATATTATTTATTGATCTTTTATCTTCAATTTGTGATATATAAAACTTTAGTACATAAAATAATTATTAAACTTTTAATATGGGGGGGTGAATTTACAAAAAACTGTTTGTCTAAAATATTATATTCGGTTTATTGGAAAGAGCATAAAATTTCACATTGACCCTGAAAATATCGTTAAAAAATTAACCAATAGAAAAATTTGGATAGATTTTTAAAGTTTAAAATTTGGAAAAAATTAACTCGTAAAATTCAATTGATTTCATTAGGTAAAAAAATGGCTGCATGAAGGCGCGCTGGCACTTTGTAAGCACTGTTTTTTTTTTTGTTTTTGTTTTTTTAATAAAAAATAATATTTCTATTATTTTTTAAACAACTTTAATAGTTTATTTTGGAAGTATATTCCATAAAGAAAATAAACAACCCACCTTTAAAAGAGAAATTATGAGTTTTTTAATATTTTATTCGCAGTGATGATTCCCGTTTAAAAAAAAAATGTTGACCCTGAGAAAAAAGACTAGAAATTATTGGACTTTGCTTCGAAGTCAAGTTCATTGTTATGAGAAAAAATTGAGGGTGGGGAGAGAAGATAATATTTATTGTTTAACCTCCTCGGTTTCCGGTTCAAGTTGTCTTAAAATCATCCTTTCAATAGTTGGTCCTTTGTTTATTCATTTGACGGCTTATTTATTTATTTGTTTGTTTAATTACACGTGTATTTATAGAGCTTCAAAATAGTTGAGTTAAACATTTTCTTTTTAACAATAAATCTATTCACAAACAAACGTTAAGCGGGAGGGGGGGGGGGCTATTGGTCTGGTCGCCGGTATGAGGATAGGGGGTGGTGCTGGTGGTCGTAGCCATCGTCGTGGTGGTGAAAGCGAGGCAAAATGAATTCCCAAAGGAATAAGGAGCGACTCTCTCTCTCTCTCTCTCTCTCTCTCTCTCTCTCTCTCTCTCTCTCTCCCTCTAACACACACACACACACACACACACACACACACACACACACACACACACACACACACAAATGCATACGTTCAAAGTTCTAGGAAAGAACTTAAAATTCCTACTAAAACGTAAAGAGAATGCTGTTCCAATGTTCCATTGAATCCCATTTTTCCTGCTGACATCACAATGGTTGGCGCTAACAATCGCCTGACGAGACTTTTGAAATAAACTGCTATTTTCAGGGGATCACTATAGGTTCTCTAATGTTTTTGTTTTTTCTGCTGACTTTCGCGGTCTGGAACACTTTAAATTCTCTGTTAAATAATTTTTGTAATAACAAAAACGATATTACTAAGAATAAATTTAGCAGCAAGAGAAACGTTCAAACATTTAATTAAAATAAGAACCCAAGTTTGCCCAGCTGGGTTCTTGCACCGGAAAAATATCCAATAAATAAAACATTGTTTAGTAAATCGTTATTTTTTTTTTTTTTGCATTTTTTGTTTGTTAGTTTTTTTATTTGTTTTTTTTTTTTGTTGTTTTTTTTTATACACCAAATACGGATATAAATATCACTAAAACATTCGCTGGGTCATAAGCTTCATTTCGATACCTTACTAGCCTGGGTGGATTGCCTGTAGGCTGAGATAAACCTCGTCACACACACACACACACACACACACACACACACACACACACACACACACACACACACACACACACACACACACACATTAGGAAAATTTATAAGATATCCAACAGATTGTTTTTATAAGTTGGATTTTTCAAATTTATTTCTGTACTTGTAACTTTATTGTTTAACTGTATTGAAATTATTTGTTTTAATATCCTTTGTTCTGTTTTTTTTTTTTTTTTCATTTTCGCCTGTTTTTTTGATGATGATTTATCGTTCGTTTTTTTTTTTTTCATTTTAAATTAACTTATTTCTTAGCTGTTTTCATTTTAAACAGTTATATTGAAAAGGTTAACTCTTCAAATAGCTGCCAAATTTTTATTGACTAGTTTCGTCTGATTTACTAAGCGGTGACAAGGCAAATTCATCATCTACTTAATTGTTAATTTTACATCGAGATTAACCATACTTGTCAACTTCTGACAGCTGATTGGCTAATCGTTCCAACATCTTACAGTTGCTTACGTAACTTACTGAACGATGCCGACGTGGAGTTACCGGTCATAAACTGAATAATTAGCGAAATGAATATGACTATGATAAAAACGTGTATAGTGCAGGGTTTTATTTAGAACCCAATATAGGCACCAGCATCAGCCATCAACTTCTTACTCTGCCTGGGAACTGCATCAGCTGACTTCACGAGAAACTCGTTCTTTTTTTTTTTTTTTTTTTAATTCGTAGCAGACAAAATTGCAACGAATACAAGCAGAAGCGAATTCTGGCTGCTGGAGATTTTGAACACACTTCCTTCTTGGCTTGTCCAATCAGAAGCCAGCTCTGTCATGTGACCGAGTTTATAAAAGGTTAAGCCGGCAACACACGCACACACACACACACACACACACACACACACACACACACACACACACACATTCTCTCTCTCTCTCTCTCTCTCTCTCTCTCTCTCTCTCTCTCTCTCTCTCTCTTCTTGGACTGACAACAGTTCCACATGGAACGGAACTGTACCCCCCACAACTTCTCTTGGAACTTAACAGAACTCACCTGACCTTCGAGCTCAGCATTCGACTAAGACGTGAATACAAGCAAGCCAACATGGCTATCTGCATACACAGACTTCAATGCGGTACAACACGCGAACTCTCTTTCTCATCCTGCAGTGCAGTACTGTCTCTAATCTTTCGTGACGTACGTTTCGACTACTAACTTTAGGGAGACAAATAATACATCATGGCTACAGACCATAATTCCAATAAACACACGTGAACTTTGTCTCTTTCAACAGGCCTGTCTAATCTTTAATCTACATCTCCACGCAAAAACACTTTCAACGACTAATCCTTTCTCTATACAACTCATACTAATGAAGATAATCAATAAAGTTGTTTTTAAATGTTAGAATGAGCCTCCTGTTTTTTTGTTTTTTATTCTACAAATTCATTATTATTTTATTCATTGTTTTCATTTTTCGTCTTCTTTGTTTCATGCTTGCAGTTAGACGGTTCGTCAACTCTTACTGTTTGTTATGCCACCCATCAGAATCAGGTTGTCATCAACTGTTATTCTCCATGTCGTAATTGAATCGTGTTGTTCTGGCGTTTCGCAGCCATACAAGTGTACAGATCAGTTAATATTTATTTTCTTCATTTTTACTACCCTGTAAGGAAAAATATGTATAGGGTACACAGAATAAGACCAAAATACGAGCAAATACAATATACACATTTTATTCACATATTGGCACGCGTAAAGTGGACTTGAAGCAGCCGCGATCACAAACAATTACGGCAGCAGCAGCAACAGCAGCGGCGGAGACTCTTTGCAGTTTACGAGTTTGAATCTCTTTGCTTGATAAGCTCTGTAACTATTGATACAAATATTCAACTTCCCTTCTGACGTGCCCAATCAAAGGCGAGCGCGTTGATAAGAGGGGGAAACATACGGCTGCTTTCTCTTTTCTTTTCTCTTTCTTTACGGTACCGACAATAACTCTATCTGGCTTGGAGCAACGTCCAAACTTCTCTCTTGGTGCGCAATAGAGCCCCTTTAACCCTGGGCTCGACTTTGACAAGGAGATATACAATCCACTATGGCTAACGTTGGTCCTTGATTTCAACACTGTGTACGGACCGTACACTGTACGGTATATATGAATAAACTCTTTTCTTCTTCAACAGGACTCCCTAACCTTTTTGACTTCGTCCATTACCCATGGACTCATTATATTACTAACCCTATTCCTTTTGCCATTCTTTTTTACTTAACGGAGATGATTTAATAAAGTTATTTTAAATGTTAGAATGAGATTTTGTCTTGTTATTTTACACACTTGAAATGCAATATAAAAGAACATTCAATAAGAAGGCGTGTTAGCGCTTGTAGTGGTTTCTACCATGCATAGTAGGTTTCGAATCTAAGACAAAGTTTCTTCATGTTCTGCCCAACAAAGTGAATACTCTTCTCTATCATCTAGTAGTCTAAGTCTCTTTGTCAAACCAACCAATGTCTTTAACAACCGGTGTCATTCTTCCTTGTTCCCCTGTTGTATTTTTGTTCTGCCTAAAAGAATAACGACTGATATATTAAAATATATCTTTATTGTATGCGACGGTGATGGATGGTTGGTCGTTTGGGTGAGGGGAGATACATGCACGGAAATTCCCAAGACAAATTGACAACCAACTCCAACATACATTTTTTTTATTTTATTATATAACCATTTATGGCCACTTTAAACGTCCCTTAGGGCGGTATTGTCATTGTAACCACGTTTCAAGGGGTTTTATTTGACGATGATCATTTCAATAAATTGACTTGTTTTGGGTTCAACTTGATTACAGGTGTGTATACTCTTTTTTAAATTTTTTTTTAACCATAATTGGCTTTTCAAACATCACACACGTAACTTATCTTTTTGACAATCGATCATGTTTGTTGTTTCTTCCCATCCAAGTGTCTGGTGTCAGATTTTAAATTTTTACTTAAATGACCTTTTTGGTACATTTGATAATTATTTCATGTTGTTTCTTGCATATTGTCTTCAGATGAACCCATTCTTGTCAAAAATGTTTCTCAGTACACACAGTCCAGATATTTAACAACACTACAGGTTGGAATATCTGTTGTATGTTGCCACTTTCAATTATGGTGGGGTCCCTGCATTTTGTAAAATTGTTGACAGTTGCCCATATATAACAGAGCGTGTACCTGAAGAAGGCCGGGTAACTATGCTAAGATTGTTTAATTAATCCCAGACGACACCAGATATCATAAAGACTTGAATTGAAATATATAAATATATTTTGCTTTATTGTTGTAAAATCAGAGATATAATTGTTATTTTGTGTTAGATAACAGGAAATGCCAGAAAATGTAGAAACGAGATTGTACTTGTTGGCCTGAAGAACCCATGGCCAGGGGGGTCTGAATAACAAGGTTTAACCTTTAAGGTCATGGGAATAGATATCATTTTTTGGTCCCAGATCACAAAGCTGGTAATATTGGCACACCCGCAATTTGGGGGTTTCCCCAAATGCGTGTCGTAATTTAATTGGCTAAGGAATTTTTCCATATTGTAATGAGAGACTTTTAAGCTGGTGTCGAAATGTCAGGATGTTGTTAATCTCATGGTAGACGAATGAACAGTTAGAAAAAAAACAAGAAGCATTGTTTAGAAAGTAATGGTAATAAATGCCTTTTGCTAAAACAGAAAAAATGCCGAGTCGGATTTATTTATTTTTATTTTTCCTTTTCGATGGTACTAGACAGTGTGAGGGTCCGAAATAGTTTTGACCTATAATGAACACAGTTCGAGGTTAATGGCCATGTTACTCTTAGTTTCTCTATGTGGAAGATATACGTGTAACATTTTCAGGAATAATCATTAAACGAACAAACAGTTCGCACATGTCATTTCTAACAAACGTGAAGGGTGCACATGTGCGTTATCACCAGTGAGCAATCAAGAAACAATTAACAAAACAGTTTTTTTTACATACATGCACGGTCGTTGGTGTTTCATTATTTTTATCGTCGTTTTTCTGTGTGGTTATTGAGCTTCAGCTTAACTTAAGATGAATTTACTCACGCATGAAAACACAATGGAGACTTGTTGGCTTCTGAAGGTTTTATTTTGAGAAGGGTGGAAGAAGAGAAGAGACTAGTACCTAATTCTGATTACTTCTTATTTTGTTTTTCTAACTTAGTCTTAAGATGCTCGACGTACGGGCAGAGTCTCGAGATCATATTTGATAAGATTCCCCCTAAATTTTCAGGCGGATGTTGTCTCTCTCACTTCCTGATTCTGACTGACTAGAAATTCTGCTCTGTTCCTCGAATATGAGGCGTAATTTCTATGTAATATCATTTGACACCTGCATTTTTAAGGCGTTTTGTCTAAGGGAAATAATCCTTGATCCTCTTGCTTCAATCATGACAGATACACTGGATCTATTTTCGTTTGCCGTCAGGTTATCCAAACATGTACTAATGCAGCTGTCACCGAAATTCATATTAGTTAATATAATCTTTACTTACTGGCATAGGGCCCCAATATATAACCTACATCATCTTATAGTTGTGTCAGCTTGTCCACTGAAATCGTGTTATCAATGTAGGTGGATTTATATTGATTTTTTTGACACCTATAACAATTTCTCTTTATAGGAATCAGTTCGACAAATGTTGCAAGTGAGATTAGCTGCATTTGTTACGTGTAGCATCGGCACCTTTTGTGATACAATTGATTGCATGGCCTGCATTTGATGTAATTCGAACCAGTTCCAAGCTTATAGATGCTGCATAGGTATTTGCCTTGTGGAACGGATATTACCTCTTCACTGTCGGGTATCATATGACCACTCTTTGCCATATTAATCTTGAAGCCGCCCCTTTCAACTGCTGAATGATGATGAATACTATGAGAGGATTAAAAATCTCTACATGCAACTTATTTTTAAAAAATACAGTCGACTCAGTATAACCTGATTATTTACTGGAGAGAGTAACAGTGTGCCTGTGATGTGGGGACATTTCTTGAACAGTTGTTATGTTCTGAGCACGACAATCGGATACCTAGGTGTCAACCATGATATAATGATATGCTTAGCCCCTTTCGAGCAAAGGGTTAATATGGCGTGTATTACATCTATCACTGGTGGGGGTTTCATCTTCATTAATTCTCTCCTGGGAATTAATTATCTGGGCTGGGATTTTTGTTGCTAGAATTGGACGCTGCATGATTTAAGTGAAGAAAACATCTATTTTAATAAAAAGAAATAGAATTTTATTTTGATATTGAAGAAGCATTTTAAAAACTCGAAACTTCGAGCTGTGATGGTCCGTCCATTGCTGATAAAGATTGGATTCCAACTTTTGACAGCCACCACAAACGGCATTAAAATTTCAGCTGTGTGGGACCAAGTTCCGATTTCATTTGAATTACAAATCTTTTTTCATGGAAAAAAACGGGAGAGAAAGAGATCGAAAGAGAGAGAGAGAGAGAGAGAGAGAGAGAGAGAGAGAGAGAGAGAGAGAGAGAGAGAGAGGGGAGATAGAATGAGAAAATTAGTGGCAGGATTTTCATCGTCATTAATTCTCTCCTGAGAATTATCTAGGCTAGGAACCTTTGGGGTTGGAATCGTAGATTCTATGAATTAAGCCAACAACAAATATTTTTTATAAAAATAGAAATTTATTTTATTATTAAAGGAGCATTTTATAGAACTTAAGAGTTAAGGCATGCAACCTGTTTCCCTCACATTTGATTTTAACTGCTGCAAATGGAGTCATGATTCCAACTTTTTGCAACCAGGCTTCAACTGCTTCGGCGCAAGTTCCCAATTTCAATTGAATTACAAGTCTTCTCTCCCCGAAGAAAAACAAGAGAGAGAGAGAGAAAGAGAGAGAGGGGGGTGTATCAAAAACAAAGAGACTGTTATTTCACAAGACTCAGATAACAAATTCACTGGGTTAATCATTTATGACTTTTAGACTGTTTCACATTTGAATTCATAATATAAACAAGGTAAATTTACTCTGATTGATAACAAGGTAGGAAGTCGCCATATTTTTATAACACTTTTTTCGGCCTACTTTTCTTCAAAATGGCAAGATATGTCGAGTATAATCCTTTAAATGTGTGAAGATATTGCTCTCCCAAAAAGTACCATACCAGAAAACAACAAGTTTTCTAATTCCATGAGCGATTTTTATGACAAAAGGAGAGGAATTGCTATTTTCCACTGTCTACAAGAAGGTAGAAAGTGGACCTTGGCTTTACTTTCCGCAGCGTCGTAACTCAGTTTACTTATTTTATCCTTTACACCTCGCATTCCATGTTTTTTTTTACATGGGGGATTGTTGTTTTCTGAGTCGGAATCCAAAATACCCGCGATTTATTTGAAGAACCACAAACCTGATTTTGAAATTAACCCTTGTGATCTCTCCTTGTATTTCAGATACAGGCAACATTAGTAAAAAGATTCTAGATAGAATATTGCTAATTATTAAATCTAAAGTATCTCATAGTCTATGGTGTTTATCAGATGAAGTTTTAAATTGGTTTAATACATTGCCTAAACGCAATAACATTAAGTTTATAATGTTTTACATCGACTCATCTATTTCTCCGAAATTGTTAAATATGGCATTAGAATTTGCTAAATCTGAAACTAACATTACAAAATTGGAAATTGACATAGTAAAATTAGCCAGAAGAACCTTAATTAAATATAATAGTAAATATTGGACAAGAAAAAATAGAGAATTTAACTTTGATGTTAAGATAGGCCCCCTGGACTCTGCACAGGTAACTGATTTGGTTGGCTGATATATTCTAAAAGAGTTAGGGGAAAAGGAACCAAATATAAGTAGGGGGTTATAGAAACGATGAATTTTTTAATCAACTCTGGAAGTAGAAACTTAGAAAGGATTAGTCGAATTTCTTTAAAAGTTATTGACCTAACAATAACCATAGACACAAATCATAAAATAGTTAATTTTTTAGATCTCACTCTGAATCTAATTATCAATACGTATGAACCTTATCGTAAACCTAATCAAATATTATATTACATTGACTATAAATCAATCTAATCTCAATCAAAAAAAGCAATCATACTCAGCATATCAAAAAGAATTTCCAGATAATCCCATAACGAAGATATATTTAATAACAAGAATGATCTGGGTATAAAAGTGAAATAAAATATATTAAAAATGTAAAAAAAATATTAATGGAAGGAATGTATCAAAACTGAAACCATCACATGGAATTTCATACAAAATGGCAATGAGTAAATCCAATTGTTAAATTGATATAAAAATATAACTTGGAAAAAAAAATTGTAAATAATATCAGAACGTCCCAAAATAATAACGGTAATATTAATAAAAAGAAAATAGACATAGAAATTGCATTTGGTTTTACCCACCTTACAGTGCACACAAAAAATAATTTGCCGAAGAAATTTTTTCAAATTATTGATAAAAGTTTTCCTAATGGAACTAATCTCAGTAAAATTATAAACCGAACTAATGTTAAATTATCTTTTTCGACTACAACTAACTCAGTGAAAACTATAATAAGTTCTAATTGTGCAAAAATAGACAAAGAAATGAATGAAGGATATTTATTAAATAATCAAAACATGGAAGGGAATTCACTTTGCAACTGCAGGAATATAGATAAATGTCTGTTAGAAGGTAAATGTTTCATTTTCAATATAATATATAAATGTGAAGTAATAGATAATAATAGAACCAGAACATATACTGGGGCCACAGATTGTGGGTTTAAAAGATAGATTTAATAATCATACAGCATCCTTAATACCACATGCTAACAATAAAAAGAAAACAACATCATTAGCAAATTGGATTAGGGAATTAAGAAAAAATAAAATTGAATACAAATTGAAATGGTTAATATTAGGAAGTGCTAGTAAATATTCACTAAACAAGTTTGGTCGATGTAACCTTTGCAATCTGATTCTCTCTCCTCTGATCTTGAGTGCATGGTACAGTGGGGGAATCATAAACGTCTGATCCTCAGCTGGCCTCAATTGAAATGGATGGCTCTCGTCTAGGGGAGGCCCCATGTTTTCTGGGTTTGACCTTTACTCCTGATCTGAAATGGAACACATACATCAAGTCTGTGGCCAAGGTCGCTGGGAAAATGGTGGGATCCTCCTACCGCTCCAGAAGATATCTCACTAATGATGCAATTCTCTATCTATATAAAAGCCAAGTACGTCCAAGGATTGAGTACTGCTGTCACATCTGGGCAGGAGCTGCTAAAACAGTCTACCCTGCCTTGACAGAGTACAAAATAGACTTTGTGGCTTGGTGGGGGTTGCCCTTTTCTCTTCCCTGCAACCTCTCTCCCACAGAAGAGACGTTGCGAGCCTGTCTTTGTTTTATCGCTATTTCCATGGCAAGTGCTCGTCTGAGCTCCATTCTCAGGTTCCCCCTCGCCAATCTTTCACGAAAAACACCCGACTAGCTTAAATCACTGTCAATAATTTTCCCCACTCTTTATCTGTCCCTAAATCAAAAGGTAGATTCTATGAACAAAACTTCTTTCTTAGAATTGCACGCCTGTGGAACTCTCTGCTGCTTGCCTGTTTCCCTCCCGACTTCAACTTGGATGTCTTCAAGTCCAACACAAACAAATTCCTGATGAACCGCCCCCTTAAGTAATGACACTTTATCAAATCTCTAATGGTATTATCCCATTGATTACTGTACACAAAATAACCCTTATTCCCGAGTGGCCATTGGGCCTTGATACGTGGTGACCTCCATGTAAAAAAAAATCTAAAGTAAACCTTCTTAACAAACGTCAGGAGGTAGTTCAAAACTGTTCACATAAATCTAAGTATATATTGTCTCGACTAAAACCTGATTAGAAGTATACATGAATTTTAATTGAATTAACGTACAAAGCATGAAAATTTAATTTTGATTTATAAAGATTAACATATTAATAAAAAAATTAATGAAAATAAAAATAAAAATATTAAAAATAAAGTAATAATAATTTTTAGGTAAATAAATAAATCTAAATTAAATGTAATAATAATTTTTATAATAAATTAAATATAAAATAAATGGAAGGAATTTTTGATGTTTTGTTGCATTGACAAATTTCAAACTATCATGATACTATATAGTAAAAGTAGTATTAAATTCTATAATTTATTACTAGTTTAATTAATTGAAATAAGTAAGCAGTAAATGATAAACTTAGATCAGAGAACATCTTGGCTTAAATATAAAAGGTTATGTAGAATAGTTTAGAAGAAAATATATTAAACTATCATAACATGATCATTTAAGAATTTTCTTTATAGAGATAAACATTTTATATAAAATGTAATTAGATAATAAAGTTCAATAGAATAATAATCGTGAAACTTTATATACTAATTAAATAAACCATATGTATTTAGATAATGATAGCAAATATGATGACAAGACATAACTAGATTTATATCTTAAATGAACCATGAAGATAAGTATAATAATTTATCTCACATAATGTATTATTTAATTGAAAAGTGATAAATACGAGCATATAATTATATTCAATAATTAGATGTGGATGACAAATCAAATATTAAATTAGAATAGGGAATAGAAGTTAATTGAAATATAACTTCTGAATTGATCGCAATGTTTGGATACGTTAAACATTAGTTTCCTAAGAATATTAGTTTATGGATGAGAATGTTAAATTTGTAATAATCATAATAAAACAAAACTATTTAAAGAATTAAAATCCCAAATATTGACCTAAAAATCCACTGTATATGTTGAAACAAGTGATTGTTATAAGATTGATGTGTTGACTCACAAATATAAGCCAAATGTGTTAATTGTAAAAATGGATGTAAAAATACTAGATATATAATAAGGCATATCTATGGAATAAATTGAACATTAATTATAGTTAACCAATTTTTTTAAATATATATATATATATATATATATATATATATATATATATATATATACTTCATTTAATCACATAAAGTAATATACAAAAGTATAATTTTATGTGTAAACTAAGTATTTACTTCAACAGTGCTCAATACATAGGTAGAGCTAGGTAGTAAGAAAATATATATGGCAATTAAGCTACACAGAATATTCCACATTTCAGCCACACTAGGAATCGTCAGGCTTTATATATATATATATATATATATATATATATATATATATATATAGATTTGTTTACTGTTTTTTGGGGAAAGAATTCCAACAAAGTGCTCGATTACAAGGAAAAACTTTTTCGATATAAGAGCTTAATATTTATTTATTTAATTGTACAGAAGTTCAGAAAAACATTGGTACCGTCGGTTTCAAGCCCAACATAAAGGGAACCAGTTAATGGTAACACGTAAATGATGTTCGGCTCTCATCAGCCATGTTGTTTCTGTCCGAGGAAAAAATTTCCAGGCCTGCATTTATTTTTTATATGATGATGTTCATTTTTATTTAACTATAGCTTATTCCTATCTCTGTATACTTATTTTATTCTAATATGAATTTTCTAATTTCTTATTTTTTATTTAATGCTTTTTAGTAAATATGTACTGTTCTATTATCTCCCAGCTAAATTTAACAGAAGGCAGACCGGAAACTATGCAAAAAGAGAAAAACGAACGTGAAAAATACCCCCCCCCCAAAAAAAAAACACGTGGAAAATGGCTTAAATAACCCTGCTTCAATATTAAAATTTAAAAAATAAAAAAAAGACATCTCACACAACGATTCGAACACAAAACGTTTAGATGATGAGGCCGCGCTCTAAGCAACTGAGCTAAAACGATGTCCAGGAAATTCAGTCGCTTTTTCAAATATTTAAACTAAATCATGTTCTGACGTTATATGATGCATGCGTAGAACTGAACTCGTCATGAGAGGACGATTTTTGATGACCCCCCCCCTCCTGTAGAAAACTGCTGATTTCAGGGTGAAGGAATTAATGTTTTTGGCCAATTTTTCGATATTTGTCGGGCGAAGGTTGGAACTTAAAAATTATTTTTTTATTATTACATTTTCGCCCCAAACAAGGCACATTGCCACTTTGGTGTAGGGGGCTACTATCAAGGGCAACAATTTCTGGGGCACTATGTTGGGATTTGGGCAGCAAGATGTTGCTTCACGTTACACTTGAACTTCTGCATGTCAGTACAGTTGGGGAAGCAGGGACCTGGAATGAAATTCCAGAGTTTAGCGGTTCTGGGGAAGAAACTACTGGAGTAGAAAGATCTTTTACATCTAGGGATCTCTACTGTGTGGGGGTGGGATTTAGCTGGCTGTCGGGTTTGTCGAAGGTGTCTACGTCGTGGAGGCGCAAGTGTCTGCAGTTCGCCAGAGCATTCACCATTAAAATACTTGTAGAACAGGCAGAGGGATGCAATGTTTCGTTGATGGGACAGAGGCTGAAGCTTAGATGCCAGTTCAGTGACTCTCTTTTGAACCTTGTCTAGGAGCAAATGCATCAGCCCAAATATGACAACAATACTCCATACATGGGAGAATGGTGGCCTTATAGAGATATAGGATACTTTCGGGCGTTAGTAGTTTTCTAGCATGGTAGAGAGAGCCTACCTTCTTCGCAGCGGCCCTGGCAATGCTTTCAATGTAATTGTTCCAATTCATGTTTCCTGTGAACGTTAGGCCAAGCAGTTTGAAAGATGTACTCTCAGATAAAGAGTCACTGGCCATTGCTGTTGGTGGCAGAGAAGGTTTCTTGTAATTATTGAAGGAAACCAGTTTAGTCTGGCAGCATTGAATGTGACGATCCATTTTTGTCCCCATTCCACTACAGATTGGAGGCCATCCTCTAGTTTTTTTGCCATTTCTTTAGATATATGTTCATTTGTTTTCCTGTCATGCCTGTTATAGAGTGTAGTATCATCAGCATATATACCCATCTCAGAGGCAATTTTGTCGGGGAGGTCATTAATGAATATTAGGAACAATAGAGGCCCAAGGATAAACCCTTCAGGCACTCCCGCATTTATATCATATTGTTTAGATGTACGACTGTCGAGGACAACCTGGATTTTTCTCTTATCTAAGAAGGATTTAATTATGTTAAATATTCTACCAGTAATACCTTATGATCTAATTTTCCTGAGGAGACCCTCATGCCATACCCTGTCAAAAGCCTTGGATATATCTAGAGCTACCGCTCTGCCCTCCCTCGCTTTGCCCAGTGAATGGTATATACATTCAGAGATTACAGTGAGGATGTCTGCTGTGGAACGGGCTTGTCTAAATCCATATTGTTTGTCAGTCAAAAGTTTAGCATCTGTAAGATGACTTACTAGAACATGGTTAATTATGGTCTCTAATATTTTGGCGAAAAGTGGGAGGAGGCTAATGGGGCGATAATTTGATGGGTCAGTTCTTTTGCCAGAATTCTTGATGACTGGTACCACAGAAGCAGTTTTTCAACAGCCCGGAAAGCAAAATTCATTAAGGCATTTGTTGTAGAGTTTGGAGAGAACTGGAGCTACTTCGGCTGAGCATTTTTTTAATAGCACAGCTGGGATGAGATCAGGTCCACATGCTTTTGAAGCATCAAGGTTTTTTATGATAGCATGCACCTGAGCAGGGGTGATTTTTAGATCGTCTAGCATAGCGTCTGTCCACAAAGAAAAGTCAGGCAGGGGGTGGTTGGAAGGGTCCAGTGTAGAGTTTGAGGCAAACCGATTGGCAAGCATATTAGCCTTCTCGGTTGCTGAGCAAACAATCTTGTGATCGTTGGTTAGTGGGGGAATTGTTGATTGCCCATTATTTACTACACTGTTGTAGATTTTCCAGAAGTCACGAGTTCCTAATTTTTGTGCTTCAATGCGTTTTTTAGTGGTTTCAGTAAATTCTCTTTTAGCTGTCGCTATTTCTTTCTTAACGTTACTTCTAGCTTCTATATACTTCTGTCTGTTTGAACTGGACTTATATCGGTTAAATCTGCGGTATGCATGCTGCCTTTGAGCAATAGCAGTTGTGCAAGTAGAAGTAAACCATTGAGGAGAGTGGGGCTTGCTATAAAATTTCCGCATGAGAACATGTGCTTCAATTGCAGTTTTGAACCATTCAGCAGGAAGAGAAAAAGTATTTCCCCATGGGGCATCTCTGATAAGATCTCTGATGGCTTCCCAGTCAGCCTTTTTATAATATCTCGTTGTTTCGAGCACTGGCTCTTCAGTTTTGGATCTAGAGTTTAGGGCGATTTCGACCATTATCACTGCATCATCAGCGTTCCAGATTGGGCTGTCAGCATTTGTTATACAATCATCGGGAACTGATGTCAGAAACAGATCTAAAAGTGATGCGTGTTGTTTTGCTGGTCAGGGAAACGGGTTGGAAACGTAACCATTTGTGATAGGGAGTGAGATATAGAGAAGCTATGTGTTGCACTGCCCGCTGCATCTGTGTAAGTAGAGAATCCAAGCCAGTTTTTGTGGTGGACATTAAAGTCACCAAATACATGTACTTGTGCGCTAGTGTCGAGGGAGAGTGCTGTATATGCTGTCAGAGACTTTGTTTATTATGATGCAGTCCTGGGTCCAGGGAGAGCGGTAGAGAAAATAAAAGTAGCTAATGTTATGTTGTACGTTTAATCTAAAGCACATAAAGGCTTGACCGTCCGATTCTAGGTTTGTTTCTCTAGTCATGGGGAGGGTGTTACGAATGTAGACGCCAAGTCTGTGCATATGTCTGTCAGAGTCCTTACGGCAGAGTGGGAGATAGCCAGGCATGTTAAAGTAGTTAGAAGGGATGGAGGAGTGTAAGTTAGTCTCGCTTAGTGCTAAGATATCCGGGGTATTTGTTAGGAGAAATGCTTCAACATCAGCTAAATTAGTTCTAAGCCCACGGATGTTAGTGAATGCAAGCCTCAAGGGAGGAGGCAAGTTGGATTTGTTTGTACCAAGGCTTGGTTTAAGCTTATTTTTTGATTGTACTGTCATCATGTTTTTAAAGAGTTTCAGTTAGGTAAGGGAGAGCTGAACAAGAGGTTATGCAGGGTATCAGACATGCAACACAAGTACACCATCAGCCGACCTTCTTCAATTAGGACTGTGGCTTCGGGAGAGCCTATCAGGGATCAGTGCAGGGTCCCTTTCCATGCGCAACATGGCACTACAAACATCCCGATATTATACAACTGTTGATGGAGCAGCCGCTCTAAGCGCTACCAAATAGTTAGGGCTCCTGTACTACCAGTCGGAAACAGCAGACAGGAACTGTCAATCCGGTACCTTCAACCCACCAGAACGTCAGCCTAATCTAATTGCACAGGCATGTGTGGTACTCAAGTACTCCCAAGTGCCCAGTTTTGAGGGGTGGGATGTCTCGGAAATGGGGAAAATGGCGTTCATTGCCCTAGACAAGAAACAAGATCTACCGCTAAGTGTTTTTTTGAATCACTGTGATGGTGTCTCTGCACCTGACTAATAGGCAAAGAAGGAGTATGGAGGCCAGGACTGATCTGGCAAAAATCCGTGACCCGTGTCGAAATTTTTTGCGAGACATACAAACGCACATACATACATACATACAAACATACATATACACATTTTTGTTTTCATATTTATAGACTAGCGGAGGGTACCCGACGTTGCCCGGGTGTTTCGAGGTGTGTGTGATCGGGCGGGGTGTTAATCAAAACATAAGAATAAGCGAAGTAAATATTTTAAAACTTTAAAAAATAAAAAAAAACTAACATAAGGCAAACGAACGATGTTAAATGTAAAAATGGGAAAAACAAAAAAAGAAAACGTGAAACAGAAAAACAAACGTTAAATCTGAAAAATACCCCCCCCCAAAAAAAAACATGTGAAAAATGGCAGGTGGTACCTGGCGTGGCCCAGATGTTTTTTGGTGCGTATGGTTAGGCGGGTGTGGGGGGGGTGTTAATGAAAACCTAAGAATAAGCGAAGTAAAAAAAAAACAAAAAACAGAAAACCGAACGTGAAAAGTAACCCCCCCCAAAAAAAACACGTGAAAAATGGTTTAAATAACCCTGCTTCAATATTAAAATTTAAAAAATCGAAAAAAAAAGACATCTCACACCACGATTTGAACTCAAAACGTTTAAGCCATGCTCTATGCAACTGAGCTAAGATGACGTCCACAAAATTGTGTCGGTTTTTCAAATATTTAAAGTAATCAGGTTACGACGTCATATGACACATGCGTAGAAGCGAATTCGTCATGAGAGGAGGGTTTTTGCTGAGCCCCCCTCCTGTAGAAAAGTAATGATTTCAGGGTGAAAAAATTAACGTTTTTGGCCAATTTTTCGATATTTGTCGGGCGAAGTTTTTGCGAGACATACAAACACACATACATACGTACAAACACACATACATACACACATTTTTGCTTTTATATTTATAGACTAGCGGGGTACCCAGCATTGCCCGGGTGTTTTTGGGGGGGGTGTGGTCGGTGTTAATGAAAACCTAAGAATAAGCGAAGTAAAAAAAACTAACGTAAGGCAAACGTGAAACAGAAAAACGAACGTTATGTGAAAAATGGCTTAAATGACTCTGCTTCAATATTAAAATTTATAAAATCGACCAAAAAAAAGACATCTCACACCACGATTCGAACCCAAACCCTTTAGATAATGAGGCCATGCTTTAAGCAACTGAGCTAAGATGACGTCCACAAAAATGGATAATTTTTTTTAAATCTTTAAAATAAATCAGGTTCCGACATCATTTGTGCATGCGTAGAACCGAACTCGTCATAAGAGGACGGTTTTTGCAGACCCTTCCCCCCTGTAGAAAACTGCTGATTTCAGGGTGAAGAAATTTACGTTTTTGGCCAATTTTTCGATATTTGTTGGGCGAAGGTTGGAAGTTTAAAATGATACTGATCTGGCGAAAATCCGTGACCCGTGTTGAAAGTTTTTGCGAGACATGCAAACACAGATACATACATACAAAGACACATACATACACACATTTTCGCTTTTATATATATTGACTAGCAAGGGGTACCTGGCGTTGCCCAGGTGTTTGGAGGTGTGTATGGAATCTCCGGGGGTGGGGGGTTAAAAAAAATGTTTTGGTAGGTAAGTATGAGGATCGAACCCGAACCCTTGCGGCAAAGTTGTAAATTAAAGTGTGAAAAAAAAGGTTTGACGTTAACCATTGCCCCACTGCGAGATGCTAACGGAAACATATTTGAATTTATTTAATTACTTGGATTTAGCAAGTGCCCGTTTTAATGAGTTAATGAGGTCAAGTTTGACTGCGGGGTAGTATTTCATTTACTGCAGAACGCTTTTTTTATTTTTATTTTTCCCAAGATGTTATAGGAAAAAGACTAACCCACATGCGGCAAGCGACAAATGTTGCATATTTATCTTCCCGAAATCGAGCAAATTAAATAGACAGGTGAGCTTCGTTGTTAACTCTGAGATATTACGATTTATATGTGATATAAAAAGTTTTAAGAAGTTGTTAGGCGACCACCGCTTCTCTGAAAAAAGCCTTTCTTGGACATACACAAAAAGCGAACATACATTTTCGCTTTTATATATATAGACTAGCGAGGGGTACCCGGCGTTGCCCGGGTGTTTGTAGGTGTGTGTGAAAAAAACAGGTGCCCGTGAAAAAAAAGCCTTGACGACGCGCAGTTGGAAAATAGCAAAGTGTGAAAAAAAAACAGGTGCGCGTTTTTGATTGACATGACGGCGATAGGTATTCAGCAGTTAGCATTTTGTGCAGGACAGTTTTTAATGAGGTCAATAAATCGGTTTGTTTGTTTTTAAAAACCCGAGCTACCGTCTGATATGACGAAGTTGACATTGACCAAACGTTACTTAGCTCTTTAGAGACCACTGGCTCTGGGCATGTGATTAGAGTCGAGTTTCGCTTTTTTTTATACCGACAACCGAATATAACGCGTGCCGATGTGGGAAATGTGGAATAATTAACGTTTGAAAGTCAATAGAATTAAATAGACAGGCGAGCTCCTTGGTTAAGTGTGAGATATTACAATTTATAGATGATATAAAAAGTTTTAAGAAGTTATGAACCGAGCGAGCGCTTCTCTGAAAGAAGCCTTTTGTGGACATCGAGGAAAAGCGTACATACATACATACATACATACATTTTCGCTTTTATATATATGGATTATAAACGGAAATTCGGAAAAACTTGTTTTTTTGTTCTGTATATGCAAACTTGTGTAATAGATAATAATTATTGGTTTTATTTAGGTAAATATGGATATATTAATTATAAATAATAAATTTAATAATTGATAAAAAGAACATTACTGGCAGAATGTACCTAAATTAATAGAATTTGTTCGTACAAATAGATGTGTTTTGGTGACTTTAATTCTAAATTCAAAATGGCGTAATGGAAACATATTATAAGGTATTTACAGCTTCTCTTCTAATTTCCAGATTTTTAATCATATCAAAACGCACTTTATCTCCTTTTCATGGATTGATTATTGCTATTTCTTCTGAAAAGTTAAGGGCAAATAGATTCACTGATTTATATAATAATTAAGAGATTGATCTTGTGCTACGAAACAGATACTGTCAAGAATTGTAAATGTCAACTTAGTTAAAGGAATAAATTGTAAGATGGTCAACATCATGAACTTTGGAATATAGACTTTTGTCATTCATTCATTATATTGCTCTGTCATTACATGTAGCTTCTTAGATAAGGATTGGTACATATTATAATGAAATAAAGTATATATATATATATATATATATATATATATATATAAGAGGCGCGGTGGATACTAGAAAGCTTATTGGCCAACTAGAAATCCTCAACATATATAAAAACAAGAAGCAACCACAAAATTCGCGCATAAGCCTGACGAATCCTATAGTTGGATGAAACGCAGAATATTCAGTGTAGCTTAATCGCCATACATATTGAGCACTTTTGAAGTAAATACTTAAAGTTTACGCATAAATCTATACTTTCGTATATTAAATTTATGTGAATAAATGAAGTAGTTATATATATATATATATATATATATATATATATATATATATATATATATATATATACACACGAGGGGCGTGCAATAATAATGCCCCTGACCAACTTCCATTTGTCTGATCTGGCTGAAATTTTGCATGTGCAATGATTTATATCTCTACGGGTTATGTGGCAAATTACAGCTCTGAAATAATTGTGGTTTCTGTTTTACAGATATTTGAACTGAGTCAGGTGTGAAATGAAGTCTGTTGAATGTCGAGCAGTGATCCGGTTTTTGTATTTGAAAGGACGCACACCACAGGAGACTTTTGATGAAATGAAAGAAACTTATGGTGATAATGCCTCATCATATGACCTTGTAAAATGCTGACATCGTGAATTCAAACATGGCCGAAAGTCTGTGGAAACAGCTCTCAGACCTGGTCGCCCCCCCCCCCCTTCTGGCATTGATGAGGCATCTGTCCATCTAGTTGAGGCTGCAATTTTGGAAGATCGGCGCATTACTATTCGCTAAATAGCCCAAGATGTCAAGATTAGTACAGGGTCTGTGGAAACTATCATTCATGAGCTTTTGCATATGCATAAAGTGTCTGCTAGATGGATTTCCAGGTTGCTCACACCATTCCAGAAGCGAGAACGCGTCGAGTGCTCGAGGATGAATTTGGAGATGTGCCAAGAAGATGAGTCAAAGTTTTTCAAAAGACTGATTATACAGGATGAAACCTGGGTCCATCACTATGATCCAGAGACCAAAGACCAGTCAATGCAGTGGAAGCACTTGGACTCACCACCTCCAAAGAAGGCAAGGGTGCAGCCCTCTGCTGGCAAGGTCATGCTCACAGTCTTCCGGGACCAGGATGGAGTAGTGATGACAGATTTCCTGGCAAAGGGTATCACAATTACAGGAGCCTATTATGCTTCAATTTTGAGGAAATCAAGGGAAGTTATCAAAATCAAGAGGCGGGTCAAGATCAGCAAAGGTACCCTCCTACAGGACAACGCTCCGGTCCACAACTCGCATGTCGCCAGATCAGAAGCACAGGCGTCGTGTGGTTATGAAATGCTACCCCATCCTCCCTACTCTCCTGACTTTGCACCCTCTGACTTTCACCTCTTCCCAGCCATGAAGTTGCTTTTGAAAGGAAAGCGTTTCCTAGATGATGCAGCCTTGATTTCTGAAGTCACTTCGTGGTTGGAGGACCAACCTGGAATGTTCTACAAAAACGGTCTCCAGAGCTGTATCAAACGATGGGAGAAGTGCACAACTCTGGGTGGTTCCTATGTAGAGAAAGACTGATAACTGTGCCAAGTTTCGTTGCTCTACTGCTATGGAAAGTGGGGCAGGGGTATTACTTATTGCACGCCCCTCGTATATATATATATATATATATATATATATATATATATATATATATATATATATATTCGTATTCCTGTCTGTTTGCATGTTCGTTTACAATTTGATTAATTACAATTTGATTAATATGTACAAAATATCCATTACTTTCCTAATTAATTTTCATACTAAAAACTAATTTGCATAAACTTTATTTCATTTATTTTTATATATAGTGTGATTCTTGCAAAAATATATGCTAAATAGGTGACCTCATTTGCAAATTATATTAAGGAAATCGATTTAACTAAATAGCTGTATATTAGTTACCGTTTGGAGCGAGAGAATTGTTTGAAATGTTCTATTTAAGGTTGTTATTAAAAGTTGATTTATATTGATTATATATTTAATTTAATTTGTTATGAATTATTATTACCGACATCAATTATTTTAGAAATCGATTGCGAGTTATTTCGCCTGGGCGCCACCTGTAAGAGTAAATACAATTTTTCTCTTTGTACACCTACTGGCGAGCGAGCGTTTTTTTTTATTATTCATTTTTCTTTTTCTTTTTATTTTTGCATTTAAACAAGGGTGTTTTGTAATTTCAGCAAATAATTATATTAAAACTAAAAACAATTTCTTTATTTCGATTTTTTTTATCAGGGATTACATTTTTATTTAAAAGAAACAAATAATCCAATCCAATTACTATTCTTTATTTAAAGCAAAAACAAAAACAAACTTTCATTTACAGTTTTTTTTTTTGTTTTTTTTACCGGATTTTTTTTTTTTTTTTTTTTTGCAATTAAACAGGGTTAAAAGTTTTCCAACTTTGTATTATTTATTTGGCATTTTTTTTTTTTTTTTGCAATTAAACAGGGTTAAAATTCTTCCAACTTTGTATTATTTATTTGGCATTTTTTTTTTTTTTTGCAATTAAACAGGGTTAAAAGTTTTCCAACTTTGTATTATTTATTTGGCATTTTTTTTTTTTTTTGCAATTAAACAGGGCTAAAAGTTTTCCAACTTTGTATTATTTATTTGGCATTTTTTTTTTTTGCAATTAAACAGGGTTAAAAGTTCTTCCAACTTTGTATTATTTATTTGCCATTTTTTTTTTTTTTGCAATTAAACAGGGTTAAAAGTTTTCCAACTTTGTATTATTTATTTGGCATTTTTTTTTTTTTTGCGGTTGTCAATTACATTACAATAAAACATTTCTTTTATTTCGAGAGTTATGTAAATCGCATTTTTTAACATCGTAACTGTTACTTTTTTTCTTTATAACACAATAAGTCATAACTAATCATATTTATAACATAAAAACGTCTATTTCGATTGACACAAATTCTACTTTAGTATTTTCGAAACTGAATTATTTACAGTTTGTTTTCGTTGCAACAGACCGTAAAGACAAATCTTTCTAGACTGAGGCAGCATTAAAGAAATTTGCTTAAGCTGGTATATAGTCATGAAAAATGCACAATATCCAGAAAAAAGTTTCTGCCAAAATATCTGGATGAGAGGTTGTCACATACTTCTCTCTTGAGGCGAATTCATTTTCGTGTTTTTATCTGCTATTTTATTTTTGAAAATTTATTTTTGAAATTGTTGTGGGGGTAACGATGGAGTTGACATATAATAATGAAAAACTGCTCAATAACCTTAGTATAGCAGGTATGTCCAAACCGAAGTTTATGTCGGCCTGAGCAACATGCTAGTATATCTATCTTTATGTATAAAAGCGAAAATGTATGTATGTATGTATGTTTGTGTGTCTGCTAAAAACTTTCGACAGACACGACAAAAATTCACAAACTCGGTATCATATCGAAGCCTCATCCTTCGCTCAAAAAATATCGAAAAAATTGGCCAAAAACGTTCATTTTTTCACCCTGAAATCGACAATTTTCGACAGGTCAACAAAAATGGTCTTCTCATGACAACGAGCGGTTCTACGCATGCGCCAGATGACGGCATGACCTGATTTACTTTAAATAGTTGAAAAACTGAACAAATTTTATGTACGTCGTGTTAGGTCAGTTGACTAGCGCGTTGGTTTTGGGTTCGAATCGTGGTGTGAGATGTCTTCTTTTTTCTCTTTTTGATTTTTTCAGCGTTATTTAAGCCATTTTCACGTAACGTTCGTTTTCCTGTTTTTTATTGTTTTTTTACTTTGCTTATCCACCCCCGACCACACACACAAAAACACCCGGGTGCCCACCGATTTTTTAAATTTTTATATCGAAACAGGATTATTTAAGACATTTTTCATGTGTTCGTTTTCTGTTTTCATCGTTCGTTTGCCTTACGTTAGTTTTTTGTGTTTTTTCCCTGCTTAAGTTTTAACACTGTTTTCTTTTTTTACTTCGCTTATAACAAACAAACCTGGTCATTGACGTCGTCGTCGTCAATTTGGTTCTTACTTAAATAAATTCAAACATCTTTCACTAACTCATTCTGGCTGGCCGATTTTCAAACTTCGCCTCAGGGCTTCGGGTTCGATCCTAACCAATCCCCTGGGTTCTTTTTTATTTAACACGACACATGCCTACAAACAACCAGGCAACGCCAGGTACCCCCGTTAATATATATATATAAATCTAAGATGACCTTTATATAAGTTTTCCTCTCTCTCTTTTTTTTCATTTCAATCAATATGCACATCTGTGTACACCAATAAATATCTGCAAAATAACAGCACTAGGCAAATGTTGTTTATCTTTTTTTCCTGTGAATTCAAACATCCAAATGACACGGAGAAAGCATATTTATTAGGTTGTTCACACAATAAGAGTCAATTTGAGAAACAAACCTTTCCTAGATGTCAAAATCATGTTCATAATTTCGATTTAAGAACAGAAAAGCATTTTTTTAACGTATTCTTATATATATTAAAATTTAATAGGGATAAATTATTTCCTTGTTGTCATGAAATTAATTTTCAGCATGTTTTTTTTTATTAATAATAATGCCATAATTCTTACTTTATTATAATTTAATCATGAACATTACTACCCGAAAGATACGGCAACTATTACTAATAATATTATTAGTTTAGAAAATATAACTATATTTACATATTAATAATATTTAATATTATTAATAATGTCTCAATAAAATTGATTAGGATAGGTAACGATATTAACATACATGTAGTTGTTAATGTTTCTAAAATCTATATAGGCATGTGTGTGTGTGTGTGTGTGTGTGTGTGCATATATATATATATATATATATATATATATATTCACCTAATTGTTAATAATTCTAAATTATATATATATATATATATATATATATGTATTCACCTAGCTGTTAATAATTCTAAATTATATATATATCATCCACATGCAGTAATGTTTTGTTGTATCACAACTCATAAGTGCGACTAGACCTACACGTTTTCCCAGCGGTGGATCGAACCTACAACCGTCGAGTTTATATATATATATATATATATATATATATATATATATATATATATATATATTATTTTTAAAATATAATTATCCACTGACACGTGTTTCGTCGTCTACGACTCATCAGAGTGGCTGTATCTAGCGAGATTCGAAATCAGAACCCAACGGTTATGAGCCTAAACCCTTACCCCTGGACCATCTCTCCGACTGTTTGGATATATCAGGATTTACGTGTTTGTGGTCGTCTACGACTTCGAATCTCGTTAGATACAGCCACTCTGGTGAGTCATAGGCGACGAAATATGTGTCAATTGATAATTACATCTAAAAAATAATATATATATATATATATATATATATATATATATATATATATATATATATACAGCTCCCCATGTGGGCGTACCAAATTGGTTAAAAGAGAAAATTATTCCCAACTCGCATTTAGGTAAAAATGCACTTTCGTAAATGATTGAACTCATTCAAAACATATCGCTAAAACCAAAACAAACAACATCTAAGTAAATCGCGATATATCCAGACAGTTGGCGAGATGGTCCAGGGGTAAGGGTTTAGGCTCATTACCGTTGGGTCCCGATTTCGAATCTCGCTAGATACAGCTACTCTGATGAGTCATAGTCGACGAAACACGTGTCAGTGGATAATTACATATATATATATACAGCTCCCCATATGGGGGTACCAAATTGGTTAAAAGGGAAAATTATTCCCAACTCGCATTTAGGTAAAAATGCACTTTCGTAAATAATTGAATTCATTCAAAACATATCGCTAAAACCAAAACAAAACAACATCTACAACATATATAAGCTCATGTATATTTCAGAATTATTAACAACTACGTGAATACATATATATATATATATATATATATATATATATATATATATATATATATGAGCTTATATATATATATATATATATATATATATATATATATATATATATGATATTATATGAAAGATGAAGAATAAAAGATATATGTAACTTTATTATATTATCAGAACAATAAGGAAAAGTTAAGGGGAAATTTAAGAAAAACATGTCTTTTGGGCACAGTGTTTTGAAGCTAAATGCTTCTTATCAGAAAAGGAGAAAGGCATATGTGCGTGTGTGTGTGTGTGTGCATATATATATATATATATATATATATATATATATATATATATATATATATATATACATACTAGCAAAAGTACCCGTCGTTGACTGGGTTCAAAAACACCCTACAGAAATTGGACTCTGATTTATGAAAGTATGATAGGTTATGAAAAGGAAGGGTTGTAAAGAGATAGCAAAACAAATATGATGAAAGTAAAAATAAAATAGATAAACCCCATAATTTATTATACCATACTTGTTCACACTGAAACACTTATCACAATAATCTGTGGATCTATATTAAAAACCCTTGCTAAACTTTGTGACATATTTACATTCTATGGAGGTCAGACGCGAACGAACACCCCATAATTTTATTATACTATATTTCTTCAAACTGAAACATAATTATCAAAGCATACTAACGCAGATAGATATGAAAAGTCTTTATTAAAGTTTGTGCCTATTTCCATTCTATAGAGGGCAGGCGCGAACGCAGACCCCACAATTTTATTATACCATCCCTACTTAAGTTAAAACATACTTATCAAAGTTTTATTGTGTACATCTATATCAAAAACACCTGTAAACGTTTTTTTTTAAATTTTTAAATTTTTTATTTCCATACTTTGTGGACCAGGCACGTACGCAGACCCTACAATTTTAATTCATCATCATTATGCCAGATCAAACATACCCATTCCTGTGTCTAGATACATCTTCTATCATTATATGTGATCAGTTTTCTATAATAGTCAACCATATAGGAGCCTATTCATGGCCAGACACACACACACACAGACATTCAGCTTTATATTATACATATAAGTTCAATTCACAATTTTGAAAACACGTTTTTTTATTTTCTCATAAAAGTATGTTACATATCTGTTTCGTTAGCAATCAAACAAACAGTAAAAATATGTTATCACTGTATTTTTTAATGTAGCAAACTTTTCAGACAAATATGAAGATAAAAACATATTCAAACACAATCTTTACATGTCACGGACAGTCAAAATCATACCTCTCATGTCGAGGATGTAATTCACGTTGTTGATCAGGTCTTCATCTTTCTATTTATTTTCCCTTTCAGCCGTATTTTCGTATTCAGAATTTTTCCTTTTTTTCATTTTATTTAATATAATTTACCTCCTTAAATTTATTTTCTCCATTTGTTAATTATTATATATTATTTTCAATTTAAATTATTGTTTTTTTAACTACAGTATAATTAGAATGTGTTTTCCACTTGTTTGTCTGTCAAATATTGAAACTGCCGTACATTTGTATTTATAATTCCTTTTATCCATCTTATTTAATATGCCCACTGTAATTTATTTTCTCCATTTATTCGTTATTGTATATTATTATCAGTTTAAATTGCTCTTTGTTAACACTACTATATCTTTGGAATATATTTGTTTATCTGTCTACAAGTAAACGTTCTGTTTTGTTGCATATACACTAGTTATTTTATCCAGGGGAGATTACTCTAATTTACTTTCCTTTTATATCTTTTACTTAGTTATTTCTCTTTATTTATTTCTCATTTAACATTTGCTGGCTAATTTGTGGACTGTTTTTATGCTACTATATTTATGTATTTTTTATTTAAATTTTTTTTTAATGATTACATTTCTATAGTTTCTAGCTAAAATGTCTCTCTTTATATGACCTATCCATATTATGTGTCATACTTCCTCATAATCTAATTTTCATATTTATGTTGCGTTTCTAAGCTAAAAAGATTTAAGAAATCTAATTTTTTTTTCAGTGCTTTACTCTCTCTGGTATGTCTCATTATTTGCTTCGGTTTTAATTTGTTGATAATTTCCCCATAATTTATATTTAATTTATATCTTCTATATTAAGCGTAAGTTGTTTTTTTATTCTGTTTTTTTTATTTAATTTTCATCCCAAACAAGGTACAGCGCCACTTTGAAGTAGGGGGCTACTATCGAGGACATAAGTTGCAGGGATACTATGTAGGGAGTTGAGTAGCAAGATGTCTGTTCACATTACACTTGAACTTCTGCATGTCAGTACAGTTGAGAAAGCAGAATCCCGAAAGCGAGTTCCAAAGTCTAGCAGTTCTGGGGAAGAAACTATTGGAGTAAAAAGCTTTCTTACACCTAGGGATCTTTACTGTGTAGGGGTGGGATTTAGCTGCTTGTCGGGTTTGTTGGGGGTATTTACGTCGAGAGGGTACAAGTGCTTGTAGTCCGTCAGAGCATTCCCCATTAAAATACTTGTAGAACAGGCAGAGGGATGTAGCATCTCATCGATAGGACAGAGGCTGAAACCTAGATGACAGTTCAAGACCTACCAGTTCTCTCTTTTGAATCCTGCCAGGAGTAAGAGACTAGTAGCAGATGTACCATCCCAAATGCGACAGCAATACTCCATACATGGGTGAATGGTGGCCTTATAAAGGTACAGGATACTTTCAGGTGTAAGTAGCTTTCTAACACGGTAGAAAGAGCCCACCTTCTTCGCAGCAGCCTTGGCAATGCTCTCAATGTAACTGTTCCAACTGGGGTTTAAAAGAAGTACTTTAAGGTGATATTTTTGGCCATTGCTATTGATGGTAGAGAAGGTTTCTCGTAATTATTGAAGGAAATAAGCTTAGTTTTCGCAGCATTGAATGCAACCATTCATTTTTGCCCCCATCTCACTACAGATTGAAGGTCATCCTCAAGTGTTTCTGCCATTTCCTTAGATATGTGTTCATTTGTTTTCCTCTCGTGCCTGTTAGAGCATGGGGCCATCAGCAATCTCAGACACAATTTTATCAGGGAAGTCATTTATGAATATTAGGACTAATAAAGATCCAAGGATAGAATCCTGAGGTACTCCTACATTTATATTGTATTGTTTAGATGTATGACCATTGAGAACAACCTGGATTCTTCTCTTACTTAAAAAGGATTTAATTAAGTTATGTATTCTTCCAGTGATACCATATGATCTGATTTTCCTGAGAAGACCATCGTGCCATACCCTGTCAAAAAACTCAGATATAACTAGGGCTAAGGCTCTACCCTTGTGCAGTGTATGGTATATATGTTTAGGATATCTGCTGTGGAACAGGCTTGCCTAAATCCATATTGATGATCAGTCAGAAGTTTAGCAGCTGTAAGGTGATGGATTAGAGCTTGATCAATTATGGACTGAAATATTTTGGCGAAAAGCAAGAGGAGGCTAATTGGGCGATAATTTAATGGGTCAGTTCTTTCACTAGAATTCTTGAAAATTTGTACTGCAGAAGCAATTTTCCAGCAGTCAGGAAAGCAAGATTCGTTAAGGCATTCGTTGTAACTTTTGGAGAGAACTGGAGAAGCCTCCGTGGAGTACTTTTTTAATAGCACAGCTGGGATAAGATGCTTTTGGGGTGTGTAGGTTATTTATGATACCATTCACCTGAAAGGGGTGATTTTCAGATCATCTAGTGTGGTATCTGTCCGCAAAGGAAAGTCCGGGAGGGAGTGGTTTGCTGGGTCCAATGTGGAGTTCGAGGTAAACCAACTGGTAAGCATGTTAGCCTTGTCGGTTGGCATGCAAACAACCACATGATTGTTCGATAGTGGAGAAATTGTTGACTACCCATTATTTACTACACTGTTGTAGATTTTCCTAATTTCTGTGTGTCTCAATACATTTTTGTGTGGTTTCAGTAAATTCTCTCTTAGCTGTCGCTCTTTCTCTCTTACAATTACTTCTAGCTTCTGTATACTTCTGTCTGTTTGAACTGGACTCATATTGGTTAAATCTGCAGTACACATGCTGCCTTTGAGCAATGGCAGCTGCACAAGTAGAAGTAAACTGTTGGGGAGAGTGGGGCTTTATTCATTTTTATTCTTTAGAAAAAATATTTCAGTGATACGCCACACAAAGATTTATCAAAAAAGTTAGTTTCGTTTTACAATAGAAAACATGGACTTTAGCTCTGTTGTTGGATTTAAAAAATAATAAACATGGTTTTTCATACGTACATTTATGTTTATTCGCTAGATAAAAATGTAAAAAAAAAAAAAAAAATCTGTTGAAAGTTGTTTTTATGATGGAATGAAATTTGGCGCACTGGCGTACTTTTTGGCGTGATGGCGCCCCAAAAATGAATTACCCCTCGCTATATTATGATTCTTTACTGAGAAAAGAAATTTAAAAACTATATAATATTTCCGCTTGCACGCTTTTATTCTCTATAATATTCCAAATAAAATGAATAACCGACAGCTTGTACATAAAAGAAATTGACAATGCATATGCGTTCATATGTCATTCACAAAAGAAAAAAGTAACAGAATACTCACAGTTTAAACTTTACAAATAGTTTTTATTAGTAAATGACAAGGATTTTGGAAAAGAATTCTATTTTTGTCGGAAAATCTTTCACAACTGCAGACAAAAATTCAATAGAATAATTCACTCTTTTTTATGGAAATCTTGCACGACTGACGACAAATTCAGAGAAAACAGTTCTTAATTGAAAATATCGGGTTCATGCGTTTCTTCTTGATCTGCCTTTTTTCTTCTTTTTTTCATCTTATAAATAATAAGGTATATATTATTAAAGAAATAAGAATTTCTGGACTGCAGACATTTAATTAAACATAGGGAGTCATATCTCTCTCTCTCTCTCTCTCTCTCTCTCTCTCTCTCTATATATATATATATATATATATATATATATATATATATATATAGTGTGTGTGTGTGTGTGTGTGTGTGTGTGTGTGTGTGTGTGTGTGTGTGTGTGTGTGTGTGATTTATCTTTTGGGTAAACGAGTATTAATTTCTATGACACTTTTTAAATAATTAGTCACTCTGACTAAAATACAAACAATAGTATTATTCTCCGATACTTTCAATAAACATAAAATACATTTGAATTCCGTTTTCTCGAAATATAACTTTCGTTAAATGATTAAATTATTATACTCTTTTCCCTTTAAATAAAACTAAAACAGTTATTATTTGGAGTTTTTTCTAAATATAACTTTAAAATAATGACCTTCCGTCACAAATTATTTTTTTATAATTCTCGGATCTTCTTCCAGAAAATAAGTTCAATAAATTAAAAATGTCTGCAATTTCACAAAATTAAACACTTACTTACTGTTTTTTTTTTTTTTTTTAATTATTATCGGAGCTTTTCCAAGAAAATAAAGTCGTCTCTAGCTTCACAAAAATGTTTGTAGTCCAAAGTAAACTTTAAAATCATTTACACTAGCAGGGAGACCTGGCGTTGTCCAGGATTGAATGAGGATCAACGAATGTTTAATACCATTCTATTATTGTCATAAAAATCGGTGAAATTGCCCATTTTTTTCAATCAAATCGATTTATTACTTGTCTTAGTTGGTGACTCACCTGGTACAAACTTCACATGCCTTCCTGCAGTGATTTAGTCCATAATACATTGTAGTCTACATTGCACTGTAGAAAACCTTTGCACTGCACTGTAGATTTTATATAATTATTTTATATAATAGCTTGCATTAAAGTTTAAAATTCAAAACTCAAGTATCATGGTTCACTTTTGTTCTAATCAGAAACATTCATTTCAAACGCATCCCTGCCTTATAAAAGAACCTACTGTTGATTTTATACACCGGGCCCTTCTACTTAAGCAGTTATAAAATTTCTCAAATGCACTTGTGATGCTAAGCTTTATAAGGTGTTAACTTTGTTCAAAATCGGACCGTTTATTTTTTAATCAGATTTGTTCGATTATCGATTTTCGATATTTATTGAAGGCATTCTGATACAAAACCTACCTAAGAACACTCCCATGCACATAAAGTAGATTTGTGTGAAATTTCCAAAAAAATTGTCCCAGCTGTTTTTGGAGTCCATAGAGCACGAACACGCGCGCACACATACACACACACACTGGCTTTTATATATAAGTAGAGATATACATACATCAAACTTTATATGTAGAAAAGGTAATTGGTGTTGATATCCATGAAAGAGTAGATAAAATATATAAATAAACTAAACTGAACTGAATAAATGCAGACACAGTAACAGATAAAAATAAATTTAAAATGGCGATAAAAATAAATAAAACAAGATGAGTTACTTTAGTTCCCACGTGTCAAAATAAGGTCACCATTGTTAAACTGACCAACTTAAAATGAGGAGCGCCAAAACCCCTCTTAAGTAAAGAGCTTGCTAGCCCTTTGTTTGCAAATAGTTTGGTCATAATAGCTTCAGAGCGGATATCATCCTTATAATAATCATCGTCACCACCACTACCACAACCACCACTGCCACCACCACCACCATCATCATCATCATCATCATCATCATCATCATCATCAGGGTGATGATGATGGTTAAGTGATTAACGATACACAACACTGAAATAGCTCAATTTCTGTCGAACTGATTATCACAAACGAATCCTTGGCTGGTATCTTCCAGCCAAGAGTCTCTCAGCAAAGGAGGGTGCGGAGATACGGCAGCTAAGTGGTTAATGACACAGATTGACAAGTTAGGTGTTACAAGTTCGAATGTAGTTTGTTCCACAAAAACACTTTCACTTAGGGATGTTGGCAATCTTCATGTTTTCCCTGCCTAAGTGTCCAATGTATTTTTCTAGCAAGAATTCTAACTAGAAAAATAGAATTGTTCTACATTTACTGATCCAAGAACTCTTATCCGTTCTTTCAATGTGATCATATAATCAAAGTCTTCTGTTATGTCTCTTTATATTGTCTAGGTTTGGACTTTAAATATAACCAAGGAATCCGATTTGTTAGTTATAGCAAACATTTCTTAGATATAATAATAATCACAAATAAATACATATTAATGCATTTAACCTGATGATTTCCTTCAGAAGTGAAACATGTACGTTTTTACGTAGCTTACTTGCCATAAATATATTTTCAATTTTCATACTATATATATATATACATGTGTTAATTTATTTCCCTGCACAACTATTTCTCCAATCATAAATTTGGCCTCTACTAAGATAACAGCTTGTGTCTCTCACGCAACCACAATGGTTAGAACCTAGACAGCTTCAGAAAACAAATGACCGCATTCCTTAAAGAATTCAGTTTAATATCACCATTGAAACAAACCTCACTAGTGAGGATTTTTTAGATGTAACATTGGACCTGTCCAGCAACTCTACCAGACCCTACCACAAGCACACTGAACAATTTAGGTACACCAATACTCAATCATGCCACCCACCTCGTGTTTTCCAGAACCTTATCCCCAGCATCAGTAGAAGGATCTGCAACTCAGCCGAGAGATTTTCCAACAAGCTGCCCCATATAATCCAAGAAAGCGGATGCCGAGAAGATATCTCATATATACCCAATCTACCCACCAGACAGCGCAGACCCAACAGATCCAGGAACATAATTTGGTTCACCCCTCCATTCTCCCTCAATGTTAAGTATAATATAGGTAGACAATTTCTCCTGCGAATAGATAAGCATTTTTCATCCAGCAACAAACTCCATAAGATCTTTAACAGAAACACAATCAAAACTAGCTAATCCTGCTGTCTCTCAGTCGGTTCTATCCTAACTTCTAAACCCCACAACTCCAATACCCCCCTAACCCCGCTGCTCGTGCAGGAGAGGACATACTTGCCCTCTGGGAGGAGGTTGCACAATTAAATCTATTTTTACCAGGCCAAGTCATTCCTGGAAATAACTCAAATAAAAAAGAAATTTACATTGGGATGACTCAGGGTACCTTCAAGCAGAGACTATATGCACACAAGTCTACCTTCAAATACTTTGAAAAGAGATATGACATATCTCTAGCCACCACTATTTAGTCGTTCAAAGAATCCAACATCCCCTATAAAATTAAATGGAAAATCATTGATGTTAACAAATTTTAGGATCTAAGCTCCAAGATTATATCTCCCTTATGCACCGCCGAAAAATATAGAATTCTTCAGGCTATCAATAACCTATCCATAGCCTGTATAAACATTAAAAATGACATATTTAGACAATGCCCCCACAAAAAGAAATTCCTCCTTGCCAAATGGCCTAACAATAACATAACTTTTTTTTCTTTTTTTTTATTCAATTTTCACCCCAAACAAGGCACAGTGCCACTTTGAAGTAAGGAGCTACTATCGAGAACATAATTTGCGGGGGCATTATGAAGGGAGATGAGTAGCAAGATGTTTGTTCACATTACACTTGAACTTCTGCATATCAGTACAGTTGAGAAAGCAGAATCCCGGAAGGGAGTTCCAAAGACTTGCAGTTCTGGGGAAGAAACTATTGGAGTAAAAGGCTTTTGTATACCTAGGGATCTCTACTGTAAAGGGGTGGGACTTAGTTGCTTGTCAGGTTTGTCGGGGGTAGTCACTCCGAGGAGGTACAAGTGCTTGCAGTTCGTCAGAGCATTCACCATTAAAGTATTTGTAGAACAGGCAGAGGGATGCAATATTTCATCGATGGGACAGAGGCTGAAACCTAGATGACAGTTCAGGACCTATCAGGTTGGTAACTCTCTTTTGAACCCTGTCCAGGAGTGAGTGACAAGCAGCAGATGCACCAGCCCAAATGTGACAACAATACTCCATACATGGGCGAATGGTGGCCTTATAGAGGTACCGGATACTTTCAGGCATAAGTAATTTTCTAGCACAGTAGAGAGAGCCCACCTTCTTTGCAGTAGCCTTGGCAATGCTCTCAATGTATCTATTCCAGTTCATGTTCCCTGTAAACGTTAGGCCGAGGAGTTTAAAAGAAGTACTTTCAGGTAATGTGTTCTTGGCCATTGCTATTAATGGTAGAGAAGGTTTCTTTATTGAAGGAAACAAGCTTAGTCTTGGCAGCATTGAATGTGACCATCCATTTTTGTCCTCATTCCACTGCAGATTGGAGGTCATCCTCTAGTGTTTCTGCTATTTCCTTAGACATGTGTTCATTTGTTTTCCCCTCATGCCTGTTATAGAGGGTGGTGTCATCGGCAAATATACCCATCTCTGAAACAATTTTATCAGGAAGATCATTTATAAATATCAGGAATAATAAAGGTCCAAGGATAGACCCCTAAGGTACTCCCGCATTTATATCATATTGTTTAGATGTACGATCGTCGAGGACAACCTGGATTTTTCTCTTACTTAAGAAGGATTTAATTACATTATGTATTCTTCCAGTGATACCATATGATCTAATTTTCCTTAGAAGACCATCGTGCTATACCCTGTCAAAAGCCTTAGATATATCAAGGGCTACCGCTCTGCCCTCCCCTGTTTTGTCCAGTGGATGGTATATACGTTCAGAGACTACAGTTAAGATATCTGCTGTTGAACGGGCTTGCCTAAATACATATTGTTTATTGGTCAAGAGTTTAGCAGCTGCTAGGTGTTGGACTAGGGCTTGATTAACTAAAGACTCAAATATTTTGGCGAAATGCGAGAGGAGGCTAATGGGGCGATAATTTAGTGGGTCAGTTCTTTCACCAGAATTCTTGATGACTGGTACCACAGAAGCGGTTTTCCAGCAGTTGGGAAATCAAGATTTGTTAAGGCATTTATTGTAAAGTTTGGAGAGAACTGGAGCAATCTCAGCAGAGCATTTTTTTATTAGCACAGCCGGGATGAGATTTGGTCCACATGCTTTTGAGGTGTGTAGGTTTTTTATGATACCATGTACCTGAGAAGGGGTGATTTTCAAATCGTCTAGTGTGGCGTCTGTCCGCAAAGGAAATTTAGGGAGGGAGTGGTGTGCAGGGTCCAGTGTGGATATGACCTTCACCTTCACCGAGGTGAACGATTTATATGACCTTCACCGAGATGCGCGACTTGACACGCAAAAATAAACCGCCTCTTAATCACCTGCTAACGTACGCGTCACTGTAACGTCCAATGACAACTACAACAACAACCTTCTCACTCGACCTGCCTTTATACCACTATCTCAATCCCTTCTCTTGCACATGCGCCTGTAGATTCCTGACAACCTCGAGACTTCCGCTTATAAAAACCCAAGTTTTGTTGTCGCGCATGCCTATACAAGGCACAAACACGAGGGCGTTTGTTGTGTTGGTAAGTACTACACTCCCCCCTGATCTGATGATCACATAGAGTGCACTCCGGGGGTGGCCTCTTAGTTCATTGGCTTCTGCGAAGGGTGGTATTTACACTCTCGGATTCAGGTTCTAGTTCTGGTTCTGGTTCTGGGTGTGATTCTGGTTCTGGTTCTGATCCTGCCTGATCAGACGAACTACAACTATCACTCTCTTGCTCGGTGACCTCACTCATTAGCAGCTCATCATCTGATGATTCATCGCTCTCTGTAGTTTTGGGATGTACTTCACTAGCCGGGCGAAGATCGCGCACAAGGCGTGGGGTTCCATCAATAAGGACCGACTGCTGGCTGACCACTCCAGATATTCGCCCTTGCTTGAACTTGGTGGTGCACCGGTTTCCAGGGGGTCTAACCCAAACTGGATCCCCTACCTTGTATGTGTTATGACTCTCCTCGTCGAGTGGTTGGACAGTGTCAATGCCCTTTATCCTAACATGGTATTTGTGTATGGCATTGGCCGGTGCTGTTGTTAGTGTCTTCCCATCCTTTGGTGTGATGTTATACCAATACTTGGCCTCCGTAATGGTGCATTGCTTTCTCGCAGCAATTCTCTTGATGCTGCGATGACTCCTCTCAGCAATGCCATTCCCTGATGGCACATGAGCACATCGCAGTCGTAGTCGGACACCCCACTCATTCAACAACTGCCGAACTTGGTGACTACAAAAAGCAGCATCGTTGTCCATCAATATCTCTTCCGGCGCACCTCGCTCAGAAAAGATAGATAACAGTTGGCGGACAACATTCGCTGAGTCCTGCCTGGTCATTTGCCGCCACACCGCAAAACGAGTGGGTCCACAGTCGATAAGGGTTAGAAAGGGCTTACCACTGTAATGGGTAATATCCATCGCTAATCGTTGCCACACATGCTCAACTTCCAATCGCCCCTTCTGCCATTGCTCAGGTGCAGGATCGATAGACTGGCATGCCTCACAGTGCTTGATGATCTGCCTGACATCCGCCCTTGTCACTGCCGGGTCCACACGCCTTGCAAAATACAAAGTTCTTTTGATACCTGGATGTCCACTCTGCACATGAATTCTTTGTATTTGGCATGAGCTAATCGCGCCAACTGCGCAAGATCGAGCAGTGAACTCCACGCCTGTCTTCACAGCTTCATACCATTTGTGAGGCACACGGGTTAGTTGGTCTGCACGATTACAGTGTGATGCCACGAGCGTTACACTCACCGACAGGTCATATTCTGATACCAGACTCTTCAGGGTGTTTAGCCTCCGCCGGATTAACATCTCACTGGCTGCCTTAGTACGGACTCTTGTTCGTCCTGAGAGAGTGTCGGACACCCAGTGGTAGACGCAGAGAGAATCCGTGTACAAGTGTAACTTCTTCGACTGCCATTGCAGTGCCAGATTTAAACCCTTCATAACAGCATCCAGTTCTGCCAGGTTGATGTGTTGAGCATCATTCACGGGTCGCAGCCAGCATGCATCTTCAATTACATTTCCACGTTGCTCCAATAACACTCCCAATGCCAAAGAACTAGCGTCAACCCACACATTCACAGTGTCCCCATCGACACACCATTCTCCACGGGCAGGATCCTCCTTGTTAACTCTCTCTAGGGTTTCTGTCATCATCAGAGTTAGAAGAGCATCATCAGATACATCATCCCAACCTATAGTTACTAAACTTGCCCTGCATTTGATGACGCCCACAGCTGCTCGGAGCCAGCCACACGCTGGTAAGTGACCAATAAGTTTCTCCACACAAGGAAAAAATAGTCCGCCGTGTAATAACATCAGGGATGGTTGGAATCTCACTGCCACGCCTCCATCGTAAGGTACCATCTTTCCCGCAAACGTCCAATCCTAATACCCGTGCTCCATCCCTCAGACGTTCGGGATCCTTGCACTCCGGAATTGAGCTAACTTTTCTCTGACGTGCGACGCAGATTGTACGTCTTCATTGGCGTACACATCATCAATATAGGCCGATGTTGCGTCCTCAGTGGTCTTTTCCTGGGACAACACTGCATTTACGATGGTCTTCATGATTTGCGGTGCCACATTCAGCCCAAAGCCAAGCCGAGTAAGGCAGTATCTCTGACCCCGGAACCACACTGTCTGGAACGGCCACAATGTCTCATCCACTCGCACCTGCAAATAAGCCTTCCGCAAGTCTACTATAGACACATTGGAGCCCTTCTGGCGCCATTCTCTCAGCTTGCTGGCGCACACGTCAGCATCGGCAGTGTACGTCTCAATGTATCTATTGAGTTCACGATAGTCCAGCATCGGATGAACTTTTGATTTTTTATGCTGGACTACCGCCATTAAGGGAATCAGACCCTTGGGTGGTCCCAGCTTGTTGGGGTAGGGGATCAGCCATCCATCCTGGATCCATGCCTCAAGTTCCTTCTCGTATTCATTACGGGCCTCGTCGGGTATCGAGTACTCTGCAATGCTATTCTTGAGTTCGGTTGGCGCCCTTCCTTCTGTCCACTTCCACGATGCAGTCCATGCTTTTTGGTGAGGGTCGTAGCCCACCTTAAAATCAGGCCGATCAATGTGAACTGCAGCACACACTGGGGTTTCCAAAAATCGCACAGTCCCATCTCTTCCGATAACCACTCCCCCCAGTGCCTTAATAACATCATATCACAACAGTACATCGAATCCCAGCAAATCCCCTCGCATCAACAGCACATTAATGTTTGCGGCCATACCAGAGTCTGTGTGGACTTTGACAGTTCCGGCTCCACAGCAAGCTTGCTTATTGCCACCTATTGTGGTTACTTTGATGTTCTGCTTTGTCCAGTTTCGACACAACTTGGCACTCATGATGGTGTGTGAGCATCCGGAGTCGAGAAGAGCTGAACAAAGCACTTGGTCCATGTACACATTTATTGTCGGTTGCGCCTCAATTAAATCTTGTCCGGGGAACAGGGCGGCGCTGACGTCCTGCCCCCTGATGCATTTCCCGCACAATTTTGGGATAAATGTCCATAGCTACCACATTGGAAACAGCGCGGGCGCCCCCGCCCCTTGTTAGTACAATTTCTTGCAATATGGCCTCGCTGACCACAGCAGAAACATCTCCCATTGGTCGTGGGTCTCAAACTGGGACTCTTTTCAACATTAGTCTTGGCTGCCTACGCCATCATTACAACTGGTTCCCTCAGGTCCTCCTCATCTCTGATAATGGCTCGAGCGCATTCTAACAAATGTTCCATGGGCGTTACAGATACGCTGGTGGAAGCCCTCAACAGTTGCTTAACATGGGTGGGAAGGCCGGCCACAAACGCATACGCCAGTATTTGCTCTGACACTCCATTGCAAAATAGAACTGCAAGTTTCTTCAGCTCCGCGAAGAAGACGTCCATGGTTTCTCCTGGCATGAGCTTCCTAGTAGCAAATGTTTCGTAGGCCGTACAGGGATCCATGGCATATGCCTTGTATAAAGCATTTTTTATACAGGTAATATCAGCCTTCTCCACAGCACTCAGTTGCTGATATACACTTAGGGCGCCTCCAGCCAATCTCAGGGGAATCACGGTATGCACCCTCTTTACTTCACAGTGGTTGCAGGTCAGCTCAACCCTTTCGACCCAGTCGACAACAGAAGTGGATCCGTCGAATTCGGGTATCAGTTTTAAAGCAAACTTTGCCCCAGCCATAGTTGTCCAGGAAAAGAGACAAAATGAAATCGCCGAAATAGCTTATGACCTTCACCTTCACCGAGGTGAACGATTTATATGACCTTCACCGAGGTGCGCGACTTGACACACAAAAATAAACCGCCTCTTAATCACCTGCTAATGTACGCGTCACTGTAACGTCCAATGACAACAACAACAACAACCTTCTCACTCGACCTGCCTTTATATCACTATCTCAATCCCTTCTCTTGCGCATGCGCCTGTAGATTCCTGACAACCTCGAGACTTCCGCTTATAAAAACCCAAGTTTTGTTGTCGCGCATGCCTATACAAGGCACAAACACGAGGGCGTTTGTTGTGTTGGTAAGTACTACAGTGGAGTTTGAGGTAAAGCGACTGGCAAGCAGATTAGCCTTGTCGGTTGCTGTGCAAGCAACCTCATGATTATTTGATAGTGGAGGGAATCGTTGACTGCCCATTATTTACTACATTTTGTAGATTTTCCAAAAATCATGGGTTCTTAATTTTTGTGCTTCGATGCGTTTTCTGGTGGTTTCAGTGTAATCTGTCTTAGCTGTCACTATTACTCTCTTACAATTATTTCTAGCTTCTATATACTTCTGTCTGTTTGAACTGGACTTATGTCGGTTGAATCTGCAGAACGCATGCTGCCTTTGAGCAATGGCAGCTGCACAAGCAGAAGTAAACCATTGGAGAGAGTCGGGCTTGCTACAGAATTTCCATGTGGGAACATGTGCTTCAATTGCAGTTTTGAACCATTCAGTGGTCTCATTTGCACACTGTTCCGCTGGGGCATCTCTGATGAGTTCTCTGATGGCTTCCGTTGTTTTGAGTAGTGAGTCTTCAGTTTTAGGGCGAAAATTTAGGGTGATTTCTACCACTATCACAGTGTTATCAGCATTCCCGAGCGGGTTGTGGGCATTTATTGTACAATCATCGGGAACTGTTGTCAGAAATAGATCTAGAAGTGAGGCATGTTGATCTTGCTGGTCTGGGAAACGCGTCGGAAATGTAACCATCTGAGATAGGGAATGGGATATAGAGAAGCCATGTGTTGTGCTACCAGCTCCGTCTGTGTAATTAGAGAATCCAAGCCAGTTACTGTGGTGGACATTGAAGTTACCAAATGCATGTGCTTGTGTACTAGTATCGAGGGAGAGAGCTATATCTATGTTGTCAGAGACTTTGTTTATTAAGGTACAGTCCTGGGTTGAGGGAGAACGGTAGAGAAAAAACAAGTAGCTAATATTAAGTTGCATATTTAGTCTGAAGTAAATAAAAGCCTGGTCATCTGATTCTAGTTTTATTTCCCTAGTCAGGGGGAGGGTGTTACGAATATAGACTCCAAGCCCATGCATATGTCTGTCTGCATCCTTACGGCAGAGTGGGAGATAACCAGGCATACTAAAGTGGTTAGAGGGAATGGAGGAGTGAAGATTAGTTTCACTTAATGCTAAGATATCTGTGGTGTTTACAAGGAGAAATGATTCAACATCATCTAAGTTAGTTCTAAGCCCGCGGATATTCGTAAATGCAAGCCTCAAGGGACGAGGCAGGTTGGTTTTCTTTTAGTTTGGTCCTGGTTTAAATGTAACTTTTGCTTGAGCTGTCATTTCATTTTATTTAATTTAAAAGTTTCAGTTAGGGTGAGTGAGTATCCAGCGACAAGTGGTTGTGCAGAACATCAGACTTGCAATACAAGTAGACCATCAGCTATCCTCACCCACTGAGGATGAGTACAGGATCCCCTTCCATGCACGACATGGCACTAAAAACATCCCAATATTATACAACTGTTGATGGAGCAGCCGCTCTAAGCGCTACCAAATAGTTAGGGCTCCTGTACTATCAGTCGGAAACAGCAGCCAGGAAACTGTCAATCCGGTACCCTCTATCCATTAGGCAAAGTCAGCCTAGTCCAACTGCACCGACATATATGGTACTGAAGCACTCCCGCTGTGTTCAGTTTAGAGGGATAGGATGTGGTGGGAGTGGGAAAAATGGCCTTCATTGCCCTAGTCAGGAAACAAGGTAAACCACTGGGTGATTCTGATGAGTCCCTGTGATAGCACCTCTACACCTGGCTAATAGGCAAAGAAGGAGTATGAAAGCCAGGTGATAAACAGAGCCTATCTCCTCCTTAAGCAGTTTAGGTTTGCCAACTGGTGATTTGTTTGAGTCACCAGCTCTAGGACTAAAGAGGCCTCCCTCCCCTAGGTTTAACTTCAGAGTTTTCCTTCTCCTAGACGGATGACCTGGGGTGATCTATGGGTCCATCAGCACCGAGAGGGTTCGCCCAGCACCTGGGTCCTAATCCAGGTAGTTCTACGACCCCGCACGGGTAGTTAATATTAATCGGTTATTTAGGTTAATATCTACTGAAAAAATCGGTTATTTAGGTTAAAATCTACTGAAAAATTACACTATATATATATATATATATATAAATATATATATATATATATATATATATATATATATATATATATATATATATATATATAAATGTAATCCTTGGTTCGTTCAAAATCAATAAAACCATATTTCTACATTACCAATTTATTTGAAATTTTCATACAACCCCTCTTTAGAGTCGAGGGATGTTTCTATGTTATTAAAATAAATTAATATCGCCAATTATAAAAATGTTATATAAAATAAAAATATTTTTCGTAAGCCCATACTGCGGACCTGTCCTATTGGTAGAACTGAACTTCTGTTTCAATTCATTTCATACACCACAATTTGACGAGATGAATTAGATTTCATTTTCTGTTTACTCGATAAGTAAAAAAAAAAAAACATCCCCTATTTTAAAAATTTAAATTCATTTTTATCTTCCAAATTTTTTAATTAAAAATTTTTTTTCTTTATTATATCAGGCAAAAAAAAGTTGCTCACTTGCGTTTTGAGTTGAAGCATAAAAGTCGAAGTTGTTTTTTTTTTTTTTTAAACAGTTGTTTCGATATAAGAAAACAAACTTTTTTATTATTAAAACTATAAATTGTTAGGTGAAAGTATAGGTTTTTCGAAGAAAATTTACAGATTGGTAACGTGCTTAAATAATATTTGGTGCTAATGCAGAGAGTGATCCACGCTATTTTTTAAATCATATTTCCACGTTTAGTTAAAGTTTTATGATATGTTTTTTATTCAACTGTACAGTTAAAGTACAGATTAGGTACAAAACACCGTCCCCACCCCATGTTAAGAATGGCTTTTTAAATAATAACATTATTATTTCAGCACGGATCACTCTCTGCATGAGTGCCAATTAATGTTTTGTTTTTTGCTTTTTTTTTTACCGTAGTGTTTTTGGTACTCATGCACTTATTGATCCGTGCTGAAAAAATAACGTTATTATTTAAAAAGCCATCCTTAACATAGGGGAGGGTGTTTTGTAACTATTCTGTACTTGAACCTTACAATTGAATAAAAAAATATTTGAAATGACGACTTTAGTAGGTTTTCAACTATGCTGAATATGGAAATCGCGTTGAAATTTTGCAGAAATAAGTAGTTATCGAGATATAAAAAGTTGTATAATGCATTGTAATCTCTGGTGGCCATCGCGTGTCATAAACAAATCTGCGCGCGTAACAAAGATGGCCGCCAAAGAATACAATGCATAAAACAACTATTTATATCTCGATAACTACTTATTTCTGCAAAATTTCAATGCGATTTCCGTATTCAGCATAGTCGGAAACCTACAAAAGTCGTCATTTAAAAGAAAATTGTGCAGGTGGACCTAATCTAAAAAAATACGAAAAAAACATAAAACTCTGATTAAACTTGGAAATACGATTTAAAAAATAGTGCGGATCAGTAAGTGCATTAGCACCCATTAATCGACTAACGTGACCTTATTGCAAAATAAGCTCCGGCTACAATGTTGAACGCGCCGTTCACATTGTTTTTTTGTTTTGGTTTTTTCAAAGTTAAATTCAACTTTCACAATATCTTTTTATTTTTTTATAATTTCACAATATCTTTTTTTAATAATAAATTGTTAGTTGAAAACACAGAATAGTTACAAAACACCATCCCCTCTCTTTGGCTGAAAAAAAAAATGAAATAAAAATATTACGTACTCATGCAGAAAGTGATCCGGGCTGAAATGATAACGTTATTATTCAAAAAGCCATTCTTAACATGGGGAGGGGAGGGTGTTTTGTACCTATCCTGTACTTTAACCTTACAATTGAATAAAAAAACATATAAAACTTTAATTAAACTTGGAAATACGATTTTAAAAATAGTGCAGATCAGTAAGTGCATTAGCACCAGAAATTGTTAGGTGAAATACAGAAAAGTTTCTACCAAGAAAACCGTTATTTTTTAACCATACTTACCAGGGGGGGGGGTCACTATTCTGTGCTTTCAACTAAGAATTTATTAAAAAAACAAAAGGTAAATTTTCACATTAGGTCCACCTCCACAATTTTTAACATGGGTAGGTTGGGGGTGTTTATTCCGAAAGCTGTTCTTAACATGGGGAGAATGGTGGTATTTATTCCAAAAGCCGTTTTTAACAGACGTAAGACAGGTAAAAGTTTAAAACACATGGTTAGGCATGGGTGTTGTTTATTCCGAAAGCCGTTCTTAATATGGGGAGGTTGGGAGTGTTTATTCATGGCTGCCAGTGAATTATAGTTTGTATATAGGGTTATAGTACAGGTCTTTATATCTCGAAAACTACTTGCCTCTGCAAATTTTAAATGAGATTTTCGTATTCAGCATAGTCGAAAATTGTGGAGGTGGACCTAATGTAAAAAAAAATACCCTTCCAAAAAAAGATATTGTGAAATTTAAAAAAAATAAATAATAATATAAATAATATAATATAATAAAATAATAAATAAAATTAGACAGAAAAATACTCCCTTTGGGTTTGTACTTGCACAAAGACTTGAAAAAGTTGTCAACAAAGACAAATATATAACAAGTAAATATTTTCAAAGGCAAGATAAGTTACTTTTCTACCTAACTGGATAATTTTTAGTGTTTTTATTGGGTTTGTACTACTGTACATATTGTTAAGTTTTGAGACATTGTGTTGAACAAAGATGGCAGCATAGTTCAGATCAGTAACCAAGATGGTGGCCAAGAATTAAATGCGGTCCGTGATGTAGTAAACGGCGAATTGATTGAATCCAAAATTCGACAATTTTTATAATAATTTTGAAATGTTTTCATTGGTTGTTTTAGCACAGCCGTTGGTTATAAAAGTGATTGACGAATCCATTCGTCTCATACCCCCATTAGTTCTCTGATGGGGAAGGTCTCCTAGCAGCTTCGGCTGCAGGGAGACAGGATAGTAGTACTCGTCAAGGATTCGTCACTTGACACTCAGCCCAACAGGTGAGGGGCCGGGAACCGGCCAACCACCTGTTGGGCTGAGGTACGCCACCGGGGTAATACCTAGGAGGTCCACCCTCCCAGGCCTTGCCACTGGGCTTTCCAGTGGAGTAAGTTCATTGCTTACTGCCTGAGGCGCCCCTACCGGGGAATGCCGACGGGGTTACTCAGGCAATTTTTACAATTGCAGGAGTGCCCCTCCTTTAGGGGAGCCTGCTGGATCCCCACTTTCCAGCCTTGTGCCACATTTTGCCGAGGTGGGCGGCAAATAAATAACTACCCCCATTAGGAGTCAAAAACATTTTACACATATAGATTCGAAAAAGTTGTCAAAAAATAAATGTTTAACAAATATTATCAAAGGCAAAATATGTTACTTTATTACCAAAATGGATAACTTTAGTTTTTTTTAATCTAAAATATTTATTCGGCTCGAAAAACGCAGTGTTTACTGCTATATTTGAAAATTACAAATGGCGGCAGACTCTGTGTTAAACACGTTAAGTTTGGGAAAATGAGTTAAAACTAAAAAACTATACAAAATACTGTTAAAAACCACCGAATACATGTCTGCCTATGTCACGGTAACATATATTAAGTGAGTTCCTGGCAGTATTTTGTATAGTTTTTTAGTTTTAACTCATTTCCCCAAACTTAACGTGTTCAGCACAGTCTGCCGCCATTTGTATTTTTTTAAATTTGCCGATAAACACTACATATTTTCGAACCGATTAAACATTTTATACTAAATAAAAACACTAAAATCTTATCCAGTTAGGTAGAGCATTTACTTTCCTTGCCTTTGATAACATTTATTTGTATATTTATTTTTCGACAACTTTTTCGTTTGTGTTTAGTAATACAAACCCTTTTTATTTACTGTAACGTTTAGTCGGCTTGAAAAACAGTGTTTATCAGTGTATTTGAAAAATACAAATGGTGGCGGACACTGTTGATGTTAAGTTTGTGGAAATGATTTAAAACTAAAAAACTATGCAAAATACTGTCAGAAACCCACCGAATATGTCAGCCTATGTCACGTTAACATATAATCAGTGGGTATCTGACTCTGTTTTGTATAGTTTTTTTAGTTTTTAACTGATTTTCCCAAACTTAACGTATTCAACGGAGTCCGCGACCATTCGTCTTTTTCAAATACATTGATAAACACTGAGTTTTTCGAGCCGATTAAACATTTTACATTAAATAAAAACACTAAAAAATTACCCAGTTAGGTAGAAACATAATTTACCTTACCTTTGCTTTCATTTATTTGTTTTGGACAACTTTCTCGAATCTGTGTATAGTACCCCCCCCTCACCCAAATATTAATTAAAAACTCACATTTTTTAATACAATAATAATAAAAAAAAAATCTATTTAGCGTTTCAAAATTTTAGCAATGTTTGGCTTAATCCACGGAATGTTGGTCGAGCCCAAGCCATGATTGATGGTAACTCCCGAGGATCTGGATCTAATTCTGCAAGAGTACCATTTTTTTTCATTTTCGCCTTTTTTTTACTTTTTGGAATGGATTGTTGTACTAAGAAACATGCATTTTCTCTTTTTATTAGAATTTTCCATTACACCAAATTGAGCCACAGCAATGCGTGGCAGGGTACAGCTAGTATATATATATATATATATATATATATATATATATATATATATATATATAAAGTTATCTTGTCGGTGTATGTTCAAAAAGTCTCTACTAAACTCCTCTCTGAGTTAAAATTTGATATATAGGGTATTTGGATCTAAAGCACACTTTCAATTTGGCTTTTAGCCTGCAAAAATTGCTGCTAAAGGATCAAAATTGAAAACAAAAACGTTGACTTTGGCAGGGTAAGTCAAATAATGATGCATGCAAAAAATTAAACATTCATAGCTCAAAATCACTTAATTTTTAACCTTTCGTAGCCATCTGTTCATAACTCAGATGGTAATGATGCTGAAGAGATAAACAATGATGAAGGATGGAGCACTAAACGTTTTGGTTTTGATTCTAGCAGATAACACCGAAGTCATATTTTTCATAACTTTTGAAACCATTACTATGCATTGGATAATTATCAATTAAAAATTGGCTCTATAATAATCAATAAAAGATCCGCATGAATTAAAACATAAAATTTATGCTTATTTTATGCCTGGGCAATATATTTATGGCAATTAAGCTACACAGAGGCTACTGCATTTAATTCCCCTAGGAAATCATTAGGCTTAATGCATTTTTTTGCATGAGAATTCCGTGCAGCAATAAAACATGTAAGCCGACAATAATCAAACACAAGTAACCTGTAGCTTACTTGATATAAATATATTTTCATAACTTACTATATTTATATATATATAAAGTAGTAGTGTCCATGTGTGTGTGTGTGTGTGTGTGTGTGTGTGTGTGTTGTTACAACCCGGAATGTCTAGGGGTAAAAGTCGTAACACAAAATATAAAAAAATTTATTTAAAAGAAATTAGTTTTCCCGGGTTTTTAGGTACGGGAGGGATATATTCATTTTCTCGAAAGACATTTATAAACACAAAACAGGAAAAACACATCCAAGTAACAATACCGAGGCCAATGGAAAAATTAACACAATTTTATTTACATATATAAAAATATATTGTAACGAAAGTAAAAGAGAATGTGTAACTGGATAAACAAACAAACTTGAAATAGATTCGAGAGAGAATTTCCGCGCAAAAGAAATAAAGAGTTCACACCCTGTCGTCTGCTTTTAACTCCAAAATGGAAGGATATCCTTTTTGTGTTTTTGTTTTTGTAGTTGCTTTCATATATGAGAGAGAGATATATAGAGAGAAAAATAAACAATCGACTCACTCAGCGCCGGGTTTTAAATATTTCTGTCGCATTCCTTTCTTTTGAAACAATTTCGTTCCTTCGTCCATTGGATACATCGTCATTCCTCATTATCGCCTTTTTTTCGTTTTCTCTGTCGTCAAAATATATCGTTCATTTCTTCACCGTCGTCAGCACCACAAACGCCGTCACCATCGCCAACAATGTCGCTTCCCTGACCCTCCTCCTCGGCTGCTATATCGTAACTGTCTCACCACCCTGCACCGCTCCTTTCCCTCTCTCTAATGGTATACCTTTCTCTCTCTCTTTGGCGCCCCCTCTCTCACTGTATGTACCTGCATCTCTCTCGCGTCACTCGCTCAATAACACGCAAGGCGGATGCCTGCAGCTTTCCATCTCTCTAGTTTCATATCTTCTCTCTCCCCCTCTCTCTTTCTTTACAGTTTATAGGCGTCCACTTGCTGTATTTTCGTATGTTCTCTCTCTCTCTCTCTTTTTCTTTTTCCGGATGTTTACAAATTCACTGAGAGCAGACGACAATATAAAGCGCGATAAAACAGAATTTTCTCTCTCGACCTTTTTTTTTTTATAATATTAAAAATAATTATTGTCTCAAATTATATATTTTTTTCACATATTTGTAACACCCACCCCCCATATTAGAAAAAAAGAAAATCTTTTCCAAAGATTTTTTTTTTTTTTTTCATACTTATTTTGTCCTGTCCCACACGTTTTCGTATGATATTGAAATCTCTTGGAATTATCTTACGATCTAAAAGAAACATACAAGAAGTGTTCTAGGTTATCCATATTATACATGGGATAAAGCATCAGCACAAACGTTGTTCACTCCTCTGATATGCTGGATTTTCAAGTTATATTCTTGTAGAATCAAACTCCAGTTTAATAATCGTCGATTTTGATTCTTCATCTTGTATAAGAAAGTAAGGGGGTTGTGGTCAGTATAAACGAGTATTTGCGTACACGAGGAAGAAACATACACGTTGAAATGCCTTAAGCTGAGGACGAGGGCTAACGACTCCTTTTCAACAGTCGAATATCCCCTTTGATACGCATTAAACTTCCTGGACAAGTAGCTAACTGGATGTTCAATACCGGCTGAATCTGTCGAGTAATACGGAACCAAGACCAGAATCACTGGCATCGATGGCTAAACGGAATGGCTGTGAGAAGTCAGGGGTTTTCAAAACAGGTTGAGAACATAGTAAAGATTTGATTTGCTCAAATGCTTTTTGACAAGTTGGGGTCCAGGAGAATTTCACCTTCTTGGACAGCATCTGGGTGAGTGGTAACGCTATGTCGGAAAAGTTTCGACAGAATTTCCTGTAATATCCGGCCATGCCGAGGAATCACCTCAGACTCTTCAAATTAGCAGGGGCAGGGTAATCTACAATGCCTTAAATTTTTGCCTCAACCGGGGATACCTTCCCGTAGCTGACTGTATGTCCTAGGTATATAACTTCAGCCTTGCCAAAGTCGCTTTTAGCTAAATGAACCATGAGGTTTGCCCGCCAAAGTCTATCCAATACGGGTCTCAAGGACATTATGTGTTCAGCCCAGCTCTCGATGTTGTCGATATAGATTTCAACACCGGATAGATCTCGCAAACATGAATTCATCATTCTCTGAAAGGTGGCTTGGGAGTTCTTCATCCCAAAGGGCATGACTCTATATTGGTACAAACCATGGGGTGTAACGAAAGCCGATATCTCTTTAGCACGCTCAGTCAAGGGTACACACCAATATCCTTTGAGTAGGTCTAGCTTAGAAATGTATGTGGCCTTGCCAATTTTGTCGATGCAGTCATCCATCCTGGGTATGGGGTGAGAGTCTGACTTTGTGATAGCGTTCACTTTGCAGTAATCTGTGCAAAAGCGAACGGATCCATCTAGTTTTCCAACTAATACACAAGGAGATGACCAGCTGCTCTGGCTAGATTCAATGATGCCATGCTCGAGCATGTATCTGACTTCTTGTCTAATTATTTCTGCTTTATGTGGGCTTACACGATATGGGTGTTGCTTAATAGGGGTGACCTTTTCGATTTCCACATCATGTTGCACGATGTTCGTTTGTTTAGGAATGTCGGGAAAGAGATCGCTATAGCTCCGAATGAGGACGGTCATATCGTTTCTTTCGCTATTTGTTAAATGAGATAGTACGGGTGTAAGATTGGCTAATATCTCTGAGTTTGATAGCCTCGGAGGGTGGTTGTCTTTCTCCGGGATCCTTTCACTGTCCTCCTCGGGTCCTTTTATGGAAGCAGACGGAGTTGTGACTACAATAAGGTTTATTTTATCCCTTTCAAAATACGGTTTGAGCATATTGATATGGCACATCTGTGTCGCCTTTCTACGATCAGGAGTATTTATTATATAGTTTAGTTCACTGACCTTCCGAGCAATGGTGTAGGGGCCGTGGAACCGAGCCTTAAGTGGATGACCAGATAATGGTAACAAAACAAGCACATTGTCTCCGACTTTGAAAGTCCTGGGGGTAGTATTTCGGTCATAATGTTGTTTCATTCTGGCTTGAGCTGTTCGTAATCTTTCACGTGCCAGTCAGCTGGTTTCATATAGTCGGTTTATGAACCATGACACATACTCCAGTATGGGTTCACAGGTGACTCCTTCCTGCAGCCATTTTTCTTTTAACAATGCTAGGGGTCCACATACTGAGTGGCCAAATATTAGTTCGAACGGGCTGAATCCTAGAGACTCCTGTGTGGCATCTCGCGCTGCAAACATCAAAAAGGGAATACCCTCATCCCAATCTTTCTGGTGACTAAGGCAATAGATCCGGATCATGGTTTTCAGTGTAGAGTGAAATCTCTCTAGGGCACCTTGGGACTGGGGATGGTATGCGCTTGACTTTACGGTTTGTACGCCCAGTACACTCATAGACTGTCGAAACATCCTGGACATGAAATTCGATCCTTGATCAGACTGTATTACCCTCGGTAGTCCGATCATGGAGAAGAAGTTGAGAAGAGCCCTTGTGATTTTCTCAGCAGATACGTTCCTCAGCGGGATTGCTTCTGGAAATCTGGTAGATGCACAGAGGATAGTGAATATATACTGATTTCCTCGTTTGGTCTTAGGAAGTGGACCCACGCAGTCGATTAAAACACGGCAAAATGGTTCTTCAAAAGCGGGTATAGGATGTAGGGGGGCGATTGGTATCTTCTGATTTGGCTTGCCTGCCATCTGGCAGGTGTGGCAAGTTCGGCAAAAGTTGGATACATCTTTGCAGACTCCAGGCCAGTAAAAGTGTTTGGTGATCCTATCATAGGTTTTACGGACGCCTAAGTGGTCTCCCAAGGGGGTTTCGTGCGCTATTTCCAACACTTCGGCCCTACGTGCCTTTGGTAACACTAGTTGGTATATCACCGCCCAGTCTTCGTGAGCTGGGGATTGCAGGGGCCTCCATTTCCTCATCAGTACACCATTTTTTATAAAATATCCAGAGGGTATTTTTTCCAGTTCTTCTTTGGGCAGTGCTTCTTCGAAGAGGGGGGAAATCCCATCATCCTTCCACTGTTCTTGTATGATCAGTTGCCGCGAAGCGGGAACTTGTAGGGAGGTTTCGTTGGTATGGGTATTATTTGGATCTGTGGGTGGCGAGTTGAGCTTCCCCTCAAGATTCATAAATGATTTCGATAGGTCGATTTCCTCATCTTCCCTGGACCGATCTTTTGCCTCTAACCTTTCCTCTGCTGTTCTTTTTGCGGACTGGGCACGGGTTACTGCACACGCTGGGAAGATGCCGGGGTGTTGTTCCTCTATCATCTCAGTGTTTTCTGAAGTGTTTGGCTCTACCATCACTCTTGGGTGGGGAACAACTCTTTCGCCGGCTAGATCATTCCCGAGTAACATCGAGATACCCTTCATGGGTGGGCTATCGACTACGCCTACTTCCACCAGACCACGTACTATGTTCGAATCAAGAGAGATTCAGTGGATCGGTACATTAATATACCTTCCCCCAATTCCGCGAATTATAACGAATTCTCCTGTCACCGTCTGTGACTTGCATGGCATACTCTGTTTTAAAACCAGCGATTAGGTTGCTCCAGTGTCGCGAAGGATTTTTACTTTCCGCCAATTCGTGTGGTCAGTTATCGGATATATCAGACCATCCGACACAAATGGTTGGAACTCCTCCCTGATTTTATCGCCGTCGTTCTCTGCAGGGGGTTGATAGGTGGTGATAAAGCCTTGCGGTTTACCAAGTGGTCTTTACATCGAGTTCACATTTTCCCTTGCGCGGCAGTTCATTGCAATATGTCCAACCTTCCTGCAATAATAGCACGTTACAGGCCTATGTGTCTTTGTCATTTGATAGGTGGGTGGTCGGATCGAGTTGTTTGGGGATCTGTTTCTGATGTCAGGGGGTCGATATATCTTACTGTCTGGACTATGCCCTAAGCTGTGAGTAACACTACTTGTTTTCCGGGAGTTCGAGCGGGTCTCGGATAATTTTAGGGGTTTATTTCCCTCGCATGCATGCGTCAGGGCGTACTCGTTGGCAAGGATCGCCATTTCGTATGTTGTGTCGATCCGCCTCTCGTCCAGGAATAATTTTAGTTCACTAAGGAGGCAGCTCTTGAACTCCTCCATCAAGATCATTTGACGGAGTTTTTCGTAATCAAAGGTGGCATCTTTAGCCGAGGTCCACCTATTGAAATGAGTTTCTTTCTGACGGAAGAATTCGACGTACGTATGGTCTTCTTCCTTTTGGCATGACCGAAATCGTTGCCGATATGCTTCAGGCACTAACTCGTAATTATGGAGGATGGCACGTTTCAGGCGGTCGTAGTCGGTGCAATCTGCTAAAGATAGGGAGGTATATACTTCCTGTGCTTTTCCTTTCAGCGCCGTCTGTAGCAGCATCGGCCATGCATCCCTGGGCCATTTAGCGCTCAAAGCTATCTTCTCAAAATGTAGGAAATACCCGTCCACATTTTCTTTGTGGAACGTCGGCACGAGCCGGATATTTCTGGGGATGTCGAATTCTTCCCTTCTTTCCTGACGGGGTTCAGGTCTGCTCTCTGTCAAAATCCGCAACACGGACTCGTCCACTAGGTCATTATCGACCAAATGTTCCGTTACTATCTCAATTAGTTTGGCTTTCCGCATACCCGGTCTGTAGTCTAACTCATACTCTCGAGCTATCGATAATATGTCATTTTTTTTCATCTTGCACAGTTCTTCAAATGACGGTGACTCTAGGAATGCTTGAACCAGTGCCATCTTTTTTTTTTTTTTTTTTTTTTTTTTTTTTTTTTAAACACCTCTTGTTACTTTAAATGTGTCCACTGTCTAGTGTCTTTGGAGAAGGATAATCCCAAACGAGAGACCCATTTATGTTACGACCCGGAATGTCTAGGGGTAAAAGTCGTAACACAAAATATAAAAAAATTTATTTAAAAGAAATTAGTTTTCCCGGGTTTTTAGGTACGGGAGGGATATATTCATTTTCTCGAAAGACATTTATAAACACAAGACAGGAAAAACACATCCAAGTAACAATACCGAAGCCAATGGAAAAATTAACACAATTTTATTTACATATATAAAAATATATTGTAACGAAAGTAAAAGAGAATGTGTAACTGGATGAACAAACAAACTTGAAATAGATTTGAGAGAGAATTTCCGCGCAAAAGAAATAAACAGTTCACGCCCTGTCGTCTGCTTTTAACTCCAAAATGGAAGGATATCCTTTTTGTGTTTTTGTTTTTGTAGTTGCTTTCATATATGAGAGAGAGATATAGAGAGAGAAAAATAAACAATCGACTCACTCAGCGCCGGGTTTTAAATATTTTTGTCGCATTCCTTTCTTTTGAAACAATTTCGTTCCTTCGTCCATTGGATACATCGTCATTCCTCATTATCGCCTTTTTTTCGTTTTCTCTGTCGTCAAAATATATCGTTCATTTCTTTGCCGTCGTCAGCACCACAAACGCCGTCACCATCGCCAACAATGTCGCTTCCCTGACCCTCCTCCTCGGCTGCTATATCGTAACTGTCTTGCCACCCTGCGCCGCTCCTTTCCCTCTCTCTAATGGTATACCTTTCTCTCTCTCTTTGGCGCCCCCTCTCTCACTGTATGTACCTGCATCTCTCTCGCGGCACTCGCTCAATAACACGCGAGGCAGATGCCTGCAGCTTTCCATCTCTCTAGTTTCATATCTTCTCTCTCCCCCTCTCTCTTTCTTTATAGTTTATAGGCGTCCCCTCGCTGTATTTTCGTATGTTCTCTCTCTCTCTCTCTTTTTCTTTTTCCGGATGTTTACAAATTCACTGAGAGCAGACGACAATATAAAACGCGATAAAACAGAATTTTCTCTCTCGACCTTTTTTTTTTTTTTTATAATATTAAAAGTAATTTTTGTCTCAAATTATATATTTTTTTCACATATTTGTAACAGTGTGTACAACTCTCCTACAGCCTACTGGACCGATCATGACCAAACCTGGCATTGTGATTTTCCCCCACCACATTATTTTTTTAAGGTCAAAGGTCAAGGTCATAGCCTATACGTATATACTCTCATACAGCCCACACCATTAGACCGATCATCACCAAACCTAGCATAATAATGATGATCCCTCACCTAGGGATGGTGCACACCATGTTTCAAGGTTAAGGTCTAAGATCAAGGTCATAGCCTATGCATATATACTCTCCTACAGCCCACAGCACTGGACCGATCATGACCAAACCTAGCATGATAATGGTCTTACACCTTAGGTATGGTGCACATCATTTTTCAAGGTTAAGGTCAAGGTCATAGCCTATAAATGTATACTCTCCTACAGCTTACACTACTGAATTGATCATGACCAAACCTGACATGTTGCACACTATTTTTCAAGGTTATGGTCAAATGTTAAGGTTGAGACTTTGCTGTACGCTTGAGTAGCTGCAAAGCGGGTACCCAAGTGTACAGCAAAGTCCCACGTAAAGTGCAGGTATCATTGCTAGTATGGAATGAGTGCTTTATGCCAAATTGATGATTGAGTGTGGTAAAAATTGTGCTCATTTTTATATCAAATACTAATCCCTATTAATCCCTACCTTCACATCAAATAGATACCATAATACTAAGTTCGGTGCTCCTTATTATAACAAAGGTCCACACAAACTTTCAGTCAGCTAGTTTTTGAGAAAAAGTGGAATGGATAGATAGACAGATGGACAGACTAAGGATATTTTTAAAAAATATTTTGAAAGGATGAAATATAGGTAAAATATTTACGCTTGTTTTCTTTTCCTTATAAGGGAAATGGTTTCCGTAATGTTTTATTGTTAAAGTGTTTTTTATTCAATAAGTCTGAAGAAAGGCTGTTCATGTGAAAATTTTCAAACGACATAATGTTTGAATTTGTCCTAATAGTCTTGAAACAATTGTAAATAACAATGAAATACACTAATTGTTGCTTTCAACCCATTCTTTGATGTCTTGGTTTTTGTTAAAACAATATATGAATGCTCAATTATGAAATATGATAATTTTGTAGCTTACAGTTTAAGTCATCTCTTTTTGGCATAAAATTTGTTGGTATATGAGCAATTATTGAACTATATAAACCCATTAAAATTCAGAATACTACAAATAAGACTCTATATGTATGTACAACATTGCCCGGTCATAATATATGCTTAAATATGATATTGTGATTAATGCAGATTTCGTATTTATTATTATATTATATTGGACCCAATATATAGTAATGATTTAAAAATTTTTAAATACGCCACCACCAAGAATCGAAACCAAAATGTTAAGCTTATGATTTACTTTTTGCCTTCACATTAATGCCTGAGCTATGAAGACATGTTTGCTGCAAGGCTAAAAATTAAAACATGAACTAGTAGCTATTACGTTACACATGCATATTCCTAATGACGTTGTTTTACCTTCACCTGGCAAGTTTCATTTTTTTTTTTCACACTTTCAAATACCCTATATATTAAGCTTCATGTCTGTAGACAAAAAACTGACAGAGGAGTTTGATAGGCAAATTTTTTAAAACAAATATGGAGACACATACATAAATATATATACAAAAAGGTTTGTGGGTTTTTTTGGGTTTTTTTTACACAGGCATCACCACAATATCAAGGCCAAGAGGCCACTACAGGAAAAAGGTTAAAGAGTGTACAGTAGAAATTGGACAATATAGTAATCATTAGTAATGGAAATTCGGTAAATTTGTTAACTTATATGGAACGGCTCATCAAGAACTTATTTACGTTAGACTTGAAGACAACCATATTGTAGTCAGCCGGAAAGCAGGAAAACGGAAGACAATTCCACAGGTGTGCAGTTTTTTTACGCAAATATTACACAAATGTAAATCATGTAGAATATCTGCATGAATATAATTACACGTAATAGTTAAATAAAGATGATCATCCCATCAGAAAACCCAAAAAACTAATAGGGAATTAATTAAAATGAAAGTTTAAAAGAATATGTAAATTAGCTAAATGTTTTGCAGATGAATGCAATTCCACAACTCATATATAACAAAGTTGTTGTTTTAGGGACTCCCTTATTCTTTATAAAATATTTTAATAAAGTGTTGTATAAAAAATAGATGGCTCCTAGCAATAAAAAAAAAATAGAGAAAAGAGTTCTTGGCTTTCAGGCCAGGATCAAAGTGTAGTATCTTTCGTTTCTTTGGGTCAGAGGAAGACACTGGGTGAGCAGACAGATCTGTATTCAACGTCCGTGAGGGAGGCTTGGGAATGCTGGACTTGTAGTGTCATCGAGACGCTAAGAGGCTGGCCTTCCTGAACCACTATATGCAAGATGAACAACTGTGGCACCCCGTGGTTACTGCCGCCTTCCCCGACCTCGTTCTCGACCCTTCTATCGAGAGCCGTCGCAGGCCACAGGGAGAATCTGCCTACATGAAAGAGTGCCGAGCCACGCTAAAACGACTACCAAGGTCCAGCAACCTTGTGACTGCTACCCGTAGGGAACTCCACATGGATCTAGTGAAGGGGGCTGCCGACGACCTGCTATGCGTGCGTTAGGGTTGGCAGCAGAGTGAGATCCGCTCCGCGTAGAGCTGGGTGCTAGGTTCGAGTCATCTGAACAATTCAGAGTTCTCTCTGACCTGGCGATTGGCCCGAAATGCACTTCCACTCAACAACGTACAATGCAGTTCCGGGTTTTTGGAGTCGCCTGATTGTCCCCGTTGTGGGACAACGGCCATAGAAACGACTGATCATGCTTTCTTCGATTGCTGCGAACTCCGCCGGTACTGGTCGTATGTCAGCGAGGTGACGGCTCGCATCGATCCTGAGCATCCTCGCCCAATTACCGTATCCAATGTCGTGGACAATGTGAGGGCGCTGTGGGACCAGGAAAGACAAATGGTCTACGTTACGATTATGGCCGTGGCAAGAAAGAATGGTGATTTGGACGTCAAGGTTGCTGGGGGGTGTTGTCTTTTTCTGATCAGGATCTGATCGCTTTCTTTAAACACCAACTACGGGTGAAGATCAGATGTGATAGAAGAAGGCTGCATCACTCATGGGGTGGCAAATAAAAAATAGCAAAAAGTCCTTGGCCTTTAGACTGGGATCCAAGTGTAGCATCTGTTCTGATGCTACACTTTTGGAGGAGAAACATTCTACACTGAAGCAATTATTATTTTTGGACACTGCCAGAATGCCCCTTTTTGCTCTTCTTTTGGAGAGCTGGATTTGCCCCGCATTAAAAACGACCTTGTGTCACATTTTGCCTTTGTGGGGAAGCAAATAAATACCAATAGAAAAAAAGGGTTTTTGATATGACTATCAATATACAAAATAACCCAAATTTATATATATATATATATATATATATATATATATATATATATATATATATATATATATAAATTACAATTAAATTTATCAAAATGACCAAGATGGTAAAATTAAAGTACAATATAAATATTAAAGAATTAATATTTATAAAGTTATCTCAGCCAGATGTAAAAGCTCGATAAAACCAAATAGGAGATAGAGCTTATAATACAAGCAAACAGTTAATAAAACATGTTAAAAAAACACTTTGAAAAAGAGTTAAAACCACCCATCGGAATATTGATCGGCACACCTATTTATACTCAACAGGTGATTACCAATGGCAGACTCATGAGCTTGGGAGTGCCCGGATATTCTCGAAACCTGGTGTAGTCGAATATCCCGAGGGATATGTTGGGATATTCTCATTTCTAATCTTTGGGATGTTTTTCCAACGTAGTCAGCTCCACACTGACAAACGAATTTATAAACAACAGAGTTCTTTTGAATGGTTGGCAAAACATCTTTACGAAAAGAAGAGAAAAAGGTTCGAGTTGTGTAAACTACTCTAAGCATAGTAGCTGGAAAACAACGTTGAGTAGCAGAAGAAATCCTTTTAACAATATGAAGGCCATCAGGACCCAACCATGGTAATTTTAGATAAATGGGACAACGTGATGGACCAATATGTTTACCACTATTAAATGTAGTAATTTTACGTTCAATAGTAGATTTTATTATATTAATGGGATATCCATTATTAAGAAAAATATTTGTAATTTCCTCAAGTTCCGTATCAAGACGGTTTGGTGAACAAATCATAAGTGCACGATGCGTAAGAGCGCTGATGAGGTTTATTTTTCTAGACTGAGGGGCAAAAGAAAACCAATTAAGATAGAGCCCTGTAAATGTAGGTTTTCTATAAACAGAGGTCTCAAACGTAGTACCAACTTTAGAAACACGAACGTCGAGGAATGGGAGAGAGCTACAGTCTTCAACCTCCATAGTAAATTGTAAAGATGGATGCAGGTTGCAAAGAAGACGAAGAAACTGTTCAGCTTCACTCCGAGAGGGAAAGCATGCAAAAGTATCATCAACGTAGCGTGTGTAGAATGCTGGCTTAGTAATTTTGGAAAATAATTCGTTTTCCAAAAATCCAACGAAAATGTTGGCTAACGAAGGACCAAGAGGGCTACCCATAGATATCCCATCAATTTGACGGTACATAATATTGTTGAAACTAAAGGAGACTGATTTAGTAGCAAGTTCCATCAGTTCAACGAAAATTCGTTCAGGAAATTGTGGAGATTTTAAGGGGCCACGGTATAGATAGTCAGCACAAATACCAATGGTTTCATCCAAAGGTATATTAGTAAAAAGACTATTAATGTCAAAGGAAGCCAAGAACTCGGTATTTTTAAATAAAGGTAATTTTTGTATCTGAGATACGAATTGAAAAGAATCAGAGATACAATGGACTGAATAAAAAGAAAGCACAGGTTTAAGAAGATCAACCAGCCATTTACCAAGTTCGTGTTGTGCAGAACCCAGCATAGATAAAATGGGTCGCAAAGGAATGTTGGGTTTATGGACCTTAGGTAAACCGTACATTCTAGACCTTTGAGAGCCAATGGGTCGGATTCTATCATAAATCTCTTTAGAAATAAATCCGCTTTTATGAAGTTGAAGAAATCTTTTCTGGATTTTTATTTCCATACGAAAAGTATCATCATGGCTTAAATCACCCAAACGGAGAAATTTACTTTTATCGTCCAAGATTTGTAACATTTTGGAGATATAATCCGTTTTGTTAAGTATAACATTTTGTTAAGTATAACATTTTGTTGAGTATAAATAGGTGTGCCGATCAATATTCCGAGTGGTGGTTTTCTGTTCTATACAGTGCTAGGTCGAACTATCATCTCAATATTATTGAGGCGTTGGTTATTAACAACTCTCTGTTAATGTAGACATTGGTTACCTCCCTTGCTTCAGTTACATGGTTACCTCCCTTGCTTGTGGTGATATAAATAGGAGTCGGCCATCTTGGTTTAGTCAGTTCGTTCGTACAGTTTAGACAGACTACAAGTGTCTTAAACAAATGGTAGCAGAGATATCCCTCTGTGTGCGACAAAACGAAAAAAAAAAAAAAAAAAAAAAAAAAATTTTTTTTTTTTTGTACAGCTTGTCTGTAGCACTAGACAGATCGGATATCGGATATGGCAACTTCGAACAAACAACCTCCATTGTTGGAGGGGGAGGATGTTTACGAGAACTGGAAACAAGACGTTGAAATGTGGTCGTTGTTCACGGATCTTTCTGAGGAAAAAAAAGGGCCAGCAGTGTTTTTGACGCTACCACCGAATATTAGAGAATGTGTTCGTGAATTGCCAACAAGTGACATCGGTGGACGAGATGGCTTGAAGATCTTAATAAAGAAACTGGATGACATATATTTAAAGGATGAACACACGCGCGCTTACATGACTTTTAAGGAATTTTACACTTATAAAAGATCGTCAGGTACCAGTATAAATGACTTTCTTGTTCGTTATGAGTTTTTGTACCAAAGATTAAAAAAATTCCACATTATTCTACCGGAAGGAGTGCAAGCTTTTCTTGTTTTGAACGCGGTTAACATATCGGAAGAGAACGAAAAATTAGCGCGGACAACGTGTTCTGTTTTGACGTATCAAAACATGAAGGAATCGATAAAGAAAGTATTTGGTGACATTTATCGTGATGAAAATGTACCGGCAGTGAAATCACAGCCCGATATCGTCAACTATAATTATTCTAAACCGGGTAACAACAAAAGGCGTTTTCGTCGAGGACAATCTAATCCATGTGACCGAAGTGGAAACGTGTTGTTGTGTTACAAATGTCAGTCTCCGAACCATCTAATTAGAGAGTGTCCTAGAAATACGCCCAGGTTTACGGAAGCGACAGAACAAATACACATTACGTTGTTCAGTCAAGAAAATATTTATTTGAACAGTACAAATGAAAAAATTTCAAATCTTGTAAAGGAAACATTTGGAATGGCAGTCTTGGATTCTGCTTGTACTCGCACACTGGCTGGCGAAGTGTGGCTTGATGTTTATTTGGATACTTTAAATGAAAGTGACCTGCAACTAGTGAAGTATACGAACTCAGACCGGAGTTTTTGTTTTGGTGATGGAGTGGCTGTCACAGCAATTAAAGTTGCTAAATTTCCGGTTACACTCGGAGGTATAAGAGTTTATATCGAAGCAGATATTGTGAAAAACGACTTGCCTCTTCTATTAAGTCACAAATCAATGAAGACAGCAGGAATAGTGCTAGATTTCCGGAAAGATATGTGCTGGATTTTTGATAAATGTATTGAACTAAAGACCACAACTTCAGGGCACTATTGTCTCCCCTTAACAAATAAGTTGTTGGATCATAGTGGTACTAAGAACATTGTATTACATGTTCAGAATTTTGGTCAGTGTTCTTTCACAGGAAAAAAAAAAAAAGCAGAAAAACTTCATCGACAGTTTGCTCATGCCTCGAAGGAAAAACTTGTTTCCTTGGTTAAAAAAAGTGGCAAATTCAATGACAAGGAATTTATAAAGGCGATTGAGGAGGTTTGTGAAAACTGTCAAATTTGCCTTAGATTTAAAAAAGCTCCACTGCGACCGGTTGTGGGATTGCCTCTTGGCAATAGATTTAATCACACAGTTTGCATGGATTTGAAAGAGTTCATCCACAATGAGGTGTGGATACTACATCTCATTGATGCCGCTACCAGGTATTCAGCGGCAACATTGATCAAAACAAAGAAGAAGGAGGAGATCATCAAAAACATCTTTATGATGTGGATTGCCTATTTCGGATCTCCTGTTCGTTTTCTGAGTGATAATGGGGGTGAATTCAACAACGAACACTATAGACAGATGAATGAAAAACTCAACATAGAGACCTGTACTACTGCCGCAGAAAGTCCATTCAGCAACGGTACTGTAGAACGTCATAATTTGATAGTTGCTGAGGCAATGAAAAAAACAATTGACGATGAGAAGTGTGAACCTGAAATTGCCTTGGCATGGGCTATTTGTGCAAAAAATGCCCTCCTCAATTACTCTGGACACAGTCCAAATGAACTTGTATTCGGTTTCAATGTAAATACACCCTCAATTCTGACAGACCAGTTACCTGCTATGGAGTCCTCTACTACAAGTGACATGGTGAGAAAAAATTTAAATGCTCTCCATAGTGCAAGGAGAAACTTTTTGGAAGCTGAGTCCAGTGAGAGAATTAGGAGAGCTCTCAGGTCTAATGTCAGAACTTATGCTGATGAAGATTATGCTACCGGAGACCAAATCTATTATCGGAGGCAGGGTTTTAAAGGATGGCGTGGTCCAGCAAAAGTGTTAGGCAGAGAAGGCCAGTTTGTCTTAATCAGACATGGCGGAGCATTTTATAGGATGCATCCGTGCCAATTGATGAAAGTGAATAAAAACAACGAAAAAAGAACAAAAAAAGCTGAAATGCTGGGAAACACTACAGAAGGGAAGAATGAATACCTTTCAGTTGAGGAGGAGGAGTTGCAGAATCAAGTGGTAGAAAGTGAAGATATAGACAGAGAAGAAGTTGTTGATAGTTCTACCAGTTTAAGAGATAAGACTGAAAAACCTGGCCGAAATAAGACCATAACTTATAAAATAAATGGAAGTGGGGAGTGGAAGAAAGGAAGGGTTATGTCAGTACAGCCGAAATCAACTGGCAAATATAGTCATTGGATCAATATAGAACCTGAGGATGAAAACGAGGATCAAGTTTGTATCAACTGGAATCATATTGATCATTGGAGAGAAGTGCCCCAATATACTGAACAGGAAAATGTAGTCCTGCTCACCGCTGAACAAGAGCAGTCGAAAGCTGTAATGGATGCCAAGCATAAAGAAATAAAAAACATGAACACCTATGAAGTATTTGAATGTGTGCCATACACAGGTCAAAAAACAATATCCACAAGATGGGTGATTACTGAAAAATTCAAGGATAATCAGAAAACAATGAAAGCTCGCCTTGTAGCACGAGGCTATGAAGAAAATAGTAATCTGAAAACGGACTCCCCAACATGTAGCCGTGAAGCTATGCGAATGGTCATGCTAACCGCATCAATAAAGAATTGGATGCTGCAGACCATAGATTTTACCTCAGCCTTTTTGCAAGGTGGTATTTTAGAGAGAGATGTGTACCTGAGGCCACCATCTGATGTTTGTCCTAAATCTCAAGTGTGGAAATTAAAAAGATGCATCTATGGATTGAATGATGCTCCACGGGCATGGTACAAGAGAGTTACTCAGGCTTTGATTAAATTAAAAGGAGTAGCAAGTGCTTATGATAATGCATTGTTTTTGTGGCATGATATTAAAGGAAATTTGACTGGAATTCTTGCTATGCACGTGGATGATTTTGTTTTCTGTGGAAACACAGAGTTTGAAAGGGATGTGATTGCAACATTGAAAGAAAAATTTAAGGTGGGATCTCATGAAAGTGGAACATTCAAATATGTTGGACTGAATGTTAATCAACAGGAAAATGGGATCACTGTAGAACAAGATCTATATGTATCTTCCATATCTCCAATAGAAATAAGCAAAGGGAGGATACTGAGGAAAAATGATGAACTGAATGAAGAAGAAAAGCATGAGTTGAAGAGACTTGCAGGTCAGATGATGTGGGTTTCAACTCAAACACGCCCTGATATAGCTTTTGATGTGTGTAAAATGAGCAACACTGGAAAGCATCCTAAAGTAAAAGCCTTATTTGAGGCGAATAAAGCCTTATCAAAATTGAAATCCAAGAAGGGTTCTATAACATTTCCAAAATTGGGAAAGCCCTCAGATTTACACATTTTGTGTTATACTGATGCCTCTTATGCCAGTCTGGAAGATGGATCTTCACAGGGTGGTTTTGTTGTCTTTATTGGAGGAAGTACTGACAAAATGGCCCCCATGTGTTGGGCGTCAAAGAAATTGGACAGAGTGACAAAAAGCCCATTGGCCTCAGAGACTCTTGCTCTGAATGAGGGAGCTGATGCTGGTGTTTTGACTGCGGTTATGATACAAGAGGTATTTCAGTTATCTAAATTGCCAGACGTTCTCTGCAAGACAGATAATGCATCACTTGTGGAGACGTTGAATTCCAACAATCTGGTAAGCGATCGACGATTGAGAATAGATGTAGTAAGGCTGAAGGAAATGAAGAGTAGAGGGGAGATACAGATAGAATGGATCAAGGGTTGTGATCAGGTCTCTGATTGTTTGACCAAGGCAGGAGCTTCATCTGAGCTTCTAAGGGACTTGTTAAATCAGAAATAAATTATTCACTTGAGGACAGCAGCAATGTTAATGTAGACATTGGTTACCTCCCTTGCTTCAGTTACATGGTTACCTCCCTTGCTTGTGGTGATATAAATAGGAGTCGGCCATCTTGGTTTAGTCAGTTCGTTCGTACAGTTTAGACAGACTACAAGTGTCTTAAACACTCTCGACCTAGCCTGTGTAGACAAAAGATTCTGAAACACCAGTTGGAGATATTCATTGATTTAAAACCACCTGAACAGTGAGATTTTTTTTTTTTTTTTTTCCCCACTGTTCTTCCAACTGTTACCAAAATTCCCTTCTTCCCTCATTCGTTTTCTTAGTTTTTAATTTATCATTCTGACGTTTCCTCTTAGAGGGTCAGACGATAAGGCCTTAAGGTAATTTTAATAATTTCACCTGCCCATTTCTTGTTTTTTTTTGGTATTTAAATTAAATGATGTTTCCTCTGAAATTTCTCCTTCCATTTTGCTGTACCAAAAATTTACTTACATATTTTCGAGGTCGGTACAACTCACAATTTATCAAAACGTTAAACAAAGTTATACGTATTAAAAATAAGTTAATCGTTTTGAAGTGTAGGATGGAATTTCTTAAATCTTGCCGCCTAAATCATGTTGCTCCCGGTTATATCTGCCATCGTATTTCTAAAATTAAATGTAGAAATACATTGGCAGTTCAACGTGTTTTCTTACAAGATGAAATCCTGTTTAATTCCGATACATATAATTCGTTACGTAGTAAACACCTTTTACTTTGGGCCATGGTTTGGAAAGAACTATCTTTCTTTGATAAACTCCGTTTTTCTAGGTTTTTATCCATCGGCGATAATTTTACCCGTATTAAATGTACTTCTTCTTATGATAAATATTTAAAAAATTTAATTACTAAGAAGTTTGGGATTATAACAAATTTGGATAAACATATATTTAATTATTCTTCTCATGTTTTGTCCAATACAGAAGAATTTGTTTTATCTGTTGGCTTACAATTTTGCATTCCTCCCCCTTCTGTTGATAAAATCTCAGTATTTAGTGAAATTGAATTATTGTATACTCAATTAAAACACCATTCGCCTATCTCTACTGATGAATTAACTAGTGTTAAAATTCAGTTGGGCGAATTAGGTCGGAGGTTTTCTGCCATAAATACTAAATCTAGTGATTTTGTTTGGCAGAAAAATCATTTTGAAGCGGCAAAATTAATTAGGTCTAATCCCGACATTTATCTTTCTCGCCCGGATAAAGGATCGGGCGTTGTTATACTTAACAAAACGGATTATATCTCCAAAATGTTACAAATCTTGGACGATAAAAGTAAATTTCTCCGTTTGGGTGATTTAAGCCATGATGATACTTTTCGTATGGAAATAAAAATCCAGAAAAGATTTCTTCAACTTCATAAAAGCGGATTTATTTCTAAAGAGATTTATGATAGAATCCGACCCATTGGCTCTCAAAGGCCTAGAATGTACGGTTTACCTAAGGTCCATAAACCCAACATTCCTTTGCGACCCATTTTATCTATGCTGGGTTCTGCACAACACGAACTTGGTAAATGGCTGGTTGATCTTCTTAAACCTGTGCTTTCTTTTTATTCAGTCCATTGTATCTCTGATTCTTTTCAATTCGTATCTCAGATACAAAAATTACCTTTATCTAAAAATACCGAGTTCTTGGCTTCCTTTGACATTAATAGTCTTTTTACTAATATACCTTTGGATGAAACCATTGGTATTTGTGCTGACTATCTATACCGTGGCCCCTTAAAATCTCCACAATTTCCTGAACGAATTTTCGTTGAACTGATGGAACTTGCTACTAAATCAGTCTCCTTTAGTTTCAACAATATTATGTACCGTCAAATTGATGGGATATCTATGGGTAGCCCTCTTGGTCCTTCGTTAGCCAACATTTTCGTTGGATTTTTGGAAAACGAATTATTTTCCAAAATTACTAAGCCAGCATTCTACACACGCTACGTTGATGATACTTTTGCATGCTTTCCCTCTCGGAGTGAAGCTGAACAGTTTCTTCGTCTTCTTTGCAACCTGCATCCATCTTTACAATTTACTATGGAGGTTGAAGACTGTAGCTCTCTCCCATTCCTCGACGTTCGTGTTTCTAAAGTTGGTACTACGTTTGAGACCTCTGTTTATAGAAAACCTACATTTACAGGGCTCTATCTTAATTGGTTTTCTTTTGCCCCTCAGTCTAGAAAAATAAACCTCATCAGCGCTCTTACGCATCGTGCACTTATGATTTGTTCACCAAACCGTCTTGATACGGAACTTGAGGAAATTACAAATATTTTTCTTAATAATGGATATCCCATTAATATAATAAAATCTACTATTGAACGTAAAATTACTACATTTAATAGTGGTAAACATATTGGTCCATCACGTTGTCCCATTTATCTAAAATTACCATGGTTGGGTCCTGATGGCCTTCATATTGTTAAAAGGATTTCTTCTGCTACTCAACGTTGTTTTCCAGCTACTATGCTTAGAGTAGTTTACACAACTCGAACCTTTTTCTCTTCTTTTCGTAAAGATGTTTTGCCAACCATTCAAAAGAACTCTGTTGTTTATAAATTCGTTTGTCAGTGTGGAGCTGACTACGTTGGAAAAACATCCCAAAGATTAGAAATGAGAATATCCCAACATATCCCTCGGGATATTCGACTACACCAGGTTTCGAGAATATCCGGGCACTCCCAAGCTCATGAGTCTGCCATTGGTAATCACCTGTTGAGTATAAATAGGTGTGCCGATCAATATTCCGATGGGTGGTTTTCTGTTCTATACAGTGCTAGGTCGAACTATCATCTCAATATTATTGAGGCGTTGGTTATTAACAACTCTCGACCTAGCCTGTGTAGACAAAAGATTCTGAAACACCAGTTGGAGATATTCATTGATTTAAAACCACCTGAACAGTGAGATTTTTTTTTTTTTTTTTTTTTTTTTTCCCCACTGTTCTTCCAACTGTTACCAAAATTCCCTTCTTCCCTCATTCGTTTTCTTAGTTTTTAATTTATCATTCTGACGTTTCCTCTTAGAGGGTCAGACGATAAGGCCTTAAGGTAATTTTAATAATTTCACCTGCCCATTTCTTGTTTTTTTTGGTATTTAAATTAAATGATGTTTCCTCTGAAATTTCTCCTTCCATTTTGCTGTACCAAAAATTTACTTATATATATATATATATATATATATATATATATATATATATATATATATAAGTTTAATGGTTAAAGTGAAATTCTGAAAATCAAAATATAAACACATATATTCGAATTAAGAATTTATTGATTTATTGTTTGACAAAAGGAATAGATTAGGAAATTAACATAACTCCCCCCTAACTATTCCTTGTGTCAAACAAAAAATTCTTAATTCGAATATATGTGTTTATATTTTGATTTACTGAATTTAACTTTAACCATTAAACTTATATATTGCTCTATTTTTAAATATTGAGGTTTACCTTTTTGGCTAGGATCACCCTGAAAGTATTACCTCAAAGTAATATCTATCAGGATATTTCACCTGATCTTTAATCTGTGTCTTATCTCGCTTATATATATATATATATATATATATATATATATATATATATATATATATATATATATATATATATCTTCTATAATATAAAGCTGAACGTCTTTGTGTGTGTGTGTGTGTGTGTGTGTGTGTGTGTGTGTGTGTGTGTGTGTGTGTGTGTGTGTGTGTGTGTTTGATTTGGCAGAACGGTGGTTCATAAAAATTGTGGGGTGTGCGTTCGCGCCTGGCTCCAAAGTATGAAAAAAAAAAAAGTAAAAAAAAACGTTTACAAGTGTTTTTGATATAGATGTACATAAGAATACTTTGATAAGTATGTTTCAACTTAAATAGGGATGCTATAATAAAATTGTGGGGTCTGCGTTCGCACCTGTACTCCATGGAAATATGGCACAAACTTTAACAAAGACTTTTCATATCTATTTGCGTAAGTATACTTTGATAATTATGTTTCAGTTTGAAGAAATATGGTATAATAAAATTATTGGGTGTTCGTTCGCACCTGACCTCCATAGAATGTAAATATGTCACAAAGTTGAACAAGGTTTTTTAAAAGAGGTGAGGGTCCACAATAACACCTTAACTTAAATCTTAATTCATGTTAGCTTTTATTTATTTTTTTGAGTTGAATCATATTGTGTCAAATAAATTCACCTCATAAATTCATGTTCTTATTAAAGTGAAAGCTAAAAAAATGTTGGAACTTTAGACAATTCTTGGCACAGATTTTGCATAATTCTGTTTTTTCCTTCTCCACTTGCACGTGGCACTCTTTCGAAAATAGATAAATAGATAAAAAATAAGAATGTTACTTGTTATCATGTCAAAAGAAGGAAAAAATCCTGCTCACGTGATTACGTGTCTTTTTAAAAACATTTACATAACCTTTTTATTTTTATTTATATATCTTTTTAAGCATTTTTTTTGTCAGTGTACTAGAAGGAATTCAGTTGATTACAACCCTTTCTGCGTGTTCTTTCCATTACAATAGTACAACCCTGAATCCGACGGTGCAATACTACACCGTTCAATACTGTAAAACTGAAACGAAGCTGTTCTGCTTGAAAAGGGCGCCACTTTCTTCTTATTCATATTTATATCGATTTTTTGCTTTAAAAACTAAAGTAATTACGTGTTTACTTTTTTAATATCCCATTTTGCTGTTTCGGATTATTTTACTAAAGTAAGTAAAGCTTCATTATTTTTCAAAACTGTTTTTCTTTCTTTGTTGTTCGATATTTCATCGATATTATTTAGTAAGAGTGTTTAGCAGAAAAGCCAACAGACGACTACCCGAAAAAATAAATGTTACCATAGTCAATAAAAGTTCAGTTCAGGTTTTTTTTTGTTTTGAAATAGTTTTTAATGCTCTTTACTTGAAATAATTTCAGTGAACCGAAATTAAAACGAAATTTGAGGCGATAACTACTTAAATGAATTTTTATATAGACTACACATGCCATAATCGAATATTCTTCAAGCAAAAAATAACAGAAAACATTAAAATATGTTTATAAATATTCCTTATGTTAGCGGAACTCTCTTAAATTGTTAACACAAAATGCTCAGGTTCCCCTCCTTCAAATTGAAAACGGTGCTCTCCATTTCAAAGTCGCTGCCATTTTTTTTTTAAACCAGTTCTTGAATTAAAAAAAAAATTTTTTTTTTTTACAAACTACTTAAAAATATAAACCAATGATCTTTTCTATCATAAAAGTAACTTTTATTGACTATGGTAACATTTATTTCTTGTATATTTATATTATTATATATATAACATTTTGTCTTTGTAAGGAAACATCATTTTGTTGGTCACTCTTGGCTATGAATGGAAACAAAGTTGATATAAAAAATATATTTTCGAGAAAATTATCTTTACTTTCATCATATTTTGCTGAGGGTAAAATTTTTGAGTATCAAAACCTATCTCTTTACAACCCCCTCCTTTTCATAACCTATCATACTTTCATCAATCACAGTCCATTTTCTGTAGGCTGTTTTTGAACCCAGTCACCGATGGGTACTTCTGCTAGTATATATATATATATATATATATATATATATATATATATATATATATATATTTAAATTGTAATTCAATGAATTTCAAAAAACTCTCATTGAAATGAAATGAAGTGGTTGAGTTTCATATCAAAAAATTTTTATGATTCTAAGCAAGACAAAGAATGTTTTAGAAAATTAATCTCCTTAACCTATAGGGTTTCGATGTCTACCATCTCATCAGAGGAGAGAAAATATTAGCAAATAGTTATAAAGGTGTGCACCCTATTTGCTAAAGTCAGTGAGACATGGAAAGTCAAAGTGAAATAATACATTTATCAGAAGTCCTGTAGCAGGAGGATTTGTAGAAAAAGGATATGAATGTTTATGAATTTATTTGCTCTATCTTGCATATCGAGCAATTCTTGTTTAGATGGGATAACTTATAGAATATTACTGCCAGTAATATTTTGTAAACCTACAATCTCACGTTTACATAACCACTGATTGTTAAATAAAAACTATTCCGAAGTATATATATATATATATATATATATATAAAATAAAAATAGTTTCTTGAAGTTATATATTTGGATTTTACCGTCACTGGATTATTTATCTTCCACCAGACTATCCATTCATGTGTAATCTCCTTTTTCTTCACCATGTTCCCTCTGCTTCACTTTTTTGTTATCAAGTAAGATCTTTGACTTACTTGTTGTTTCATCAAATACTTTTACATGCAACATCCGATCTCGCATTTTGCTAATTCCTACCCTCTGATGAGAAGGAAAGTATTTCTTCGAAACTCCGCAGATTAAGAACTATCCACTTATCTAGTGTTTCCTTTTCAGATTAAATATGTTTTTAACTCATTTCAAATTGTTTTGTAACATGTTTTATTAATTGTTTGCTCGTATATATATATGCATATATATATATATGCATATATATATATAGTACGTGTTCTGACACCTAGTGTTTGTGCAAAAATGCTATCTTCCCACCGAAATGCAAATTACACATTTTGATTGTTTGCAAATAATGAATAGAAACAAAAGATTCTCCATTTTTTTAAAATCTTTTTAAAATTAAAGAAAAAATGTTTTATTTATTTATAGTTTAAATATTTATTACAAGTTGTGAGTTTTAAATAAGACAACCTCTGAACTTTAGGTTTTAATGTAAAATATGTGTGTGTGTGTGTATGTGTGTGTGTGTGTGTGTGTGTGTGTGTGTGTGTGTGTGTTTATATATGTATACATATATTTAGATATATACATATACATACATATAACATATACATAAAAACACATACACATATATACTTATTTATACATCTATACATGTATATATATATATACTTATACACACATATTTAATTATATATATATATTACCTTAAATAAAAGTCCTAGTTCAAAAAAATAAGTTACATACTTGTTAGATTCGATACCCATATGTTTAAATTTTATGTGAGTGGGTAGGTAGGTATGGAGGATAGTATTTTGCCATCCTTTATTGTTTGGGTTGGTTGTATTGTGGTGGAATGTCAAAACTTTCCACCTGCTTAGTTGGAAGAGGGGAGGGGGTTATTCACCTTAAAAACGTTAGTCATTCTTTGCTTTAAGGTCCCACACTTTTGCTGAATTGAAGGCAATACATATATTTAGATCACGTGAACAGCAAGTCGAAATCATGTTTTTTTTAAACTTTGAAAAAAGATTTTTATTGCATTTTCACCCCAAACAAGGAACAGTAACACTTTAAAGTAGGTGGCTGCTATATGAGACATAAGCCACTGGGGAACTATGTAGGGAGTTGGGCAGCAAGATGTCTGTTTTCATTACACTTGAACTTCTGCATGTCAGTACAGTTGGCGAAGCAGGAACCTGGAAGGGAATTCTGAATTCTTAGGAAGAAATTATCAGAGTAGGTTTTCTGGTATCTGGAGATCTCTACTGTGTAGGGGTGGGATTTTGCTGTTTGTCAGGTTTGTCGAGGATATTTACGTCAATCAGGTACAACAGGCAGAGGGATGTAATATTTCGTTGGTGGGACAGAGGCCGAAGTTTAGATGACAGTCTGCGACCTATTAGGTTGGCGACTCTTTTTTGAAACCTGTCCAGCAGATGCAACAACCCAAATGTGACAGCAATACTCCATACATGGGTGAATGATGGCCTTGTAGAGGTACAGAATACTTTGAGGGGTAGATAACATTCTTGCACGGTAGAGAGAGCCCACCTTCCTCGCAACATCTGCGGCAATGCCCTCGATATATTTGTTCCAGTTCATGTTCCCTGTTGAAGTTAAGTTGAGGAGTTTCAACGAAGTACTTTCAAGTAATATATCATTAGCCATAGCTATTGGTGATTGAGAAGGTTTCTTGTAATTATTAAAGGAAGAAGCTTAGCTTTGGCAGCTTTAAATGTTACCATCCATTTTTGTCCCCATTTCACTACAGACTTCATGTCTCCCTCTCCTGCCATTGCCTTAGATATATGTTCATTCATTTTTTTCCTGCATGCCTGTTATAGAGCTTAGAGACAATTTTATCAGGGAGGTTATTTATCATTATCAGGGTTATTAAAGGTCCAAGGATCAACCCCTGAAGCACACCCGCATTTATATCATATTGTTTTGACATATGTCGATCAAGGACAACCTGGGTTTTTTTCTTACTTAAAAAGGATTAAATCATGTTAAATATTCGTTCAGTAATACCATATGATTTGATTTTCCTGAGAAGTCCCTCATGCCTCTCCCCTCTGCTATTTGGCCACATATTGACCAATCAGGGGTGTGGCGCATTGATCCTTTCTATTCCCTAAGGAATTCGGCCAACATCCGGTTTGAAGCATCAGAACTCTTCCTTACGGAGAAAGACACCAAACGGAACGGACCCTTTTTCTTTGCTCTCTCCACCTCAGTGTTATTTCAACCGGTATTGACGATTCCATTGGAATAACTACCGTGATAGCACCAGGTAGCTGGAGTCCAGCTTTTGACCAGGAATATATCACCCGATGCACATTCTCCTCAATAAACCTTTTTTGTGTTACATTTTATGAAGTTGTTGTGTTCGTCATTTCAGAAGCTTGTATTGAATTATTTATTTTATTAGGTTGTGCCCTAAAAGCATCAAAACCCTAAAAGTCTAATATATAAAATACTATATGTCTGTTTGTCTGTCTGTCTGCCTCCATATTTTCAAACTGTATCTCTTCCAAAACTAAAAGTCGCAGAGCAGTGCTAGGGGCCTCAAATGATTGGATATATTATGGGCTGTTCTTTTATGGGTCTTTAACCGGTTAAAATAGTTTTAAAACGTCAAAAAAATGGGTCAAAATTGAAAAAAAAAAACGTTATACAATTTGTACATTCATCTTCGTTTATTTTTTATTTTTAATTTTTAATCAGTTCATATGCATGTCATATTTGTTCAGTGGTAACATCACCAGCTTTGAATGCTACAAATTTGCTTTCAGTTTCAATTCTAGCTGATGGCACCCAAATACTTTTTTTTTTACCTTTGAAGTCACGGCCCAATAATGATATATACGAAATCTGGACAAATTAAAATATCATATTTAAGCGTATTTTATGACTGGACAAAATCTAAACATTGTGGCAGTTATGGTCTCCAGAATCATGACGTGTACTTCTGTAAAATACTTTTTTTTTTACCTTTGAAGTCACGGCCCAATAATGATATATACGAAATCTAAATTTAAAATGGGGCTTCGTTTGGTAGGATGGATGGGGACTTTATAAAGGAAATAAATAAACATGGTCCTTTTTATGGCGATATACATATGAATTATTCATATGAATAGTATTTAGTTCTCTTCCACTGCAAGAACTTAGACACTAGGTTTGGAAAGTGGGATTGAGAAATCAGTGCCCCAGAAGAGGGGCACTCTGATCTTCAAAAAGTGCCTGGATAGCCCCGTTGGCATTCCCTGATAAAGGTGCCTTAAGCGATTAGCAATAAACTAACCCCTTCTCAAAGAGAGACAGCAAGGACCTGGGGAAGGTGGACCTCCTAGAACTGCAGAAAACCTAACTCCCACCACAAAATCATTACAGAAATGGTCTAATCCCTGTTGATTTTAGAGGCCCAGGATAAAAATTCCTAGCCGGAAAATTCATACTAATTTTCAATTTCTTATGTCTAATTTTTTTTTTTTATACATTTTCACCCCAAACAAGGCACATTGCCACTTTGATGAAGGAGGCTACTATCAGGAACATAAGCTACTGGGGTACTATGTAGGGAGTTGGGCAGCAAGATGTCGGTTCATGTTACACTTGAACTTCTGCATATTAGTACAGTTGGGGAAGCAGGGACCCTGAATTCTAGCAGTTCTGGGGAAGAAACTACTGGAGTAGAAAGCTCTCTTACATCTAGGGATCTCTACTGTGTAGGGGTGGGATTTAGCTGCTTGTCGGGTTTGTCAGGGGTATTTACGTCAAAGGGGCATAAGTGCTCACAGTTCATCAGAGCATTCACCATTAAAATACTTGTAGAACAGGCAGAGGAATGCAACATTTCATTGGTGGGACAGAAGCTGAAGCTTAGATGACAGTTCAGGACCTATCAGGTTGATGACTCTCTTTTGAACCTTGTCTAGGAGCGAGAGACAAGTAGCAGATGCACCAGCCCAAATGTGACAGCAATACCCCATACATGGGCGAATGATGGCCTTGTAGAGGTACAGGATACTTTCAGGTGTAAGTAATATTCTAGCACAATAAAGATGGCCCACCTTCCTCACAACAGCCATGGCAATGCCCTCGATGTATCTGTTCCAACTCATGTTTCCTGTGAATGTTTGGCCGAGGAATTTAAACAGAATACTTTCAGGTAATGTATGTAGCCATAGCTATTTGTGATTGAGGTTTCTTGTAATTATTAAAGGAAACGAGCTTAGTCTTGGCAGCATTGAACGTTACCATCCATTTTTGTCTCCATTCCACCACACACTCGAAGTCTTCCTATATGGTTTCCACCATTGCCTTGGATATGTGTTCATTCGTTTTCTCCTCGTGTCTCTTATAGAGTGTGTTATCAGCAAATATGCCTATCTCAGAGACTATTTTATCAGGGAGGTCATTTATGAATATAAGAAATAATAAAGGATCGACCCATGAGGTACACCCACATTTATATTATATTGTTTTGACATACGACCACCGAGGACAACATGGATTCTTCCCTTATTTAAGAAGGATTTAATTATGTTAAGCATTCGTCCAGTAATACCATATAATCTGATTTTCATGAGAAGACCATCGTGCTAAATCCCGTCAAAAGCCTTAGATATATCTAAGGCTACTGCCTCTCCTGCCTTATCCAGTGCATGGTAAATATGTGCAGAGATTACAGTTAGGATATCTGCAGTAGAACGGGCTTGCCTAAAACACAACACAAAAACAGACAATACTCAGTCATGAACAAACAAGACGATACTTTCATATGGTTTTTCTTGATTAAAAAAAAAAGCACAAAAAAACTTTAAAATATTTTTTTATGTTTTTAATCCTTAAAAAATTAATTAGAAAAAAATTAACCAAAAAGAGTTTTGCAAAAACACGATTTTTCTTAAATACAGTTAAAGTGATATTTTTTGCACATTGTTTTTCTTAATTTAAAAAAAGTTATCAAATCTTTATGAAGATGTGATTGTCCCGAATTGTCGACGCTAAATTGTCCCTCTGCTGAATTGGCTGAGCTGAATTAGCCACACCGAAACCCCACATTAGGATATTGTTGCAGTTACATGAGCGACTTATTTAGTTGCCAAATTATTTATTGATTTGTTTTTTTTTTTGCTGTTTTTTATATTACTTTGTAATTTTTTTATATTACTTTGTTTTCAGAAAGTTGTGTTTGCATTTTCAAATGTCAGGTTGTTTTTGTCCTCTCCAACATTGGTGATTAAACACCTATATAGTGTACCAACCAAATGTCGAAGATTGGAAAGCTACAAATCTGCGGTATGGTCCATGATCTTGGTAGTGGCTTTACCCAAAGATGATAGCGTATCCAAAGATTGCCACAATTATGACCAGGGACCACTCATGTGTTAAACTGGTCTGTGGTTTGTCTTTGGCCAAGAATTGGGTGCTCATTTTACGTTAAATTTATATAGAAAAGTGATCCTCGACTGTAAAATATTAATTTTTTATTATTAAAAAACAATCCTTCTTTTATATTACCTTTAAAGACCATTGAAATGCATAAGCCAAAAAATTTCTTTTTAGGAGGTTGGGGTTAGGTCGTAAAAAAATATTAAAAAAAAAACAAAAAAAACAGCCATAATTGGGGATTTTATTTTATTTTTTTATTTATTTATTTATTTATTCGTTATTAACACCGATTCACAAATTATGATCACAGATACGGCAGCCATAATGAAGTATATACTTCTTATTTTACCAATTTTGTTTGTCTATTTATGCTCGCTAAATTATTATTTTTTTTATTTTTTAAACTTGTATCAAAGGGGAATAACTCTTATATGCTAGAGTAGTCTCCCATCGCTAGTAATCTATGATTTGAGATGTAATCTATTGTAACACATTTTCTACTAGCAATTTTTTGTCAGGGCCCTAGTTGAACCAGGTTCTGTTACTCAGGATGCCATGACTAAAAAAATGGTTTAAGTCAACAATTAAACCTAATAAAAATATAGGGAAAATCCTTATGATGTACGTACCTGCCAAAGAAATGTCATATTCAAAAAAAAATTTTTTTTTAATAAAGAAAATCATTTTTGAACCCTTTTAAGTGATTAACGGAAAATAGCATACAAGCTGATCTCACAAGTTTGAATTATTGTTAAGTTATCTGACCTTGTTTTTTTCAAGATCGTGACGCGAGACAGTGCCTTTCTTGTAAAATTCTATTTCCTTAGTTAAAAAAAAAATCAATAACATTTTTTTCCTGTGAACTACTTTACCGTTGAGAGGACATTGTTTTTAGTTTGCATATGTATTTGACGTCATCTTTCGAGCCAGTTGGTGCCACCTCTCTTTAACCACATTCACTGGCTTGCTTTCTCAACTGTGTACGAAATTTTCATTATGCATTGTTTCTCTGCATGCGATGGAGGCTAATTTTAGGTAGCCACTTTAGTAATCTCTCGCCAATAAATCCTTACAACTGACCTCAACTGTTTGATGTAGATAGTGAGTTAGTTCAGTACTTGAGATTCGTTCTGATGGTGGCTGGTTATAAGTTACATCTTGAAGATAGTGCCAAGAGCTCAGTCTATGAGCAGGAATTCTGTGGTGCAGTCCCTGGCCTTAGTAGAGGCCATTTTGGAAGACAATAGCATCTTTTGATATGGTCAAGAATCACACCAATATTTAATATAAATTGGGTATAAAAGTTGTATTTTACTGAAGGAAGAAAATGAAGGATATATATATATATATATATATATATATATATATATATATATAATATATATATATATATATATATATATAATATATATATATATATATGTATATATATAATATATATATAATATATATATATGTATATATATAATATATATATAATATATATATATGTATATATAATATATATATAATATATATATATTATATATGTATGTATATATATAATATATATGTGTATATATAATATATATATGTGTATATATAATATATATATAATATATATATATATAGTATATATATATAGTACATATATATAGTATATATATAGTATATATATATAGTATATATATATATAGTATATATATATATACTATATATAGTATATATATATATAGTATATATATACTATATATAGTATATATACTATATATATACTATATATATATACTATATATATATATATATATATATATATATATATATATATATATATATATATATATGGAAATGCATGCATATAAAATGGAAATAAATGAAATATTGAGAGAATAGAAGAGCCACCAGGTAACAAGTGCTATCTAAAAGCATGAACAGAATTTTGTGAAAACAGATTTGAAAGAGACGAAATTTTGTAACAAAACATTTTTATCTAAGAGATAAGAATATAAAAATTACTTTCAATAATGAAAAGGTTCATAGTAAAAATACATGTTTGGCAAAAAACAGTTGAGTTAAGAGTAACAAGATTTAGAAATGTGCAAGTCAGCATTTTCATCATCATATCAGGCAGGTTGTCCGGACCAAATTGACTCTTTCCTGCCGCACATCTCTATCTTTCATGGCCTTCATTGTAAATCAGTGTCTGCTGTGAATAAT
>NC_136511.1:101393835-101581335 GCF_053919585.1 Euprymna scolopes | reverse complement strand
GCTACAAGTTAACCACTAACATCCTATTACACATTGCTCACTGATGTCTACATATCCGTTCCAGTAACCACTGACATCCAGCTATCTGTTTCAGTGCCCACTGACCTCCAGCTACCAATCCCAGTGCCCGTCAATGTCCGATACCCCGTCAAGAGCCAAACCAGAAAATATGATATCTCGTCAAAATGAAGATTCAGTCTGACTGTTTGTAAGAGGCATGGAACAGCCTTGAGTAGAAATGGAAAAAACCGTGCAACCATGAAGTGTTTTAGTTGCCCAACGTATTACTATGTGAGTCTGAACATGTCTGAGTTATCTCACCGAATCACATGCGAATCACTCGACGAGTGAGTGACATTTAAGAATAAGAGAAAATAAATCAATTTTTGTATGGCAATGGAGACTGTGTATCATGATCAGCCAGAGCAAGGGCTGAATTTCTTACATGCCTGAGGTAGTATGATGTGCCTCAAGTTTATTCGAGTTGTATAGACGGGTTCTTATGCTGGGAACTGGTAGCCAGATGTTGACATGTGTTAGTACTGGTAGCTAGACGTCTGTGAACACTGGAAACTGTCAGTGGGTACTGGAATGGGTAGCTGGACATCAGCAGGCACTGGAACAAGAGACTGCTAGAGCTGGATTTGCAAGAATGAATTACAGGCTGCAGAAGTCACTGGAAGCTGCAGGAGTCATTGGAGGTGTAAAGAGAAATCTCAGATGGCAGGCAGTAGCAGAGAGTGAATTGCATGACAATGGAGATTGTGTATCAGGATCAGATGGAGCGAGAAATGACTGTTTGAATTGCAATAATAGTTTGTGGTAGGTAGCCCTGAAAATGCTGTTTGAGTACTGCTGCAATGGCCCCTGGTTCCTATAGCTACTGAGCTCACCAACATCACAAGCACGTCAAGCCAGGATGGGAAGCCTCTGGCTCCCAGGCCAAGGTGAAAATTTGCTGTGAAGTCACTGATATTCATGAAAAGTGTCTCTAAAAAAACAAATACCTATAATTAATTTTTGGCCAGAGTTCTTACAAGCAAAAATGTCTGTAATGTTTATTGTTGTATATATTTTCTTTTCTGTCCAAAATAAAAGTCTGTTATTTTTGTTTAGTTATGAAAAATTGAGTTTTTGTATTTTTCTTTCGTTGTTCAAATAAAACAAAGCCATAGTTGTGATGACTTTACAAACTTAATCTTTCATTGTATGCCCAAACAATATACAAAGTGCCTTCAATAAGTTTCCAGCCTTTTTTGTACAGTCATTTAAAATTATTGTAAACCCCGGGAAGTTCAGTATGTTATTGCTATACATCTTATAAGATAACTGACTAATTTTTATGATTTCAGGTTCAAATGAACAGCTACAGCAGGAATTGGAATACACCTACTAAAACCTGATTATCACAACTGGTGAATTTTAAAAATGCAATCTGGATATATGGACACTTTAGAAGAATGATATGCAATAAAATTCTGCTTTAGACTTGGAAAATTGCCACAGAACCATATGACATGCTTCAGACTGCTTTTGGACCATTTTGCATGAATTAAGAATCAGATTTTGAGTGGCATAAGGGATTCAAGAAGTGCTGCAGGTTTTAATCTGTCAACCGAAACATTCTGCTCTTCGTTCTTAATAAGAACCTTTAAAAATTTCTTGTGCTTCTTGATAACTTTATAGGGACCATGATACGGTCGTTGCAGAGAATGCACCCTAGCTGTATCATGGACAAAGACATAAGTACAAGTGTCTAACTCCTTAGGTAAATATGCGTCTGTGTTTTTATTTAATCCTGATGGAGAATATGCCATCTTGGCCATTTTTGTTGGCAGTTGGTCGAAAAATGCTGTCACATCCCAAACTTTTGCTGGAACTTCAAAAAAATTATTGCACTGGTAACTGCAATGTGGTTCCATAAAAAGCTTCTGCTGCTGAGCACTCCATATCCCTCTTTACTGTGGTGTGCAGCCCCAACAGTATTAGTGGAAGGTGTTCTAACCACTTCACATTGTTAATAAGTTGCACGCATAAGAAGGCTTTTAAGCTGCAATGTAATCACTCAACCATGCCGTTTGCCTGTGTGTGATAAGCTGTAGTATTGATGTGCCTAGTGTCCAAAAGTTTTGATAGCTTGTAGAATAGGTCTGACTCAAACTATCGACCTTTGTCTGTTGTTACGTTTTCTGGAAGAGTGAATCTTGCCACCCAGCCGGCAAGGAATGTCCTGGCAGTTGTATATGCAGTTATGTCTGGCATAGGTGGAGCTTAGAACCATCAAGAGAATCTGTCGATACATGTCAGCAGATAGCACTGACCTTCACATGTAGAAAATGGTCCAGTGATGTCGATATGTATAGGCTTGCATCTCTCATCTGGAACTGGGAACATGCTTAAAAGAGCTCAAGTATGATGACTGACCTTGGCTTTTTGGCACTTCACACACGTTTTCGCCCACACTTTTACATCTGCTTTGATCCACGGCCAGACATATCGATCGGTTAGTAGCCTTACCAATGCATTGGCTCCCAGATGTGAGAAATCGGGCACTGCAATGAATATGTCTGCATAAAGATGCTAGAATGTATGGACGCAGTTTGTTTGTGCTTGTGTCCCACACGATTTTTTGTTGCTGGTCGGGTTGATAATCATCGCCAGATGCAATGAAGTTGCATTGTTCTGCAGATTTTGGAAGTACTCATCTTTCTGTTGTTCATCAGATAAGGTGCCAACGTCAATGGAAGGTTCCAACAGAAAGGAATTTTGAGCCACTGCAGTTATGTCCTGAATGTGTAGTACTGGGTATCCGGTTTAGTAACAGCATTCAGTGCTCTGTAGTCTCAACAAGTACACCATGTGTTAGAGTCTTCGCTGACTAGATGAAGCAGTGAAGCCCATTCGCTCTTTGAAGGGCGAACTATGCCTAACTTCATCATTTGCTGAAATTCAGCCCTAGCAGCTGCTACCTTTTCCGGTGCTAAATGCCCAACTTTGTTGTGGACAGGTGGACCTTTTATTTCGATATAGTGTGTGATGGAGTGTGACAAAACTTCCTTATGAAAGAAGGGTACAAAAATTGGAGGATATCCCTTCAAGAGACTCAGGAGATCATTGTCCTGGTTTGCATGCACCACTGCTGGACATAATGGAGTACTAGCCCAGACTTCACCACATGCTGTAAGATGTGTTGCTGGATCTTTTAAACACTGGCCTATTATATTAACAACCAAGCCAAATGCTTGCAAAAAATCAGTACCTAAGATAGCACTGTCTACATCAGCCACTATAAAAATGTGGATATATGCTCTATGCAATCCCAAATTGAGGTCCATACACCTCTCTCCATATGTGCATATTAACAAACCATTTACAGCTCGTAGTGTTAACTTACAGGGAGAAGATTTCTTGTCAGGAGCAGTCGCTGGAAGGAGAGACACTTGCCCTACTGTCCACTAAAAAGGATTTTCCCAAGATTTTGTCTACCACATAAAATAGGTGGCCAGAGAAAGATGCCCCGACAGTTGATGCTGCAGTCTTCTCTCAGTTTAGGCTTTTCTGAACTCTTATAGCTACAAGGTGGGATACAGAAATTTGCTTTCTCCCCAAATTTCTTGTGCTTTCAGTACATTGTCCTATCCTGCCCATATTCTCTGGAGTGACTGCAGGCACCACCATGCCTTTGCTTCTCTTTTAAGGTAAGCCTTGTAATGTTCTCTGTTGCAATATTTTGGTTCGATAATGGGGTATGATCCCACACAGTCGGACGATTCTATTTATAAACGATGCTGCTAAGAACTGACGAATCAAATAAATTCACGTTCTGCTACCAACTAATCAGAAACCAGAATTGCTTCATAAATATTAAACCTTTTCTGGAACAATTTCACATGTTCTTTTCCCGGGTTTCGACACGGTAAGAATATTTTGTTCTGTGGAACTGTCTACTACAAACAAGTCACCTCCCAGGACTTGTGTGTAACAGCGAACCATCTGAAACTGTTCTGAAACTCAAAATGGCTTACACTTCTAGAGGTTATGCGCCCAGCGTGCGTCTTTATTTCGATGGATCCGAATCAAAATTCGAATTGTGGCAAGTTAACTTTCTGGGATATCTACGAATCCAAAAGCTACACAAAGTACTGCAAACACAACCTGAAAACAGAAACGACCCTGACTTCATTGAAAAGAACGCAACTGTCTTTGCGGAATTAATACAGTGTTTAGATGACTAAAGTCTATCACTGGTAATGAGAGAAGCCCTGGACGACGGCTGCAAAGCATTAAACATATTGAGAGAGCATTATTTATCGAAAGGAAAACCCAAAATTATTTCTTTATACACTGAACTGACCTCTCTAAAACGAATGGAAGTCGAAACTATTACTGATTATATTATAAGAGCCGAGACAACTGCAAATTCTTTAAAAATGTCTGGTGAAGTTATAAGCGACAGTCTGTTAATTTCCATGGTCCTTAAGAGATTACCGAGTGATTTGAAGCCATTTACCACCGTGATAACCCAGAAAGAAAAACCCATGACTTTTAGCCAATTCAAGGTAGCACTCAGAAGTTACGAAGAAACTGAAAAAATGATCACAGAAAAAAACGAATCCACAAATATCATGAAATTTAAAAATACACATAAAAACACCAAAATCGAATTATACCGATGCCAGGAATAAAAAACGCAACTTTGCCAAAAGCAGGTTTTTTCCTAAGAAAAATACAAAAATTATTTGTTATAATTGTGGACGACCTAATCACAAGAGTTTCCAATGTAAATACAGGACTCAAAATGGCAACTACATTAAAAATGTAGAGAGCTCTGTTAGCGAACATACATTTTTATTTTCGTGTACATTTGATGCTTCAACAAACAATAATAATTTTCTTGTCGATTGTGGGGCCACGGCACATGTGATTACAAAGGAATCTGATTTTATCAATTTTGATCCCAACTTTAAGCCACAAAATCATTTTGTAGAACTAGCTGACAGGAGTCAAGTCAATGATATCGTTTTGAAAAGAGGCAATGCGAAAGTCTCGCTAAAGAACAATAAAGGTGAACTGTGTTTCTGTATTCTAGAAAACGCTCTTCTAATCCCAAAATTTAAGCAAAATATATTTTCTGTACAAGCTGCCACAAAACAAGGTGCAAATATAAACTTTAGCCCCAATAAATCAAAACTGGTATACCCGAATGGAACTGTATTCGACATTAAAGAAAATGGAAGACTATATTATTTAAATAGCGTAGTCCCATCAAAAACCGCCTGCCATGATCTACAGATATGGCATAAAATTCTTGGACACTGCAATATTCCTGATATCAAAAAGTTGCCGACTGTAGTTGATGGAATGCAAATACAAACATCAAAAACCTTCAACTGCGACGTCTGTACGCAAGGGAAAATGACAAACTATCAAAACAAGATACCAGACAAAAAGGCCAAAAAAATCCTATCAATGGTGCATTGTGACTTGAACGGTCCCGTAGAACCGATGGCTAGAGAACATTATAGATATGTGTTGAATTTCGTAGATGACCATTCAGGTTTAATAATGGTTTACTTTTTAAAGAACAAATCTGATACCCTGCTAACAACTAAGAAATATCTGGCCGACATGGCCCCCTACGGTAAAATCAAGTGTATTCGCTCTGACAACGGTACGGAATTTACCAATAAAGACTTTGAACTTTTACTAATTAACCATCATATCAGGCATGAAACATCAGCTCCTAGATCACCACACCAAAACGGGACTGCTGAACGTGCGTGGCGGACACTTTTTGAAATGGCAAGATGCCTACTCATTGAATCAAAACTCCCTAAAAACCTCTGGACGTATGCACTTATGGCGACAGCCTATATACGCAACAGGTGCTTTAACAAAACACTATCAAAAACACCATATGAATCTTTCTGCGGTAAAAAGCCAAATTTAAGCAGAATGCATATATTTGGTTCAACTTGCTTCGCATATATAGAGAAAAAGAGTAAATTGAATATTAAAGCCGACAGAGGTATATTTCTTGGATACGATATAAACAGTTCAGCCAATTTAATATTTTTTCCCAAAAAAAATAAAATAAAAAGAATCCGGTGTGTAAAATTCACAGACACGTTTAATTTTACAGACGAAAACCCGTCATATGAAGAGGATGAAATTATATTACCTCAAATAATTAGAACAAACGAAAACAATAAAAATGACGGAGACGAGAGTGTCCAAGATGATGATGATAAAGTCGAAAGATATCCCAAAAGAAATAGAAGACGACCCGATTTTTTTGTGGTCGACAATATAAAAGATTATCAAATCGACTATTGCTATTCAATGGAAAATGCGCCAAAAAGCTTCAACGAAGCAATTAATTCAGAACATTGTGATGAATGGAAAATTGCCATGAAAAAAGGAATAGATGCCTTAACCGAAAATGATACCTATACGGTAGTGCCTCACCCAAGAGATAAACATGTTATTTCTACCAGATGGGTCTTTACAAAAAAGAGTACAGCATCAGGCGTAGAACAGTACAAAGCAAGATTTGTTGCTAAGGGGTGCTCTCAGATTTACGGTAAAGAATACTTTTCTACATTTTCGCCGACCACAAACCTAACGACAATCAAAATTTTACTGCAAGTCGCATCACAATATGACCTAAACATCCATCAAATGGATGTAAAAAATGCTTATTTGAATGCCCCAATAGACTGTGAAATTTATATTACCCCTCCAGAGCGATTTATAATGAAAAATAAAAATAGCGTGTGGCGACTTAACAAGTCATTATATGGTCTAAAGCAGAGTGTTCAGTGTTGGAACACAGTATTCCATGATTATATTATTAAACAACAATTTAGACAATGTGCTGTAGACCCCTGTTTATATACCCAACACAAAGACGATAAACTACTGATTTTGGTTTTGTGGGTCGATGATATTTTAATCGCATCAAATTGTGACATAATATTAACTGATGTTAACAAATTAAGTAAAAGATTCAAAATGACCGATCTTGGGAAAATATCCTGGTTTCTGGAGATAGAATTTACTCAAAGCAAAGGACTTGTTACGATGACTCAATCGAGATACATCGACAAAATACTATTAAAATTTGGAATGGGAGAGTGCAAGAAACGTTCTACACCGGTCGAAAATGATATTAATAAAAATATACACACAGAATCTGAAATAATAAATGACACAAAATATCGCTGATGTATTTACGAAACTGGCAACAAGGATAGAGCTACAACGTTTTTTTCTCAAAACTTGTTGGTGAATTCGACTGGATAATTTTTTTTTTTTTTTTTTTTATTCATGCGAGCTTCCAATCTCTTCTGTTCCTCCATTAGTTTTGATAACAGCTCGTTCTTCTCTGACGTCTGAACACCAACCACCATTGACAACTGTGTAGACATTATGTTGGCTATGTGGTCAGCTATCTTGGTGAACCATTTGACTGGCATGGACTCATCCTGTGCAGCAATTGCCACCTTATATTCTGGTGGCATGCACTGAAGGAAGATATACTGGACAATTTTTTTATCCATCACTTCTTCAGCCAACTTCTGCAGGCGTTTTAAAAACTGTGATGGCATGCTATCCCTCAGAGTTTCCTGCTCTAACAGTTGTGAAATCCACCTGTGCATGAAAACTCACACAACCATTATAAATCTTTCTCAGAGAATGTCATATGCTTTGTCATTGGAAGGGGATATTATTATTATTTCTTTCACCTCAGTGATAATGTCTTGAGGTAAGATAGCTGCCACGTGACAAAATTTATCTGCCTGCCCGGATATCACTTTCTGCCTAAAATATAGATCTAACTGCGCGAAAAACAAGGGAGGGTTGTTTCGTACATCTGCTGGATTCAGACTGAATGTAGGCGACACCATTTCACATTTGTTTATGATTATTTTTTATTATTTATTTTTTATTTTCTTACAGCGAAAAGTAGTCACCTGAATTTGCACACTATATAGTAGTAGTCATTACTAATACATAGGAAGAGAAGCAGGCAGCATGTGACGTAGCTGTTTACTTCAGCCAAGCTTGAGGCTGGTGCCAAGTGTGAGTTGGGGAAGAAAGTGGGTGGTCATATTGAAAAGACATTCCGACATGAAAAATATATATTACTAATTAAAAATATGTATATTACTGCTATGGGTGTTCTAATTGTGAGTCAGAGTCACCAATGTTGTAAGTATTAGGGGTCTCATAGTTGATTGATTCACTGAAACTAAAAATACTTAACAAATGCAAATAGTACACAAGTCCATAAATACACATTTATTATGAATTGACAAACGTAAAGAATAAAGTAACATCACAATATAGAACAACAATAACTCAGTACTCACTTTAAAAGTGGTTAGAGTTCTACTAAGTCTCTCAAGTAGGCATAGTTCCCACGAGGGGTAAAAACGTACATTCCCTTGTCAAGACCAGGACTTGCTGTCTGTCTTTCAAGGGAAGTAACTCTCTGGTGTATATCTTAACTGGTGCTCTTTGCCCATAATCCCCTACATTATTAATTAAAAATTTTAAAAATTGTATATGGGACAGTTGTATTCCTTCAAATGCTGCGGGATTGAGCTGGAGTTAGAAAGATGCATTGTGGGTCTTCGGGAAAGTGTAATACAAAAATCTCTTGCAGAATAAGTGACGATGGACATCTATTCTATGATTTTAAAACAACTTTATTGATTATATTTGTTAGTATGAGCTGAGTAAAAGTAGAAGAGGGTTATTTGTAGAAATATGAGTCCATGTGTATTGGGCAGAAACAAAAAGGTTAGTCAGTTCTGTTGGAAGAGAAAAGAGTTCATGTATGTGTTTTGAAGTTAGGGTTCAGTGGTGGCTATAATGAATTCTTTGTCTCCTCGTCTGGTTGACCCCAGTGGGTTCTGTTGCGTCCCTGGAGAGAAGTTTAGAGATTGGTCCCAGCCCTGTGAAGAGTGTTGCTCATCCCCCATAGTCAGAATAGAAGAGAGTTGCCATGCATTTAACCTTCTTAAAAACTCTGTCATGTGCTCAGCTTGCCGAAGAAATGGCCTCTGATTAGATAAACTCAAAGAGAAGTTAGCTGCTAGCACTAACCAGCAGAGAGTTAACAAACCAAAGATATTCAAAAACTCAATTTTTCTTCAAAACATGAATAAAATATTTTAGATTTTAGTAGCTTCTCTTTACTACACAAAGTTAACGTAAATTAATCACTCATTTCTTGACCACATATTGTATAGCCAGAATGAATAAACATTTTTTTTAGTTTTGAGAATAACCGTCTTGTTTTTCCAGAATTAATAGTATATTTTTTATTTATTTTTATTATTTCTTGTGTTGCCAGTATTTATGCATGTGTATTTTGAAATTTTATTAGTGGATTTTGAAAAAAACACATTTCAGGTGAAAACATTATTACGAACTCACCTGTCATGTTGAAGTTTGTATAATTTCCTAAAATTACGAAAAATGATTCAGTAGAAAAATAATCACAAAAATAAAATTCATCGAATTTTATTTTTGTATTTTAGTGTGGAACAGTTTTCGAAATCCAGAGGAGATAACTGCAATTTATACTAATTTCGACATGACACATGAGTATGTAATAATGTTTTCACCTGAAATGCGTTTGTTTCAAATCCACTATTCTGCACAAGCACCCCTTTTTGTCACTAATCACCGATTATCTTAGGTTAAGTGTATGTGTTAAAAAAGAGCATGGCTTATTTTTATTTTTTATCATATTTAAGTGTTCTTTTTTTTTCTTTTTTTTTTTTAAATAGGAGACGGGAGATATCTGCTGAAAAAGATATATATAGTGTCAGAAACCTATTCTTGATTAATTCTGAAAAAAAATATTGAATAATAAAAAAAGAAAACAGTACTATTAATAGCTGCCATTTTGAAAATACTAAAAAGTAGTAATCCGTTCTGTCCTATGCAATGTTGTAAACTGCGTGATAATTTTATGCTAAATTTATATAACAAAAAGTTATTTGGTAAATGTGTAGTTTAGCAGCGTAAATTATTTGACAGACAAAAACTTATAAAAACTATTTATTTTTATATAATAAAACTATTTATTTTTATATAATAAAACTATTTATAAACTATTTATTTTTATATAATAAAACTATTTATTTTTATATAATAAAACTATTTATTTTTATATAATAAAACTATTTATTTTTATATAATAAAACTATTTATTTTTATATAATAAAACTATTTATTTTTATATAATAAAACTATTTATTTTTATATAATAAAACTATTTATTGTTATATAATAAAACTAGACCCAAAGGCTGAAATAAAATCTGAAAAAAAAAAAATCATTTTTATTATTTTTCATCATTTTTATTATTAGATTAATTGTACAACATTCGAGACCGCCATATTGCTTTTAAAAGTTGGCCTTTAAAGTTTGACAGATGGTCGTGTTAAGGCCAAATTTTGCCTTTTTTACGCTCTTTCATGGACCGTTTTTGGCCGCCATATTTTTTGTAATGATAGAGCGTAAAAAAGGCCAAATTTGGCCTTAAAAAGAACCTGTCAAACCTTAGAAAGGATAAATTTTAAAACCAATTTTAGTCTAATAAAAAAAAATGATGAAAAAATAATAAAAATGAATTTTTTCTGGTTTTATTTCAGTCTTTGGGTCTAATAATGTGTTTTATGTAAAAATAAATATTTTTTATAATTTTTTGTTTGTCAAATAATTTGCGCCGCTAAACTACACATTTACCAGTTATTTTACCATTTCATTTTTTTAATTGTATTGTTTTATTTTTAAATAAAATTATTTGTTTAAAAGTCCCAATTTACTTTCCTTCCCACAAGGATAGACAAGATAGATTTTTAATGTAGGGAAAATCCATGCCCCCCCTTCCTCCAAACGAATACTTTGGATTGGGACAACGATTTAAAATGCCACAGTATAGAAGAATTTCTGCATCACTAATCGAGGACCCTGTAAGTACAGATACTACACTTTGCTACTAGCCAAAAAGGTAAAATTTAACTTCCTTTGTTTTTGTTTAACTTTTAAAAATGTTGAATATACAGTCGTCGTACATGTTTAACAAGTCTAAGATAAACCCTAGAGTAAGCAAAACAGATTTTTAAATAAAACACAATAAAAAAAAAAAACGTTAATTTCTATTTTTAAAGTGACAGTTAAAAAGAAACTTGTTTTTTTTTCTTTCTTTCTTTTCTGCAAATAAAGAGAAAAAAGTTGGGATATCAGCGTTACGGTTTGGTTGAGAGGGAGAACGAAATGTCGGTAGAGTTGAACGGAAATACACGAAGTTTTAAACTTAAAAAAAAAGACGATCCGATTTAAGCCGATAATGGCCGAACGACGTTACCGGGAACGACCGGAACTAGGCGAGTGTCGTAACCGGCGGCAAGTTTGAATTTGCAAAACGGAAAAGACGGCGAAGAAGAGCCGATTTTTAAAAAAAGTTGTGTTTTTTTCATCCTCTTCAAAAAATCTCTTCATTTATTTCCAGACCCAACCATGGATGAGGAAACATGGGTAACGTGGCTTTTTAAAAAATTTTTGTGACAGTCAAAACTATTTATACCATTTTTCATTTCTTGAGTTAAAGACGGCGACTTTTAAAACTTAACTTTTGTTTGGGGAAATGGCTTTTCTTTCTCGACGACGAGGACCGATTCGCAAATGAGTTTTTTTGTTTGTTTTTTTTTTTTTCTAATGGTTTTAATTTGGTTTATTAATATTCAATCGTATATATTTTTTTAACCCCAACTTGTCAGTTTTTTTTCCTAATTTATTAATTTGAAGTTATGCATTTTTTTATTTATTTATTTGAATTTTGTTTTGTTTTCACATTTGTTTATGAACGTTTTTTATTTCAAAATCTGTAAGATTAACTTCGTTCGCTTTTCCTACACATTTCTCTGTACAGTTTATTTTTTTTTTTAAAGAAAAAGAATTCAAAAGTAATATTCAATATCTTAATTTTTAATATTTTTCAAACTTAAATGTATTAATAAAAATAATCTAACATTAAAGACAAATTCGCTTTTCAAAGATTCAATTTTTTATAAATTTGACTCCTAGTATCAAAATACTTTAAATTTAAAATATTTAATGCTTGTTTTTAAAGTTATTTAAATATAAAGTTTAAATTTCTCGAAATATTTTATCCTTTTGTTAAAAGAAAATACGCACTTATTTGTGTAAATACGTTTTTTAAGAATAAAATGAACAGATTAAAAATGTTGAATGATAGTTTTTACGAAGAATCTGCATATGATTTTAATGACCTTTCAGCCCATGATCTTCCTGTTAATTCCTCTTCTTCCTCCGTCTATTCGGCTTATTCAAATTCGTCCTCTCTCCAACCGGACACTTCAACGACGTCCACCTTCTTGTCCCTTCCTTTAAGACCTGTCCAATCTTCGTCGCCAAATTTCAAAAACCCTCCGTCACCCAAAGACACAGCCCGACCCCATATCCTCTCCGAAACTTTGACGAATTCCTCTTCATCTTCGTCTGACGATTTGTCCCCGAATTCTTCGAACACAGGCCTACGTTCTTCGACTATGTGTTCCCTCTCTTCGAATAGTCAGACTTCCACCTTATTGTCCCCACCACTTCCGAAAGGGGCCAAGTTTGGCACCCGGAATGTCACTGTCCGGTCTTGGAGGTTTTATAAAAATAGGGAAATAAAAAACCAAGATTACTCGTCGACTGATTCTTATCAGAAAGCAAATAATTTACCCCTTCCTTCTTGGAACAATAACCAGGGTCGTCGTCGTCGTCGTACTAGAAACCGCTTATTACCTCCTTTGCCTCCCTTGTCGGATATTTCAACTCTCAGAAAAGAACAAATTTTGGTAAGAAATACCCCCTCCCCACCTCGGCTTTCACTTTTGAGGTTTGGCACTTCTGCATTACACGGACGGCGCCAATTTTGAAGTGACAATTTTACTTTAATTCAAATGTTTGGGGGTGGAGAATCCAATGTTGGGCGAACCTGAACGAGCTTTCCCTTCTGCCGTAAAATGAATTGAATTCAGAATTCTTTTTCACGTTTTCTTATTTTTTCTGCTGATAAGACTTAACCTTCATATTAGCAGGAACAATTTTTAAAAGTTTACTTAAACATAACTGAAAATTCCTCCCCCCCCCCACGTTAAGTCATTATTTTTAAATACTGTTTTGATGTTCGGGAAAAATCATTTTCCTTGTAATTTGACTAAAAAGAAATTAGTTATCCCCCCCCTAACAATGGCGTAGTCCGTGTAATGGAGAAGTGCTGATTTAAAAAATTTTTTATTAAAATGAATAGTTAAAACCTAATTTAGTTTAAATGTTTCAAGCATTTTCTAGAATTGCCAACAAAGCAAAGAGATGAAAAACAAAGACAAGGTACTCTTAACTTCATGGATGTTATTCTTAAAAATTCAATGTAGTATAAACCTATTAAGTTAGAAACGAAAAACAATGGTTTCGAAGGCATAGCCGAGTCTCGATAATCGCTCGAAAATTAAAATGCTAAATTGGTAGGTAAGGGGGGGGTATTTATTTGCTTTCCCACGAGAGCAAATTAGACACAAGATCGTTTTTTTTTGGGGGGGGGGGCTCCTCCAAGGGTGCAATCTGACAGGGTCCAAATAAATAGCAATTGTCTATGAAGGGTTGCCTTGCCCCCACATTGACCAAAAGTAATTACTTTTAAGTGCAGCATTGCAGTGCAGCATTCAGCAATAGCAATGAAGAACAGATACTACACTTTGATTTTTGTTCCCGGATTGGTAGGTGGAACTGGAAGAGTAACTTAGCTTGCCTTCGGTAATATTATTTATCTTTATTTTTCACCCTTTTCTTTTTGTTGGCTATTCTGAAAAATCCCAGTTTCAATGGCAACCATCGTGAAACTGAAAAGTTCAAAATAACCGATATTTCAAGCTGGAATTTCCCATTTCGAGAGTAAATGTGGTATTGTGGTAATTAAGAGTATAAGACACAAAGATTGACTTCCACCAATTCACACTTGATTTTGTGTCTAATTTGTACTTTTATGACAAAATAGCACGTAAATCGTACTGTTCTCGAAAACAAAATTAGCAGGGATTTTTTTTTTCTTTGAAAAGATAATCTTGGAGCTTCTACAGAACTTGGACCGAACAAATAAGATTCGGCGCGGTTACGATTAGGAAGGGGGCGTTATAAAATTGTCTGGGTGATTTTTTTTTTTTTTTTTTTTTTTTACGATTGACATGTTGAACGTTTAATCAAATATTTAGTTATTGAAAGTTTTTTTTTTTTTATTTCATGCGTGAATCACTGAATCAGGTGCTGCTGTGAATAAGGGCAATCATTTAAATTAGTTTTTAGTATTTGACTCCGGTTTGAATGAAAGTATTCTAAAATAACCAAACTTAGTTTCAGAACTAACTTGAAAATTTTAATGTATTTGGTAAAAGTTGTATTTTTTATTTTCTTTGTTTTTTTCCTCGACTTTTAAATATACTGCATAAATGCAAATTATCGTACTAAAGACCACCCTACCCCTCCCCATAAAAATAACTCTTAAAAAAAAAAAAAAAAAAAGTCCTCTACTAAGGACAAAATAGATAATACTACACTTAATCCGGAGGTCGGGAAGTAGTAAAACTGGTAAGTTAGACTTTTTAACGGTCATAAATGATTGATAAAAACTTTGCGATTTGATGACCGGATTTTCTTTTCTTTTTCTTTTTATTATTATTATTATTATTATTATTATTATTATACCGTTGACAGTGTACTTATCTCTGTTTACTTGTGTCTAACTATTCCCGTAGGGTGAAATTTTTTTCTTTTTGGACAAACAAAACTGCCTCAGTCTAGAAGGATTTCTTATTCACTCGCCAAAGACTAAAGCTGAAGTTAACTATCAGAACAGGTACTTACACTTACGGACCGTGCTATTTTTTGAATTTTAGGATTTTCAAGTTGCGTTCAATTTTTACGGTAGCTTTAATTGTTAGGTGAAAATACAGAAAAGTTGACCCCCCCCCCTTCCGTATGTTAAGAAAGGATTTCTAAATAGCGTTATTTTAGCACTATATGTATTTATTTGCAAAATATATATAAATAATCCCCTTAAATGTTGGCCAATTCAGGTACAAGGCCATCAAAGGTGTGGGGTTTTTTAGTCATTTTGTCGTACTCTCGAACTTGAAGCGCTCCTCGGCGGACTAGTGCCCACCTTCTAAAAGTGCGTTTTTTTTTTTTTTTTTTTTTTCCCCCCCAACGATTATCATAGGTTACAGCCTTATATTAGCAGATTAAATTTTGAAAAATAAATGACTTCAAGAAGGGTTCACTTTCTCGTTATAACGTTCTAATCACGTGACCTGTCGGTAAAGAAATGGACAGTAAGTCAGGTAGCAATAAAGTAGAACGTTATAACGAGAAAGTGAACCTCCGTAAGTCATTAATTTTAATTTTTCTGCTAATATGATACTCAAGTCCATAACCTGATAATCGTCAGAAAAAAGGGTGCTGGTGCACTTACTGATCCGCGCTATTTTTTAAATCGTATTTCCAAGTTTAAAGTTTTGTCTTTTTTTTATTATTATTATTCAATTGTAAGGTTAAAGTGTAGAATAGGTACAAACACCCTCCCCATGTTAAGAATGGCTTTTTAAATAACGTTATTTCAGCACTGATCAATAAGTGCACTAGTACTGAAAAAAAGTTTAAAAGGTGTAAAACATGTATTTTTAGGAGGTTGACACTCTTGTAAAATGCAAACATCAAAAATTAAATTTTAATACATGAAAATTTTATTAATCTTAAAGCCAGTTTGAATGATTTTTGTATTCAACGGTTTAAATGCTTCCAAATTCCTCAGCGCACTAATCTATATAATTATAAAACTCAAATGACCTTGTAACAAGTGATGTAACCCACTTTCCGGTTTACAACATCCTGTTGCACATGCGCGCATAAATATTAACCCATAACAACGTAGACAAATAAACACAAATCGCTTCTTTTGCAGATTTTGACCTCCGCACTGAAATATTAACATTATTTCTAAATAATTATTTAACATGGGAAGAGTTGGAGTGTTTTGCAACTATTCTTTATTACAACTATACTGTCGCTATTTTCTTACAACTGAACAACTTTAACCCGTTGACTACATAAGAACAATTGTAGTAAATCCAAGACTACTACTACTACTCTATCCATCCCTTTTCCTTCCTTCCTTCCTTTTATTTTTTGCTTACATTTCTAGATACAAAATAGTTGTGAGAACGGTGAATTTGTTGGCGCATTTACTAATCTGTTTCAATATTTTATTTTATTTATTTAGGTTTTATTTTTTTGCTTCAGGTTTCAATTTCTTAAAGTTTCTATAACTTGGTTGAAGGATTCCAATATGGGTTTTTCATTCTTATAGTTCTCATTGGTAGGTTCATGTGCGTTTTTGCTGCTAAATGACTTTCGTCGGCGTTCAATTCATAGGAAAATCATGTTTCAGAAAAATATGTAACTTTACACAGATAGGTTTTTTTTTTTTTTTTTTTTTTTTTTTTCATGGGTGAGTGATCCGTCCGTGATTTTTTTTATTTTAATATACTTTCATAGAAATGTTTCTGTTATGTCAAAAAAAAAAAAAAAAAAAATTTTCTTTATGTCACAAGTGTCACACTCATACATGAATTCCATAACTAATATAACATACTGACCCAACGGGTCACGGGTAGTCTAGTTTTTATTAAAAATTCATCAATTTACTTCAAAGCACATTAAATGTACTTCAGTTTACAAACTTTTTATTATAATACAGATAAGGGAGTCACCACTTATCAAGTTCGAAGGCCACTCGAGGATAAAGGTTAAAAAGTGTACAGTGGTTATTGAGACCACAGCATAGTGGTCGTTAGTGTTGGAAATTAGGTAGAATTTGATTTAAGAGGACGACTCAACAAGAAATTGTTTACATTGGACATGGAGACTGCCATGTTGTAGTCATCGGGAAAGCAGACAAACGGAACAGTTCTACAGAGTTGTAGTATTTTATATCTGGGTTACAATAAAAAATTTAACATGGGCTAGAGAAAATCTCTTGCATCCATTTTTCTTATATTCGGGTCTCTTATATCCTTACATTGTAGATGTATGTTGCTTCTAGCCAAAATGATTTAAAGAAAAGGAAACTTTTTTTATATTATTTATTGACTCACTTTAAATAAAGAGAAAATAACACTCAAATAACACTATTTGTTCTAAAAACAAAAAAAATGGTCAATTTTGTTCCCACCTGTCATTCCACCATGCAAGTGATAAAGAAAATGTATATTTAAACTGAAATTCAATGCAAAGGCGTTGACTGACTATTCTAGTTTATTCTATCACCCACCTCCCTTGCATAGATTCTGCCCACACTGATTACATTATGAATATTCTAGTAATTGTCTGAAGCTATACTATTACTACTATTAATTGTACTATTTTTAATGCTTAGTTCGTGTGGGTAGTGTTGTCATGAGACTACTCTCCCAGGCATCACCTGTTCTCCTGGTGGTGGTGGGGAAGGGGTAGTTTAGTGCCATCCTCCCAAGTGAGCAAAATGTTAATGGAGAAAGCCAATATATACAATTATATTGCTTTAGTTGATCAATGTTTTCTTACTAAAGTATAAAAAGAAAAAGCTGGAACACAAAATACAATTTTGAACGATAAATTTGTCGCCCTAAACAAAACACTGCAGCTTTATTTTAAAACTTATTGAAAAAAATCAATTCAGATAGCTTGATTATGTAGTAGAGCTGACATCGATTTAATGTAGCTGCATTCAGCCTCAATCACCATCCTAATATGGGTCCAGAACTGGGAGCAAGCCTTTTCCACAAGCGCCGGTGGGAGCTTCGCAGATGGTGGCAATCAGGCTGGCTTTGGTGTTGTGGGAGGTTGTGTTGGTGAAGTTCTCAACATATGACCAAACAAAGTAGCCCAGCAAGTACAATATAATCAAAGTGAGGCAGGTCAGAAAAGTGAGTCTGTGAGAAGAAATATGCAATTGAGAAGTTCAGTATGCTAGGTCTGTACCTTGACAAAGCAAGTCAATCTCTGGATATTAAAGTCCCCAAATGCATGGATTTAGATACCCGGATCTAAATAGTGCTGTATTTTGTGCTATATGTGATGTGATTTAGTAGGATTGAGTAAGAAAGATAACAATATAGAAGTAAAGAAACTTTATGCAAGAAGAATAATTGAACCTGGCAGTTTATGAATTTTTAAATGAAATCAAAGAACAAATATTGCTTGTGACTCAACAGATCACGAGTATGTTGTAAATATAAAATTTTGTTCTTGCTCTAGAATGCATGGGTTTGTTTTACTATACACAGATTTGAGAAAGTTGTCAAAAACAAATGTATAACAAATAAATGTTATCAAAGGCAAGATAACTTATCCAGTTAGGTAGAAAAGTAACTTTTTAGTGTTTTTATTTAATGTAAAATGTTTATTTGTTTTGAAAAACGAGTAATCTTGAAGTCTGTTGGCCGCGATGTCTTTGAAGACTCAATATTCACTTCAAAATAAGAAATAGAACAAAATGGTATTAGAAACCCACCCACTAAATGTTACAATGACATTTATCGGGTGGGTTTCTAATACCGTTTTATTTTATTTCTTATTTTCAAGTGAATATTGAGTCTTCAAAGACATCGTAACCATCTTTTGTTCACCGACAGTTTTCAACATTACTCGTTTTTCGAACTGAATAAACATTTTACATTAAATAAAAACACTAAAAACTTATCCAGTTAGGTAGAAAAGTAACTTATCTTGCCTTTTATAACATTTATTTGTTATGCATTTGTGTTTTTGACAACTCTTTTGAATCTGTGTACAGTAAAAAGAACTCCAATGCATTCTATGATAGGGGCCCAATTTAGGAGCTTTGGAGAGTGAACTCGCAATTACTCAGATCTACTGCAATTAACAGTAGTAGTATCTATAGTAGGCCCCATCTATGGCACCGTCATTTGTAAAATGTGCCCACCCTACAATAAAAAAAAAATATCTATACAAGCTAATCATATACAGCACATGCACAGATTTGTCAAATGATCTAACAGTTAGCATGTCGTAAAACCCAACAAGCAACCAATTTGATTATGACACCACGTGCTACCCCACTCGACAGCTTGCCAATTCCTAAATGTTGTGCTGTGCCTTTGTTCTCCATCGTCTTGTTATGGCTGTATCGTTATAATCTCTCACACTAGCAGGCATTGAGAGGAGCACATGGTTTCACAAGTAGAAAAACAAAAGAAAAACACACTTCGACACTTGATGTATATATTCGTTGGACTATGGCTTCTTGTTACATCCCTGACCCTTTAAATGTGAAGGTCCATATGTACATTCTGTCGAGGCTGATCACCAGTTGGTTGATCAATTCATCTCTCCATCTGCTCTGAATCACTGTCTGTTTTCAACTGTGTCCTAGCTCCAACCGATGTCAAAGTCCAATCAAACTCAACTGACAGTATTGTTGTAAACTGGACCTTTTCATCATAAATCGTTTCTATTGTCATTAAAATCTCATTGACTGTCACAAACCCATAGCCTTTCTCCAGGGTGCTAAAACGCATTGCAATCTTAAAGTACCTGCAAACCAAATCTAAATATGTCTCTAGTTCATTATTAAATCCTTTTGTTCTTTTGTCTACCCTAGTGAACAACTTCCTATCTATTGTCTATTCATAAATCATTTTGTAAATCTTTTTTCCTTTACTTCCCAACAACTGGAGTCGGCTATAGTATCACAGATGATTGTGCAACATTTAGTTAGTATTTCTTGAATTCATATTTTAGATACATTATTCTTCCTGATTCCAGTAAAGTGATTCTCTATATCATTCTAAGCACTTTCTAACACCTGAAACAATTCTTTATCGCCACACGTCTATCATTCCAGGTTCTTGATGAGATGCAAAACAAATCTAATTTAATTGACTCTGCCTTTTATTCCCTGCAACCTCTTTCTCACTGAAATGATGTTGCTAGTCTTTTTTATATATACTACTATGGCATGTATTCTTCAGAATCTTCTGTTCTATTTCCTACTTCCTTTATTCTAGCTCATTTAACTTGCTGGTCTTGTGGTCTGCAGCAATTTACGTTCTTGATACATCATTGTAATAAAGTTTCTTATTCCAGTAGGTTTTCAAAGAACTACAGCCTTATGAAACTCTTCCTGCTGTTTTTCTCCTGTTGGCCTTGATCTTGAAAAGACCAAAGTCAATAGGCATCTCCTGACTTGTGATAATCATTTTTTGTTCTTATTAGCCTCTTACATCAAGTGGTTTCATGCCTTGTCTAGAACGATTTCTATTTCTTCAAAAAGAAAAAGAAAAAAAGTGGTTTCTATTTAAGGCAAAGAAATGAACCACAGGGTAGTGGAAGCTTAGGAATGACTCTCCACTCCCCAGAGCATCCAAATATTTGTATTCCTTATAGAAAGAAAGGTTAGAGAATTTTCATAAAAGTACAATTTACCGGAAAAGAAAATGTAAGTGTTTCCAAATTTTTAAGTGCATCCCTAATGGGTCTACTAAGGCATGATCTCGTTATTACTCAATATTACTATACCTTTCTATTCCAGAAGCTTCTTTTCAAGAATTGCAAGTTAGTGGAACAATCTTCCTGCTATTTACTTTTCAAGACTAAGTCCAATAGACAGCTATCTTTGCAATAATCTTTCATTCTTGTTATTTTTTATATCAAGTGGCTTTGCAGCCTGTCTTGAGTAATTTCCATTAAAATCTATATACACTTATACTAGCAAGACTACCCGAACTTGCCTAGAGTTCTAAATCTTGTAAATTGTGTCAATTAATGAAATCCAAACTAAAAATCTGCGATTAAGATTTTTAGTTTTGATTTCATTTTGCAATTTCTAAGTTCATTTTTGAGGAGAAAATGTGAGTAAAAATATCTCTCGTTCAGTGAACCTGAACGAGAGATATTTTTACTCACATTTTTAGTGATTTACCAAAGAGGCAAGTATACAACTGTTAATTTCAATACATAAAGCAGTTATATTATTGGAAAATGTCTCTTTTTAAAAATCTTCCAATCTGGATAAGTTCATTTAATATTCATCCCAAACAAGGAACATTGCTACTGAAATATAAGAGACTACTTTAAATTAGGATGTCCCTATAAATATATACCTTAAGTGTGTGTGTGTGGGTGGTGGTTGGGGGGGGGGTCAGTGAAACGGTTACATTTAAATTTCTGCATGTTGATACAGTCAAGCAATGAGGAGCAAGGAGAGAATTTTAAAGGCAACTTAGAGGAAAGAAACTACTGAAGTAGAAAGCCTTTGGTCATATGGAGACCTATCATGAAAGGGGTGGGATTTTTCTGATTTTCAGATTGATCGAAGATTATGTTGAGGAGGTGGAAAATGGGCACAAATGCAACAAGTTCATTGGAACAAATTCAGTTGAAATAGTTGTAACTCAATCACACAACATTGCTACAGTAAGGCCCTCTACATAAATATCTCCAACCAATCTGACAGAAAAATTCTACTCCTGAAGGAATTTCCATACTCAGATAGCTCCTTTCGTTTACTAGCCTTTGAAATTCTATCTTTGCTCCTCATTTCCTGACTGTACCAACGTGGAGAAATTTAAATGTAATGTGAAAAACATCTTGCTGCTCGATTCCCCCACTTACGATGTTCTATGACAGTATAGGGCCTAGTAAACTGAAAGAGAAAAATATAAAATGTTGATTTTTGTAGGAGAAGGCTGTTAATCACAATGATTTGAGGAATGCTGTAATTTATATTAAATTTAATGTTGAATGCTTTGTTGCTGTATGCGCAGTTGCTACATGCTATTCATTTTGTTGCATTTTATTGATTGCAATAACCTTGTATATGCATCTGATCAAACCTTTTTCGCAAACAAATTTTTTTATTAAAACGGATAGGTTTCAAATTTTTGAATAAGTGAGACTTAATGACACTTGATAAGGTAACCACTATTTATGAATAAGATATTACTACATATTAAAACCCATGTTCTAGGGTTTTGTCAGATACAAACCAGAGACTTTTTCTAATTTAGGAAAATAATTGTATATGCAACGTTATCCTTACATATACAATGACTGTAGTTGTGCGATTTAAAAAAAAATGATGCCTTTGTTTAACAGCCACTTTTTATACTTCTCATTTTATGTACTTTTAGAAATCTCTTGTGACTTTATCAGTATCTAGTTTGCTGATTTAAATGGACAAATGGATTCAAATTTGGGCTTTATTAAAAGAAACTGCCTTAAAATAGCCCCCCTTCCCCCCTCCCCATAAAAAAGAACCCTCACATATCCTAATGAAATGAATATAATACACAATCTAATCACCACTGTCCTTTATAAGTTTAGATGTGACCTCAATCCTTGACCCAAGTGTCAAGGCAATTAACACATTGTTTGTCTCCCATGGAAGGGGAGGAGTGGGTTATGAGGAAAGAAGCCTTTATTGTTTAAATACCAAAAAAAGATTATGAAGTGTTTTTAGTATTAGCTTTTAAATTTACAGTAATAATTTACAGATGGTGTTTAAAAAATTTTTTTTTTTTTTTTTTTTTTTTTTTTTTTTTTTTGCTTAAATAGCATATCCTGGTAGCAGGATATGCTATTTGCTTTTTATTAGATTAAATCTTTGAATTGGGTATTTTTTGTGAAGCAGTATATAAAGTTAATACTATCTTAATGAAGCAATAAAAAAAAATTTTTTTGTTTAATTCATATCTTCTATCTCATCCTTTCTAGAATTTGAAAAAAGACTTTAAAATGTAAAATAACTCGAAACTTTGAAAAGTTTATTTATGAAAATTATACTAAAATCATAAATAAATCTGGCATAAAGCCATTCAGAAGTATGGGAAGGGGGGGGGTCTATGGTCATCCTTTATTCCTGACTAGATTTCAATCACATTTGTCTATGGATTGTCCTACTTAAGATTTCCGAGTCTTTATTTATTTTTTTCCCAGATTAAATGTTGCCCACCCCTTTTCTTTTTCATTTTTGTTTTATTTTAATGGTACTGCTCTGAAATAAAATTAAACTCGCTTTTCAATAAGTAACTATATTAGTCTAATATTCATTAATGAAGAAAACATGTAAATAGTATTTAAGTCAATTTGGGGAAGAAAAAAAAAAAAAAAATGTTTTTTTTTTTTTACGTAATCAATATTTGCCATAAATGATTGGCTAAACAAGTTTTTTTTCTTGTGGAAATCGCTTCCGGCAAGGCATAAAGAGACTAAGAAAAAAGAAAGAAAAAAAAAACACGCTTCAAAGTGGGAGGGGAACGCTAGCCAACAATGAATGTTATAGATTCCAACTCTGAAAATAGCAATTCTTTTGTTTGTTAGAAGCATCGGTCATAAAGAGGCTGGAAATATATTGATGGTTCATTTTTTGCTCATGGAGAGTATCTTGTAGTAAAAAAGCTATTAATCACAAAAATTGAAGGGGGTTGGCATTACTTGATATACAAGACACTTAGACGTACTTGTGATCTGTTGGATTACAACCATTGTTAGTACTTGTTCTTTCATTTCATTCAAAATTTTATGAACTGATACATGTTAAGTTCTTATAGAATTAAAATATATAACTTCTATATTATGTATAAAAATAAAAAAATAAAAATTGGTTTTGATATCTAATTTACATATGTGATTACGGTATGAATGCACACATGTAAATCTATATATCTGTGAAAGTGTTTGTCTGTGTACATTTCCTACACAATATCTCTGTCAATTTTCAGTCTACAGGCTCGAAATTTGATATACAGGGTACTGAGATTTAGGAAATTTTTATAATCGGTTTTCGGCCAGAAATTTGGCTGTTAAGGGGTAAGTTCAACGATTTGACCTTTGAGAACTCCAGCAAACTCCTCCGCCAATTTTGGGTATAAACACTTGAAATTTTAGATATAGGTTCCTTGGACATGGATCTAACTTAATAACTTGATTTCAGTGCAAAACAAATGTTATGGGGTCATAATAGAGGGCCAGTTTTAAGAAATTAACCGCTGCGGTCTCTACCAAATTACTCAGACAATATCTGGTCTAAACATTTGAAATTTTACATAAAGGGTATTCAGAGATAGGGCAAGCTTTTTAATCAGTTTGGGTCGAAAATTTGAGCTACCAATATATAAATGTATGTTTGCATGAACGTTACGTGAAAAATGGCTTAAATAACACTGCTTCAATATTAAAATTTAAATCGAAAAAGAAAAAAAATCTCACACCAAGATTCAAACCCAAAACGTTTAGATAATGAACCAACGCTCTAACCAACTGAGCTAACACGACACATGAAATTCTCTCAGTTCTTCAACTATTTAAACTAAATCACGTCATGACATCATCTGACGCATGCGTAGAACCGGTCGTCATTATGAAAGGACGGGGGGGGGGTTAGCCCAAGAAAATCTGTACAAAAATTTTTTTAAATATGAAATTTGCTAGGCGAGGGTTGAATGCTGCCATTATGAATATGCATGCATAACGTAGTAGCTACTGATTCGTTATAATTTTTAGCCTTGATGTACGTGTTCCATTTCAGATGAGGAGTAAAGGACAAACCCAGAAGCTTGTCAAAACATGGGGCTTCTCCTAGACGAGAGCCATCCATTTCAATTGATGCCAGATGGGGATCAGAGCGTTGGTGATGTAAAGATAGGAGTTTGGTTTTAGATGCATTAAAGGTAACCAGCCACGTCTTCCCCCACTGAACCACGTGCTCAAGATCAGAGGAGAGAGAATCAGAGAGAACTTTGTCATTTACAGCCTTTGATGTGTTGCCGTAGATGGTCGTGTCATCAGCATAGATGTCAACAAATGATTTAAGTATGTGTTTAGGGAGATCATTGATGTAGATCAGAAAGAGAGTTGGGCCCAGGATTGACCCTTGAGGGACTCCAGCATTAATACTGCAGGCCTCTGATTTTTGTCCATCAACCACTACTCTTATGAGCCTATCGGAGAGAAATGATTTAATGATTGAGAAAACATTTCCAGTTATACCGTAGCTGGAAATCTTGTGAAGTAGGCCCTTATGTCATGCCTTGTCGAAGGCCTTTGATATGTCAAGCAATTGCCCTAGAAAGGAAGCCTTTGTCAAGAAATTCACTAATCCTGTGAGATATAACCGTTAGCACATCTGCTGTAGATCTTGCAGAACGGAAACCATATTGTGTGTCACTAAGGAGGTTATTTCTGCTGATGTGGTTGACTATTTCTCTATTTAATATTGATTCCAGCAACTTACTCATAACACACAGGAGACCTATTGGTTTGTACTGAGAGAGAGATGGTATTTATCACCTGAATTCTTAAATACAGGGCATACTGATGAGGTTTTCCAGGGAGTCGGAAAGCACTTCTCCTTAAGGCAATGCTTAAATAGTTTTGTAAGTATGGAGGCAAGTTCTGGTTGAAGCTTTTTTAACACTATAATTGGGATGCCGTCAGGGCCAGTTGCTTTACTGGAATCCAGGTTCTTGATTAGCTTGGCGACCTCATGCACAGATATTTGTATGTTACCTAGCGTGTTCTGTGTTATAGGAGGAAATATGGGGAGTTGATGGCCTTCGTCGCATAGGGTAGAATTAGCTGCAAAGTTCTTGGCAAATAGTTTGGCCTTGTCTGATGCTGACGAGATGACCTCTGGTCCATTGATAATGGTTGGGATAGAACGCACACTTCTGTTCAGGATCCTATTTGTTATTTGCCAAAACTGATGGGAACCAAGCCACTGATCAGCTACTTTAGATTTAACAGACTGAGCATATAGCTCTCTTGCATTTTTTATTACTCTTTTACAGTGGTTGCTGTCATTCCTGAAAGCAGCTTTAGTCTCAGTGCATCTATTACGTTGGTAGTTATGGAAAAAGTGATTTCTGTGCGCGATGGCAGCAGCACATTCTGGGGAGAACCATGGCTGGCTGTTAGGTTTTTGTTGGAATTTTTTAGATGGTATGAATCGGTCTATGCCTACAATTAACCATTCGGTCAGATCTGATACTATAGAGGACACATCCTTTTTAAACATGGAATGCAGAGGTAGATCAGATATGAATGTACGGAAGCTATCCCAGTCAGCCATAGAGTATCGATATACAGTACGGTGGAGGGGTATGTCTGGGGACTTATTACATTTCATTTTTATCAACTGATACAACGGAGTGGTCGGAGGATTCTAAAGGAGAAAAAACGGAACATGAAAATAGCTCAGGGGAAGTTGAGAGAAAAAGGTCTAGGAGGCTTGCATATTGACCAGTAGTATCGGGTACATGGGTGGGGTCGCGAACAAGCTGAGTGAGATCATAAGCAGTGGCAAAATCGTGACAAAACCTCCCCTCATCGTCTTGTCTTATTTGAATGGGTCAGCCATTCCACGTTATGGACGTTGAAGTTACCACAGATGTGGATGTTAGCCGAGGGATGTGTAGACAAGATGGGGTCTATTTTCTCAAATATACTCTTAAAGATAGTAACTTGAAAATCTATTAAAAAGGCCTTGAAAGTCATTTTTTTATGTCTAGTAAAAATATTAAAAATAAAATCGAAATATTAAGTATTAATGAGAATACTATTAAAATATTTAATAAATATTTAAAATAAAATCGAAATTTCATCATGTTATGGATATTTATCACAACCCTGTTTTCCATATGACATCATGATAAAGGGACATAACTTTTGTTTTTACAATACCAGAAATTCCAAAATTGAAAAACACACCCTAGATCAATCTAAAATTTTGAAAATAACATTTAATCTAATTTGGTTGGACAAATATAAGTGGTGGGTTAAGGAATGTAAATATGATTGCCGAGAGGCATGTTGTGTATGTAAAAAGATGTTTTGAGCAAAATAGGTGAAAGTGCTTTGAAATTGCATATGACTGGCACTAAAGCAAAACAAATGAGACTGGTAAATTGTTGACCAGTTTTGTTGCGTGTTAGAACTTCATATTTAAAACTACTTGAAATAGAGATTGACTTTTCCTGTCAAAATTTTTTGTTTTGAAAACTTTTTGTCTGGAGAAGGTTTTGAAGAAAACCTTGAAAATTTCTTAAAAATGGGCATGGAAAATCTGTATAAACCCTGCTTTTAAAATGCTCCATGTAACTAAACTTTTGGTATATTTATTAATTGATCTTGAATACAAATTGGTAAAATTTCACAAATCGAAATTGTCTGAATTCAGAGGGTTTTTACATTTTTATTAAACTACATTAATCTAAATATAGACCACATTAACACCCCTTATATCTGCAGCTATCTTGTAAAATTCCTAATGATTTGGTTAATTTGTTGAAAGTGAATCCTTTGCATACAAATAAAGTCTTTTGAATTTTTTTTTTTTTTCTTTCTAGCAACTCATCGAGCGAACAAAGCAACGGAAGGAACGCCTAAAAAAGCTCTGTGATACAGATTTCACTGTAAGAAAACGACGCCCACTTGCAGAGGACAATTCTGCTAAAGTCGACCCACCAGTAGATGATGGTAATTTTAATTTATTTATTTATTTATTTTATTTTTTTTATTTTTTTTTTTTTTTACGGTACTTCTTGACATCACACCCCTGCCCCATTCTTCTTGGTAACAATAAAAGCTAATTTTATATCTGACTTATTAATTTAAAGTTTCAGTGATGTTAGATGTTAGCAGATCTCTTAAAATGATTGGACTGTTTTTATTTGAAAGTGGAGTAACTTGTCTTCTTTGTTCATTTTGGAAAAGTTATGGCTTGCATTCGACTAGTTAACATTTTGGGAATGTTTTAACTGATAAATTACATTCTCTAAGCAAAGTAATTTTCAGTTTCATCCAATTTCTTCATGTTTGTCTTGCTCACCAAGATCATTTTATTTCAAATAAAAACCAACAAATTGTTTTTTTTTTGGGGGGGGGGGGGTCCAGAAATTTTAACTTTATAACTTTTGTAAATCACTACCACTTTTGAATGTTTGGTTTACATTAGGCAAAATCAATTTAGGTAGAATAACCAGACTAAATCATTAAGTCTGGAGTGGCTTGTCATATTGTAAACTAGCTATGGATCTGCAAAATTGGGTTGCGATATTTAGACTACTTTATCTGGAGGAAGTCTCTTCAACCCGATCAGTATAGCCACTAAGAAGTCTTCAACATGGCAGTCTGACAGCTTTCATTATCTTTTTCTTAACTCTGTTGCATCATTGGGAACATTAACTTCTAGGATTGCCTGTTTCTCCTTATCCCAGATTACTGTCGAATTTAATAATTCCATTTTCTAGATGCATAGCTGTAGGAATTGTATTGTTCATAGATGGTGTATTACTTGTTTCTTATTGTTCTTTTCGTACATGTTCCCACGATTTGCTGCTGCATTCAATGTCTGTCTCTATGCCCAAGTGGAATTTAAAAAAAACTACAAAAACTGCCACAAAGTCAGTATTTTCTTGATAAGCATTACCTCGGATTAATATTTATAATAAGAAAAAAAAAAAAATCTGTAAACGTCAACTGGATTAGGTTTCACTTGGGTGATGGGGACAGCAGTTTTTACAGGCATTTCTAATTGTATGTAACAATTTGGAAAAGAAATGCTGACTTTTAACTTGATTCCATTGTTTTTTTGTTTTTTTTTCCTACTCTGAACTATTTCTCTTCAAAGGGATGAAGTAGGGGGGGTAAGAAACTAAGAAAGGGTGATTTTTTTTTTTTCCCCCTAAGTGCTCTGGAGGCCTCCTGTAGCATACTAAAGTTTTATTTATTTATTTATTTATTTTTTTCGCTCTATATGATCATAAATGATACTAGATGTAGTCGTCTCCAACACATACGGCACCTAGCATTCCCAAAATGGTCACCCATCTGGTACTGCCCAGCCTCATTGTTGCTTAACGAGGGTTATGTAGGCAACAAATAAATATATATATATGAAAAAAGAATTAAACACTTATACAGTTAATTCTTCAGTTAATCATCAAAACAAACATTAAAAATACAGACTAAATGAACTTGTAAAGGCTCCCGTAGTTTCTTCAAAGTTATCATTAAATTTTGGATTTTTTAATTTCACCATGCAAAATCTATAGATTGAGATAAAAGATGGAATTATTTAAAAATCAGGGACTTATGTGATATTTTTGCATATTCTTCTAGCAAATCATCCTAAATCTTATTTAGACGAAAAAAAAATTAATCGGCTCGAAAACCTTTTTAAAAAAAATATTCAAATGTGTTATCCATAGACAACCGGTGGTGAATTTTTTTTTTTTTTTTAGGGGGGAGGGGGGGGGTAAAAGATACAATTTAGGCTTTAATCTTTTTTGGAAAAAAAGTTACTCAAGAATAATGGATTTTAATAGATTTTTTTTTTTTTTTTTTTTTTTTTTGCCATGCCTAATATATTTTAATGTTGGTTATGAAAATGAAATGCTAATGGACAGAAGTTGAAACTCGTTCACGAAGCATTTAACCTCAACCTGAGACAAGTAAAAAAAAAAAAAAAAAAAAAAAAAAAAAAATACACAATAACTGTTTGCATCACAAACATTAGAATATTTAATGTAGTTACTGAGGATTGTTCTCTTGAACCTCCCTATCTTTTCTCAATCAGATTTTGATATGCTTTTCTCATATATATATATATATATATATATATATATATATATATATATATCGCATTTCCATTGAATATTAGCTAAAATTAAAAATCTAAGATACATTTCTACATTATCTGTAAAGTTGTATATTGATTGCTATTTTGTAGAATGCATGCTCGCATGTAAAATGAACGTTAACTCAAATATAACATTATCGAGGTAATGATCATATGCCTAAAAGAATGCAATGCGTATAAGTGCTAAAAAATATTAATTCCTGTTATAGTATTTTTTATTTTTTTGCATGAAGAGCGATTTTGAGTTAAAATCTGTTTATTATTACATGTGTAATTTGAAGAAAAACGTTTAAAATGTGTAAATTTGCTAGAATAATGGAGATGTTTATTTTTCACAAAATGGCGCCTGAGCAGAATCAAAAGTATGTAAAAATGAAACGGATTTAACATTTTGAAACTAAGCCAGCACTTTTGTTATCTCAGAAAGCAATGGCAATATAATTTCCAGAATTCTATTTAATGATGTCTAACGTAAGGACTGTTTACAAATTATCTGAAAAATCTTTTGAAAGAAATAGTATTATAGATACTTTAATTTTAAAAATAAATTTAGATAATTTACAAGATTGTATCACCAAAAACAAGTATCATTGCCCCCCCCCCTTTTTTTTTTTTTTTTTTTTTTTGCAAGGTTTTATTTAATCGTTGTTAAATGTTCTATCTTTACTGTCTAATACTAAACTGATTTTCACTCCAAAACATTCATCTAATTTTTACACTAATGTGTACGTATATACTAATTTTGGTTGAATTTTTGAAGAAATTGTTTAGGCATATGATCTTTAGTAAAATTCATTTACTGCCCCCACCCATATTTGTTTTTCTATCAACAGAAATTTATTAAATTTTGAGACCCACTTAATCATAACCTGTGGGTTTCTAAGATGAGTTTAATTAAAAACCTTGACTGCTTATATTCTTCTTAGCATGTCCAACAGCTTCACTTTATTTTGCTTTTCAGCATCTTTCTGATTTCTTATTTTTTTTTTTTTTTTTCGATGTGAGAAAGTGATGAATATATTAATAAACGATCACATGTAATTAGCTTTTAACACTTTACTGCGGTTTCATATTACCAATCAGAAGTATCTCCAACTGACATCAATTTAGTTTGATCATTGCCAATTGAAGACGATTTGTGATACCATGAAACTGCAATAAAATAGTCATATTACTGACTAGACCCTATAGGTCTATGGCAGTTTGTTATAGAACCTATATTATTAATACAAATAAATTGATAATAAAATTTAATTTTTAAAAAAAAAAAAAAAACTATAGGTTGATATGTTATATGTATTTATAAATTTTTTTTTTTTCCTTTAAAAATGCCTAGTGACAAAAATATTTTATTGATCCTTGACTAAGATTAAAGTGAAATTGTTGTATAGATATTTATTTTCAAAGTTTTTTTAACCAATTCGGAAATCTCAAGTAAGATGGCCTCTGGATTAAATGTTGTATTATGGTGATTGATGATTCTAGCTAAGATTAAGATAGAAATTTTTTTAGTTATGGATGACAAACACCCATTTTCCCACAGTTTTGAATGTCTGTGGGCATAATTTGTTAATGTCATTTTTGAAATTTTCTGCAAATATTTCAAAATGTTTGTTCTCCACAACGGTTATGCCATTAGACGTCAGAAGATTTTGTGTAATTATCTTCCTTGAAAATGAAATGCTAATCTTAGTCCTAGGTTTTTTAATAAAATCTCTTTAATTGTATTAATAAATACAATAAAAATACTATAGAAATCATTGTTACTACCTGTCAGTACCAATTTTAAATGTATATTACAGTTATTAAAAACTTTCAAATCTTACATATACGAATGAGCCATGTTGAGTTTTCTGTAACTTTGAGAATATATATATATATATATATATCTGGTCGTTTGATCATTATTCACTGTCGTAACATTGTGCCTGTATTTGTCATTTATAGTTAATTTCTCTTAATTCTCATGGTTAATGGTGGCCAGATGTAATATTCCTAGCAAATGAAGTCAAAGGTGACTTTGCAGCTGGGTTTGAATCGGCCGACAAGTAGCAATCATCATTTCTTGCACGGATGATTGCAAAAACATGTAACACTAGTGTTTGTAGGTATAAAAATAAGCATATAATGGTATAAGCATGATCTGTTTTGAAGAAATAGAAACTCTCATTTAGATTTAGTACTATTGCAATATTTCCAGTTTTTTTAAGGGTATTTGTTTACCAAACATTCAAAATACGTGCATACAAACAGAAAGTGCTGTTTATTAAAAGTGGAGCATCCTTCGAGCCTAGATAGCTTATTTTTGCTACGAATAAATCTAAAGTTAAATTCATTTCGTTTTTATAAGTGTTGAGTGTGAATGCATACTCCACAATATTATCAATGAATAAATTAAAAGTAAAATTTATTTTAAAGAAATGCTATGTGTGTATGTACACTAGTAGCACACTCAGTTTTGTCCGGTCGTAAAATGAGCCTAAATATATTTTTATTTATAGACTTCATATTTATTATAGAGCCTAAACTATACTTATTATGTACCTAATATATAGTAGTGATTTTGAAAGGTAAAATAAAGGCTGGGGTACCATCGGCTAGAATTGAAATCAAAACGTACAACTCTCCAGCCTGATCTGTTTGCTTCTGAGCCATACACATAAACAGTTCAGAAATAACATTGTCTAGCCTATGAATGTACATTTGTGTATGCAAACAGGGTTAGTCAACTATTCCTGCTATGGTCAACTGTTTTGTTTTTAATTTTGACCTCTTAGCAATTTTTGCCGACAAAAAACAAATAGCAAGTGTGACCTATATATCAAATTTCAACTCTGTAGATGAAATATTCAGAGGGGAGAGGAATTTGATAGACTTTTTGCATACATACTAAAAGGTCACTTATATATATATATATATATAATATACATTTTTCCATGTGCTGGAACGTTTTCATCTTGAATTCTACCCAACTATGCAAAATGTAGAAATTATTAGTGCTCATTTTTTTCAAAGGAATATGCAAATTAGTTAACCTTTGTGTAGTTGCTTGCATATCTGTATATCTGAGTATATTAAGTTTATTTTAATAATTTTTAAATAGAAAAGGTAGGCTTTTAATATCAATGTCAGAGCGAGAAAAAAAAAAAAGTGTATCTGCATTCAACAACATCAGCATGATTTGATGCCAAAGTTTCCATGTGATTATTTTTGGAAAAAAATTTTAAATAAACAGAAAGTGGGTATGACTTTATCCTATCCTATGGAATATTGAGCTCTTTATTTGTCCAGTATCTGTTGTCTTAATTTGACTATAATTTTGAGTTTTTGTCTGCTATGAGAGATGATTGGCTGGCTTTTTGCATCTTTTTTTGCTTGCTTTTTTTTCGTCTGGTTCTAGACTCCCCAAAGCGACAATGTCTTAGGGAAGATGAACAGAACATCAAGCCCGATACACCAGCCATCCGCAGCGTGCGTGCTAGACAGAATGACCTTACCAAGGCCAAATCATATGACTTGGGTATGTTTTTAATTGTTTGTTTTTTTTTGTTTTTGTTTTTTTTTTCCCCGTTCTCTTCCTCTATCAGCTTGAACATCTGCCTCCCTCTTTTTCTTATCCAGCTACTTTGAATTTAAATTGATTGAAACAAAATTTTTTTTTTTGCATGTGGAGAGTCGAGTTAGGTACTTGTTCAGAATCCTCCACCCCTGATAACAACAAATAATAAAAAAATATATATATAGAAAAATCTGCATAATGTACATACCCATGATGGAAAGAAGATATTGTGCACTAAAAGTCATGTAAATTGGTAAAGTAGTTCCATTTTTAAATAATGAAATCAAATTTTGTGGTTATACGAACAGTGACAATATGGTGATGCCATCTTGAAAACTGGCTGAAAGAACAAGGAAGTAACTGAAAATAATTCAAACTTACAAGATTTTAGAAAGCCCTTAACATGAAGGGGGTGGGGGCATTGGAAAAAGTTTGCCTGAACTTTTCTTTATAAAAATTAAAATATTTGGTGTATAATTCTTCTTCTCTTCCCCCCCCCCCCTACAAGGCTAATTCTAGACAAGTGCTATGAATTTTTTATTTTATTCAATCTTCACCCCAAACAAGACAAGTGCCACTTTAAAGTAGGGGGCTACTATCGGGGACAATTTGCGGGAGCATTATGAAGGGAGATGAGTAGAAAGATGTTTGTTCACATTACACTTGAACTTCTGCATATCAGTACAGTTGGGAAAGCAGTATCCCGGAAGGAAGTTCCAAAGACTTGCAGTTCTGGGGAAGAAACTATTGGAGTAAAAGGCTTTCTTACACCTAGGGATCTCTACTGTAAAGGGGTGGGACTTAGTTGCTTGTCAGGTTTGTCGGGGGTAGTCACGTCGAGGAGGTACAAGTGCTTGCAGTTCGTCAGAGCAGCCCAGCCACCATTAAAGTATTTGTAGAACAGGCAGAGGGGTGCAACATTTCGTTGATGGGGCAGAGGCTGAAGCTTAGATGACAGTTCAGGACCTATCAGGTTGGCGACTCTCTTTTGAACCCTGTCCAGGAATGAGACAAGCAGCAGATGCACCAGCCCAAATGTGACGGCAATACTCTATACATGGGCGAATGGTGGCCTTATAGAGGTACAGGATACTTTCAGGCAAAAGTTATTTTCTAGCACAGTAGAGAGAGAGCCCACCTTTGCAGTAGCCTTGGCAATGCTCTCAATGTATATATTCCAGTTCATGTTCCCTGTAAACGTTAGGCCGAGGAGTTTAAAGGAAGTACTTTCAGGCAGTGTATTCTTAGCCATTGCTATTGGTGGTAGAAAAGGTTTCTTGTAGTTATTGAAGGAAGCAAGCTTAGTCTTGACAGCATTGAATGTGACCATCCATTTTTGTCCCCATTCCACTCCAGATTGGAGGTCATTCTCTAGTGATTCTGCCATTTCCTTAGACATGTGTTCATTTGTTTTCCCCTCATGCCTGTTATAGAGGGTGGTGTCATCGGCAAATATACCCATCTCCGAAACAATTTTATCAGGGAGGTCATTTTTGAATATCAGGAACAATAAAAGTCTAAGGATATAACCCTGGGGTACTCCCGCATTTATATCATATTGTTTGGATGTACGACCGTCAAGGACAACTTGGATTTTTTTCTTAAGAAGGATTTAATTACATTGTGTATTCTTCCAGTGATACCATATGATCTAATTTTCCTTAGAAAACCATCGTGCCATACACTGTCAAAAGCCTTAGATATATCAAATCGTCTAGTGTGGCGTCTGTCTGCAAAGGAAAGTCGGGGAGGGAGTGGTGTACTGGGTCCAGTGTGGAGTTTGAGGCAAACCGACTAGCAAGCAGATTTGCCTTGTCGGTTGCCATGCAAGCAACCCCATGATTGTTTGATAGTGGGAGAAAATTTTGTTCTTGATCGTGTATTACTTTGCTGGACTCTCTCCTCTTAAAGAAAATGGGTTGTTTCCAGAACCTACTGCTGCTTTATTATACACCTGTTCTTCCTCGTAAAAAGGGCATTGTTATTTAATTTTTTTTATTTGAAATACTCCAAATTTTGGCATCGGTATTTAAATAATCCTAAGCTTACAGCATCTGTGCATTTCAATAACAAGCCAGCAGTTATTTAAAATTTTCTCATTAATTTATACATATTACATAACGTTACAGGTGTTTTTAGTGTTCTATAATAGTAATAGTAATATAATAGTAGGCTTGTGCAGGTGTGACATCAGTGGCCAGAAGTGAGTGGCTGTAGCATCCTTTTTTTTTTTTTTTTTTTCCAGCTTCAAACAGACCTTAACAATTGCTGTAAGAAGGGTACAACTAGATGGCAAGTTAATACTATAGTTCATGTAATGTTTTATCTGGCCAGAAAAACAAGGAATTGAACTGACATTGTTTAGTGTTATTTGTAATTGATTCGGCTACAAAAATAGATGGTGAGCATACGCTGCACATCTTTATGTACATGCGTGTGTGTGTGTGTATGTAATTGTCTGTCTTAAGGACGGCAATATGCAACAAAAGTTCAGCAGTACAAAATTGTCATCATTTTCGATGTGTTTAAATGTCAAAGCTTTGTATAGTACTATACAGTAAAGCTTTAAAGTGTATTTAATCATAAAATGAATGCAGATAAAGGGGGACAATTGAATTTGAACTAAGGTTTACGTTGCACTTGATTATGTTGAGTCTTTAATTTCGAAAACACTTATTTTATAGATTCTTACATAAGTATTTATTCAATTTTGTTTCAAATTCCAATTTTCTTGTTCGTCTGATTAATATTAAGTTATGCTTTTGAATTTTTGAGATGAGGATTGATAATTCATATCATTTGAATTACTGCTTTCATTTTGAGTGCTATTTTCATGTTTTGGCATCTAACCTTTAACCTTCTTGAGGTGTATCTTTCTATTGAACTGAAAGAATCTTCACAGAAATTTGAAAGCTCTTCATTTAATCCAGAGGTAGATGCTCTCATTCCATCAGCCATGACCGAGTAGAAGTCTTAAGTAATTCACTATTTCATTTTGAATATTGTTTATTCTGAAGATTGAATTTCTAGCAGTGTAAATTATAACTGCATTTTACCAAGTATTTCATGTATTTATGCCCTGGGTCCTTGTGAATAACTATACATTTTGACAATCATAAGACTGTTGTCTTTAGATATACAATCTTACTACTTATTACTACAGACTTTATCCCTATATATAATAAAAGTGGCACAGTTTTTCCCCTCTGCACCAAAATACCATAGGTTTGCAACAACAGATACCACATACAAATCTGTCAAATATTAGCCACTAAATTCTGTAATTTTACAACTTCATTAGACATATATAGGCTTTATAATAAAATTGTACATTACATCCTAGGAATGATATCATCACTATCGTCATTATCTTTTAAAGGAAGTAATTCCTATTTTTTCACTTATTCCATGTCCACTTTTTTTCACTTATTCCATGTCCACTTTTTTTCACTTATTCCATGCGCGTTTGCGTGTACAACAATGGCCACCACGTAACATAGAGAATTACACTGCTTAATACCTGGAAAAATACTTATTTGCAGAAAACTTAAATGCGATATTCATTTTCAGCACACCTGAAAACCTATAGAAAACAAGTTTTTTAACGTAGGTTTTGTGTTTGTCTATCAGGCCATAATAAACACCACCCCTAAGAAAAAAAAAAAATAACTTACCCCCCCCCCACCTCTTCCTCGCAGAAAAAAATGGTGGCCATAAAGTAGGTGCTTATTCTATGTTAAATTGATATAATGATACCCCCTTTTTGAAACAATGTGTGACCTTAAGGGCAAATATCACATAGCCCACTACACAATTTAGGTGGTCATTACCTTCCCAGCGAGCCTTCATTTGTTAAATTCTAATCAATATTCACCGAGATTTTGAATTTATACCATCCTTTTTGGCCATTTTATATCCATATGGATATATCTATACTCGTAGCTAAATTGAATCAAGAAATGCTCGTATCTTTGGTTCTATGGGATGAAACATGTAAATTTGCAGGCTTTTTGAAGATAATACTATTTTATAGTAAAAAATTTGACAAGTGGTAAAAAAGTACCTATATTTTCAAACCAATAAAATATGCTCAAATTTGCCTATATATACCTATAAAAGTTAAATTGTGTGTATATTTCCCTACCAAACTACTCTATCAATTTTCAATCTACAGACTCAAAATTTGACATAAGGGGTATTGAGATTTGGGAAAATTTTGATCTGGCTTTCGACCAGAAATTTGTCAATGGGGTCAAAGTTCAATGATTTGACCATTGAAAACTCTACCAAACTCCTGCCAATTTTAGATCTAAACACTTGAAATTTTAGATGTAGGTTGCTTGGACATGGATCAAACTTTTAATTTCATTTGAACCCAAAACAAATGTTATGGGGTCAAAGTTAGAAAAAAAAAAATGGACCTCTGTGGTCTCTACCAAATTACTCAGCCATTTTTTGGTCTAAACATTTGAAATTGTACATAAAGTGTATTCAAACATAGGGCAAGCTTTTTAATCAGTTTTTGGCCGAAAATTTGGCTGCCAAGGTGTCAAAGTTCAAAATCTGACCTTTGCGGTCTCTAGTAAACTATTCAGTCAGTTATGGGTCTAAAGATTTGAAATTTTACATAAAGGGTATTAACATGCAAGCTTTTAAATCAGTTTTTGGGTGAAAATTTGGCTACTAAGAGGTCAAAGTTGAAAGAGTTAACCTTTGCCGGCTCTACCAAACTCCTCCATCAATTTTGGGTCTAAACATTTGAAATGTAGGTTACCTGGACATGAGTCAAACTTTTTATATATATATATATATATATATATATATATGCGTGTGTGTCCTGGCAAGCAGCTTCAGTTGTCTCCCCTACATTTGTCTGTTTTGTTGCTTTGGTTGTCTCTCCTGTGGCCTTGTCAGGCTATTAATATATTAGTCTTAATCTAAATCGTACTAATATAAATTCCATCTCCAACATATAATGAATCCTATTTGCTTGTTTGCCTTATTGATATTGGGTAAAAGAAATGTTTTGATTTCCAATTTTTGGCAGCTGCGTCTATTTTTTTTTTTTTTTTTTTTTACACACTGTCCATTGTCTCATATTCATTTCATGCTGCGGTAATTTGATATACATAACTATGCTCGTAATAAAAAAAAAAATTTACATCCTAGGGTAAAAGAGTTTTTTGTATTCTTGCATTAGAATTTGTTTTGAATATTCAAAATTTGATTTTTAACTTATGTAATTGCCCTCCAGAGAAAAAAAAAATTTCAGCAACTATTTTTCTTTTCAGAAAATGAGGAATACATTCCGGTTCCTGTACCCCGGAAATCTTTATCACATGAAGAAAACCATAATCCAGTGGAAGTAAAGCCAGAACGTCGCTCCAGATTTGCGCATTTGGCTCAGACGATCAATTCATGGGAGGATGATTATTCGTATCATACTATCAAGTAAGTTTCTATCTGTAGCATTTTCATTTCATGGATTGAATGAGTGCATCTTAAGAATAAATTGTTTTGATGATTCTTTGCCCCACCCACCCAACTGATTGTTTTGTCCGCTTTGTTGGAGCCGTCATTTGTAATTTGTTTAAGGTGGTTTTAGTGCTTTTAAAATTATCACCCAGTGTTAATTTTTTTTTTTTTTTTTTTTTTTTTTTTTTTCTTTTAAGAAAACCAAAAAAATGCATGGGGAGTGGGAGGGATTGTGTGATTAAGGACACTTGCATGTTAAAATGGCCAGATTATTTTTGCTTATTATATACAAATGTGTGCAGACGAATACTTATATGGTATGACCATGTTGAAACAATGTAAAGTTCTTGAGTATGTAGAACAGTTGAAGTAACAGATCCAGTTCAGAGGAAGGTCCAGAAAAACATGGAAGTCATAAAAATATGAGGGATAAAGACCTGGTCAGAGATAGGTTAGTTGTGAAGCCAGTTTCTTAAAAAGCCATCCAACGCATGTCGGCATATAAAAAGGACATTAAGCGAATGATGAAACAATAAGATCTTTTTGACTGTTTGCTTCAATTTATTGACGTTAATTCTACTCTGGGAGAAAGAATACCTCTGGCGTTTGGGGTGAGGTGTTCACTCCCACTGCTTGGAAATTCCCCTCTGTTCTTTCTACTTTTTTCTTAATTTTATTATGTCTGCTTTCTTTTCTCTGACCCTATCATCAACTACTCCATTTCTGTCTGCTCTCTCTCGGTTCTGAGAATGACCTGCAACTGTTTTCAGTACTAAAGTGATTGTTCATTAACTGAAGATGCTTTATAATAAAATATGGGTCATATAATCTCCGACTGCATTTCTCCTGAGCAGCAAGGAAAAATAAAACGAGAGGCAATGTTGGTATAAGCAGAAAAGTTTTCCATTTTCTAGACTAGTTACCCTCAAAAAAGCTGCTTACTCTATTTTACTCAGTTAACACACTATAATCATTTAAGGAAACTTATGAACTACTCCTCTCCTCCAACTCTGGATAAGATAGTGACGTGTAAAACTAATCTCTATTTATATTGTTTGGTATGTAAAGAGGATGCATTCCTGAACTAATTAACTGGTCATTAATTTTTAGAACGTGGCTGCTGGGTGTGAAATGTGAACTATATTTAGTTTTATGCAAAGAAGTGTAAACTCTTCTTATAAATCCAAATACCTCCTGAAGATGTGAGAAATTTAGATGTTAGGTATCTGTTAATTTCCAAATTTCAGTTCCATTAGAATATTTTCAAAGGATTTTATGGGGTATATGTGCACAACCATTTAAAACTAAAAATATTTCAGATTTGCATTAAATTTGATGCATAGTCATGGAACAAGTTGCACAAATTATTTTATTTATTCAAAAAAATCATAGAATAGAGATTCTAGATATCTTAAACGGTCATAAATAATGCAGAATCTATGTTTGAGGAATTAATTCTACCCTTCTTGGGACTCGTATTCTTGTGTGTAAACTATTTTTTACTTGGCTGGATTCTCTTTCTCTTTTTTTTCTACTTATTTGTCTTGGCTGTCTTTAAACTCTTATGACAGTTTGAAAACTGAAATGTTTATTCTATCATAAAACTTAAGACTTCGAACAATTGAGATGAGGGATATTAGATTCCTTTTTAATGAAAGAATACTTCTGCTTCCACCCTCTACACATGCATATACACATTGGTGTCTCTTAGTCTTGACATTTCAGTTGAGACTGATGTTATTTTTTGGCTTAATGCAAGCCGTAGTATCTTTTAATACTACATTAATCTTGTCATTGATCATTGACGAAGGATCCTCCTAAACAGAAGTAATTTTTATTTGTCCCAATTTAAATCCTTTTTGCGTGTGTATGAGGAGGGGACTGGCTCTATTGGTAATTCATGTAAATTTCAGTTTTTTTCACCATTGGATACTAACATTCCTTCCTTGTATATTACTACCAAAGAGACCCGATATTGCCCGTCGGGTTGAATAAGGATCAATGAATGTTTCATACTCCCATATTCTATTATCAAAATGGTGAAATCATCCATTTTTCAATCAAATTGATTAATTGCCTGTTCTAGTTGGGGACCCACTGTGGTGCACCGAGAGGAAGTTTCATATGCCTCTCCGGAGTGACTTGGTCCACAATACATTGTAGTCTACATTGCACTGTAGAGAATTTACTGTTGATTTTATAAAATTAGTTTTTATATATATATATATATATATATATTTGAATTAAACTTTAAGTCAAGCATCATGTTTCAATTGTGCTTTAAAACAGAAACATTAATTTCAAACGTGCCCCTGTCATATCAAAGAACCTATGCTGATTTGTTATATGCCTGGCCTTACTGCTTGTATGGTGATCATAGCTTGAATTTCAAAAATGAAAAAGTAACGTATCATGGTGCAATTGTGCTTTAACAAGAAACATTCATTTCAAACCCGCCCCTGTTATATCAAAGAACCTACTGTTGGGCGTTTTGGCTGGTGTGGTAATAAAACTTCTCAAATGCACTTGTGATGTTGGCTGTAAGGTGTTAACTTTGGTCAAAATTGTCTGTTCCTTCTTTCATTAAATTATTTCGATTATTGATACTTATTAAAGACATTCCAATACAAAAACTAAGTGGGTTTGGAGACCTTCTTCGAAGGGGCAAATAAATTCATACCCTACATTAGTTTGGTTTAGTGTGATGTTAGTATTATTATTTTAAATTATCAAATTGGAGGTTTTAAATTTAGTGTAATATATTATTAGTTCTTTTTGTTCTGGTTGGTCAGTCTGCTGTATGTTAATTACGTTTGTTATTTTTTGTAGTTAGTGTGTAGTTGGTTTTTATAGTATATTTTGATGGTGTCGTTTTTGTTAGGGTTTATGTTTTTGTTGTGGAGTGAGTTTAAATAGTTTTGTGCTTATCGACGATTTCATTGGGAAAATTGTTTATTAGGGTTTGTTTTGTGTTCTTTGTAAAATATTTGTTGGATTGATGTTATATGAATTGTGAATCAAATTTTTTGTAAGAGCAGTTTTATATTTTTCTGGGCATTTACTATGGTAATTTAAGAATATTGCGTTGTTGTTGGTAGGTTTTTTGTATGTTGAAGTTATGTGCCTACTAATACGTTGTTTTTGTATGTTGAGGTTATGTATTTAGTGGGGTTGCTTGAATCTACTAATACGTCGAGAAATGGTATTTTGTTATGTTTGGTTTGTGTGTAAATTTGAGGACGGAGTGTGTTTCTAGGTTTAGTTTGAGTTTTTTTTCATGTCTTGTACAGATTCGGCTGCAATGAATATATCGTTGACATATCTGGCATAGATAGTTTATTTTTTTGATCTGAGAAGATTTTGTTTTCGATGTGGGTCATATAGTATTCTGCGATGTAAGTTATCCCATTGAGATGTCATCTATTTGAATGTATGTTTTCCCATTAGGGTCCATGAAGGAAACTTGTGTGGTGCATTTTAATAGTAACTTTCCGAGGGTTTGGGGTTTTTATAGCTGGAGGGTGTATTGTGTTGTGATTGTATACTTGCTTAAGGATTATTTTAATTGTCATTAATGTAGTAAAAAGGTTTTCAGTGTCGAGGGATGCAGTTATGCATGTGGGGTGGGGTAATTTTAGAAGGTCGATGAAGTCAGTAGATTTTATGCAGTATTTATTAGGTATGTAAGGTTGAATAATGTTATTGTTTTAGCGATATTATATACTGGGGTGGGGATTTGAGATTATAAATCTTAGAGAGTGTACTATTTTGTGAATTTTAATTTTCCTGTATACATGTATGTTGCCAGGTTTATAGTTTCCTCAAGTTTTATTGTTCCGATTTCAGCGTCGTTTGCTGTTATAATATGATTAATTTACTTTTTTAGTTGTTCTATAGGATTTTTTCAGAGTAGTTTAAATTTTGTTTATCACAGAATGTTTATTTTCATGTTGTAGTCGGTTTTATTTAGGATTGTGTACAAATTGGATTTGTCAGCCATTCGTATAGTGATGCCAGTATTGTAGAGTTCTTTGGCTGCTTGTTTTAGCTTTGGGGTTAGGAGGGAGTTAAGTTGTCTGTGTTTGTATCAATGTTTATATCCTTCAGTTTTTAAGTATTTTTCTTTAGTATTAGAAAGGTAGATGTGTCCTTTGTATAGTTAATTCAGGTTTTGTTAGTTCTTTGTGTTGGATTTGGTCATCGTTGAATGATTCGGAGATTGTATTAAGGATGGTTTCGAACTGAGTTTCAGTTTTTTTTTTTGTAATTTTTTTGGTTAAGGGTTGGGATAGCCTTGTTAGCGGATATTTGCTTTCGGATCGGGTTTTTCTTGAAGTCGTTAGTAAAGCCTTCAGTCTGTATTGCTGGATTGTGTAGTTTTATATTTATATATTTTGACAGCAAGTCATTATTCAAGCACATCTGATTGAACATGACAGTTATTCTTTTTCTTCCAATTTTTGTGGATATCTTTTCCATTCGCTAAGCAGCCTTTTTATTTCAGCTGCCATGTAGTATAAAATGGCGGCCAAAAGTTGTTGTTCAGCCATATTCTACTCGAGCATTTTCTATTGGTCCATCCGATTATCATCAGGAGCAATTTTTTTAAACCCCTCGGCAAAGTGAAAAGATAGCCAGAAAAAGAATAACTCTGTTGTGTTCAATCAGACGTGCTTGAATAATGACTTGCTGCCTATATATATATATATATATATATATATATAATATGGTTTTACCACAAATGTATGACTGACTGCTCCTCCTGTTTGTAATAGAAAAGTGTAAAGTTGCTTGAATCAGCAGGAGCTGAATTGGACATTTAGTCATGCCGGATTTTGGTCGGCCATAAGGTTTACTAAAATTGTACGACTAAATAATGTACAATTATTTGTTTGCTCCTGCTGCCGATTTGCTATTAAGGCAACTTCAACCCTAACAAACTACTGGGTTTATCAGTGCAAAATCTTGTAAAAATCTGTTGTGGTATTACTAAAATAAACAATAAAATGAAATTCCTCAAGTTTCATTTTAGTGGTTTTTTTTTTTTTTTTTTTTTTTTTTTTTTTTTTTTTTTTTTTTTTTTTTTTGCAAATATATTTTTAGATTCATATAAAAAGTATTTACAAATAGATAATTCTTTAAAATAGTCTCTCTTAAGGCAGATAGTAAATATACATAACTATTTATTTCCATAATGAACTCCTTAAAAATTGAAACAGTTATTTTTTCCAATTCTGTGTGCCACCTTTTTTTTTTTTCTTTTTTTTTTTTTTTGTTAAAAATCTTTGTAAAAAAAAAAAAAGTTTATTTTAGATCAATCATGTCTTGATTTTACGAATTATGCATGACTAAACATTAAACACTGTTTTATATATGTCTAATTAATTCCTAAAAGACAGACAATTATTTGGCACATTGTATTGAAAAAATAATTGTCTCAGTTGTTAAGTGTTTAATTAGTCAACTCAACTTCAAAAGTTCAAAGTGTAATTTAAAAAACAAACAATAGTCAATAAGGATTTCTTCTATTTTTACAAAGATTTTCTAGTATTACATTGTTATAGTGTTACAAAATTCCAAATTTTGAAGAAAACGGTCACTTGTAAAATTTAATTTACCAAAAGAAAAAAAAAAAACTTCTGAAAGTTGTGATGGTGACTAAATTCGTTTTGTTTTTGTTATTTCAGTAATAAAGGAATAAACTTTTTTTTTCCAACGATTAAAAAATAAAGTGTCACACTGGGTTGAAAAGTTTCGGTCTTTAAGAATTTGTCAAAAATAATTGCGATTAAGTCATTTTATTTATTTTAATAACATTTTTCGTGCTAACAGACTCAGTAGATCACCCGTGTAAGAGGGAATATTTAATAAAAAGTTGGAGTTTTCCTTAGTAAATATCTTTAGGTATGGACTTAATAGATATTTGCCAAAAAATAATTTCTCAAAACTTCTGAGTAAACTCGTTTTATTGTTTATTACAATATTGTTTTCTGCTGACAGACTCAGTCGATCACTTGTGTCAAAGTTGCTTTAATCAACAGCAGCAGCAATTAGTCGTACATAATTTTTAGTTGTGCATATTTAGTAAAACCATATACATGCTAACTTTTCAAATTGAAAAGATATCCAGAATTTAGAGTACTAACCGCTCTTGCTATTAATTAAATAATTTCTCTAATTACTGAGAAATTTTTCTTCAGGCTTTTTTAAAAAAATGTTCTGTAAGCTTTAGTTTTTACAAATTTTTTATTTCAGGGTCAATGAAAATGAAGATCCAGCCATTTCCAGAAATTCCAGTTCAAGATCAAAATTTGCGGCACCTGTTGTCCCTCCTACACAGTCTTCTGTTCAAACACGATCCAGGTCGCCAGCACCCATTGCCCCTGGCTCGCCTGTCCGTTCCAGGTCGCCAGCACCCATTGCCCCTGGATCACCTGTCCGTTCCAGGTCACCAGCACCTATTGCCCCTGGATCACCTGTCCGTTCCAGGTCGCCAGCACCCATTGCCCCTGGATCACCTGTCCGTTCCAGGTCGCCGGCACCCATTGCACCTGGATCGCCTTCTCGGTCCAGATCTCCGGCACCAATCGCATTTGGCTCAGTTTCCCGATCCAGATCGCCGGCACCGATGTCTCTTGGATCAACATCTCGAGCCAAGTCTCCAGCTCCCATCCAGATCCGTAATATCAATGAAATCGATGACTTAGAAGCTGTAGTCAATAGGATGTCACAACAGTCAAAGGCTATGCCTACTCGAAATTTTTCCAAGTCTGCCCCATCATGTGACCCAATTCAGGGTGTGTCCAGTCAGATCCCCATTAATAGCCAAGGCTTGAATGAGTCGTCTTCTGGGGAAGTTACAGATGATGAGCCAACTAATAAACCAGTATCTGAACGGCTGGCAAAATGGAATAAAAAGGTATCTGAGACAGATTTACAGTTAGATTCCAGTGCACCTTCAAGTCCAGTCACGTCTGCGTGTAGTAGTCCAAGCAAGTCTGGAATAAACCAGAATCTCTCAACAAGGTTAGCTATGCTTGAGAAAAATCTTGCGCCTACACCTGTTAAAAGCAACAAACCGATTACAGTTGCTGCTCCCCCTGCTACATCGTTTTCTACCAAGCAAGAATCCTCCTCAGTATGCTCTGAATCACAATCTTCTGGCCAGAATCCTGTCGTGATGAGAGTGAAAGAGAAAAATACTAGGCGTGAAAGCTTTGAGCCAACCAGAGAATCGGTCTCAAAGAGAATGGCAGACTGGCAAAAGAAGGTGGCAGCTGTAGAGAATACAAAAGAGAAGGAACCAACAGCCTACCCAGTGAATGCTCGCATGTCCGCCTGGGAAAAGGTCACAGCCAGTGGCGGCACGCAAGCTAATAAGATGATTAAACCTCAAGGTGATGTTCTGTCTCCTGCAAGCCGACCTCCATCAACATCCACTGCGACTATAGGTAAACTGTCAATACCGAAGTCTCCGGTTGCTAATCGTAAGGTTGACACATCTGTGAAATCCTATACCACTGGTGGTGCTACTGCTGCAAAGGCTCTTTCCCCTGCAAAGGCAAGCTGCGCCATGAAAGCGATTCAACAACGACTCTTTGAGTCACAGTCTCAGAACACGGCCTGTTCGCTGGCCGAGAAAATCCGGCAGGAAAGGATGGCAGAGTTGAAGGTGATTGAAAATCGTTGGCAAAATGGACTTTTGAAAGAACATTGCGTAACGGTAAGTCTTTTTTTGAGAAGGGAGAAGTAACATGGAAATTGTGATACTTATCTAATGTGAAGAAATTCCATGTTCATACAAATGTTATCTCCTTTCACACATGGTCCTGGATATGACCTTAAACTCTATCCAGTGGTGAGGCCTCAGCTTGCGGGCTTTGGAGAGTGTGGAGCCACCCTTTAATTGCCATTGCTCCCAGGTCCACTCTGACCTGGAGTGGTAGTATCTGTTAGGGTCCCAACTATGGGTTAAATAGAAAGCGACTTGAAAACAACAAATATATTCTATTAAAAAATGATTCTTCAAAGTCTTTGGATTCGGCATTAAATAACCTGAAAAGGGTTGATATGCCGTAAAACAAACACAACCAACCAACCTTTCACACACACATTGAAAAATTATGACATTGTTCCGTTAAAGATGCTGATAGGTGATTAATCTAACGTTGCTAAGTTTAACGATTCGACTTTATTCATTTTAAAATGAATTGTTACAAAACCAAATTGCTGTCTTGTCTAAAACAACAATTGCCAATAAATACTAGAGAATATTTGATTAAGGAAATTATTTTTCATTTTCTATTATCAGTTATTAAGATTAAATTTCTTTGTCCACAGAAATAAAGTTGCATACGTGATTGAAGCAACCGGACATATAAGCATTTTGTCTATAAATTTTCAAGTAGATGAGTATGAAGTGACGATGAACTGGCAGATCCAGCTAGTCTATATAAATAAAACATATGTCTGTTTGTCTGAAAATATTTAACCGATAAACTCTTAAACTACTGGTCGCATAATATTGAAATTAACTGGAAATAGTAATCGTACATCAAGGATCGTTTACAAGTAAAATCTTTGGATGGATGAATAACGCGTACAGAAAAATGTCGGCAAGCTCAGATGCAAAATGTTCGTTTCAACTTGCTGTCATATTTCTATCACTTTGTGTGTTCGCTAATCCATTGATAGCTTGAAGTGGTTTAATTTTAAATCTTATCTGTCGATAGCTCAAACAGTAGGGTACTCAGCTGGAATGCTAAGTGTTTTTGGTTTCAGTATGAGGATCGAACCCAAACCCTTGAGGCAAAGTTGGAAATTAAAGTGTGAAAAAGACTTACGACGTTAACCACTGGGCCACGGAGACATACAAGGGAAACTCGTTTGAATTTATTTAACTATTGACAGGTGGCAGCAATAAAAGTTAACTCTGCTGCTTCTATTTGACCTAATTATTGAGGTCAAATAGAAGTCACGCAGTTAACTTGGGTTTGTTTACCCAAGTTTTTTCTCTAACAGATGTTGGGGAGGGGGAAAGCAGCTCCCCATTTTCCAGATTGATTAGCAATTGTCTGATATGAGAGGGGTTCCCCACATTGATCAAAGCTGATTGCTTCTGGACATTTCCCGGTGCGATGCCGAGAAGTTAACTTTCGCTTTTTATATGAAAAAGCCTAATCAACACGCGAGAAGCCAAAATAGCAATAATTTTGTAAAAGTCGACGTAAATAAATCTAGACGCTACATGCGTTCTCAAATCCTAGATATTATTATCTACGGCCTATATAAACAGTTCTAAGCGATCATTACCCCCCCCTCCCCCAGGAGCGTGTGCGCGAGAAAAGCCTTTGCAAGACATACACGAAATGGTCACACACATTTTGCCTTTTTATATATATATATATATATATATATATATATATATATATATATATATAGATAGACAGATAAACAGTGTATAAAAAAAATGTTGCATCTATTGAATTAACGTAAAATAGGCCAATTTGATCTGTGATAGTGCAACAAATGGGTCCAACTTTCACATTTTATTCATTTAAAAAGATGAGGCTTTTCTTTAAATTTCATGGTAAATGTAATGAATGCTATTATTACCATCAATAATTTCGTTAAAAAAAAAAAAAATGCTAGTCATTGGGTTCAATGCAATTTACTTTTGTGAAAGTTACTTATTTCAAAGTTATCTAATTTGTTTGTATTGTAAATGTACTCCTCCGTAAATTTAACTGGAAATGTTATCCATTTTAATTAAATTGTTTTAATTAATTTTAATATGTAACTATTGCACATATACACACCTACAGGGTGTCCATGAATTATGGCAACAAACCTTTTATCCTCTACCCAAAATACTAGAACACGAAAACTGTATTACTGTTTATGATTAGATAGGTTTTGGATAAAGGCTTTCGAAATACACATATTTATTCAATGTAGTGTCCTTTCTTAACTACTGCCTTCAATTTGGCTGTGAACAGGGCACAAGTGGCATAGAGCGTTTCCTGAGGAATGGCGGCCTACTCCTTCAACAGTTTGGCCTTAAATGTCTCGGTTCGATGAGGAGGGGAGCAGACCTTATTCATCAAGATGAACCAGTCTTTTCCTCTTAATCCATGATTGTGAACTTAGAGCCATGAGAGGGTGCAAAATCCTGTTGCATGGTCCACGGTTCACCTTGGAAGTGCTGATTTACCCAACGTAGCAGACAAAGCATGTCCACGATGTACCACTGGGTGTTCAATTTGACTTCAAATGGGACAAAAAAGAGGGGTGATCCCCCAGTTGCTATGACAGCTGTATAAACCATTATAGACTTGGAATTTTGACGTCTGCTGATAAGAGTAGACCCAAACTCTATCATTTTGCTGGTTTACCACCTGAATGTCGCATTTCTTATCTGTAAAAACCAGGTTAGGCAACATGCCTTCATCAATGTCCTTAAAGCATTTTCCTGCATTTTTCGGCTCTCATTGCCACATGACTATCTGTCAGCTTATGACGATGCAGCATCTTAAAGAGTTTTTAGTCCAAGATCATCTCTTAACACTTGGTGCATAATGGATTTGTTCACACCAACTGCTGCAGTGAATGTTCTGCAACTTCAGCAAGATTTTTGTCGGAAATTTACCTCTTGTTTTTGATAAGTTGAGGGGTGTGGATACATTTTTCCTTGCCCTTCCCTGTCACGGATATTGCTGGTCTCCTTAAACTTAACAATTTTCTAAACTGTTGAATGGTTCATTTTCAGCTGATTTTGACATTTACTCACTGTATTTCGATCTACAGCCATATATCTGAAAGAGTTTAAGCTTTAAAATGGTGTTTTTATTTTACAAAAAAAAAAAAAATTAAATGCACTTTAACTGCAAAAGTTGGTTACCTTAATTTATAGACACCTGTATACTAGCAGGAAGACCTGATGTTGCCCAGGGTTGAATCATGCTTAATGAATGCTTCACACTCCCATTTTTTTTATTTTCATTGAAGTCCATATATTGATTATATATTGAATGAGGGAGGGTAACTTAGCACTTTACTAGTTTCTATGGTAGATCCAATTGCTTGAGATGTTTTATGTAATTTGCATTTTTAATGCAAATTCAAAACTGTATTTTGCGAGTAATTGTTACAACATTAGGTTTTTTATTTTTTATTTATTTATTTTGTTTTTTGCCAAGTGGACATGAAAATTCAATCCCAAAACTGAGGAATAGTTTAGCACATATCTTGTAAAATATACAAGAAAATAGCCTTATGGAAATAAAAGTTGATTAACTCTTGAGTATAAATGTGTGTGTATATATCAAATTAGTTTCTTGGTTAAACTAATGAATTTCTTCAGATTTGACAAATAAAAATTATAGCTTTATGGAAAACAAAATTATATAAAGAAAAATGTCTCTCCATTATATATTTATATAGATTGCTCATTTCTTTGTTTTCATTATTTCAGAATAGTGATCTTGAAAGTGATGGTGAGAAACGTAAGTTTTCAGATTTTTATTTTGTTTTTTAATTATAATTTTAATTACTATGAATACAAAAATGAAATTTTCATGAAAAATGTTTTTAGTTTGAGATGAGGTTTGATAATTTGTGTCAAACTATTCTCATTTTAGTTATATCTACAGTGTTATTCCTAGTTGCACTTGTAAGGATTGAATCTGCAGTCACCGTATTTTAGCATCACAAAGCTATCAATCTGCTGGGTCGTTTTGTTGTGCTTCATTTTGAAATGTTTACATTGTTAAACACACTTTGTTTTGTGGTTTATCCAATTTGAAATTTTAATTTTCATGTGTTTTGTTAAATCTGGTCTTTCAATCAACATTTCAAATATGACATGGTTGTCAATTGTCATCTGTTACAACCCTGTAAAGAATTTGAAATAATTTGCATAAAGTTGATCCAAAAGATCATCCTTGAGTATTTTAGGCAGCTTAGCCACAATTAAAGAGGGCTCAACACAAGTTTAAAAAGTCGTTTTGACTGATGAGCCACTTTGTAGCCATCCAATTGCACTGGAAACCTTGAAATAATTTTGTTGCATTGCAATATTTATTTGATGGTTCGAATATATTGGGAGGAGAAAGCCTTAGAGAAACAAACATTGATTGACTCAACTTTTATTTGTTTTATTTTTTTTTTTTCTACAGAGATTTCCAACAAACCATGCCCACTTTCCCCTAGTTCCGGAATCCCTCCACCACCACCACCTCTTCCTCCTTCGACAACTGGCTTTGTACCGCCCCCTCCTCCTCCCCCTCCCCCTGTTCAGACAAGTTCCTCTGTCCATATCCCTGCTGACCCTCCTTCAACAACAACCACTGCTTTTGCCTCTGCTGGTCCCACAAGTATCTTCAAGTTAATTGCCTCATCCCAGTCGTCTGCCATCAAAAAGACTGACAATTCCATTCCGACCAAGAATGTAGTGAAGCAAGTGCGATTTGAAGACAGTTTTGAGAGTTCTGATGATTCAACTGAAAAGTAAGTATCACTACCACTTTTAACCATGTATTTAACTCGTGTGTGTGTGTGTATGTATACACACACACACATACTAGCAAACTGCTTGGTGTTGCCCAATTGTAATGTTTAAATGTTTTAATTCCTGCAGATTTTATATTACAATACTCTATCGATTATATTATACCAAATATATAGTAGTGATTTTAAGTTTTAAAAAATAAAATGACTCTGATGCTAGCTTGCACAAACCATGAAAGCCTCAGACCAAAAGTCCTAGACTTAATAATCTTACCATGATATTTACTTTTTAATTAGGAATTAAAAAAAAAAAAAAATGTTGTGGAACTTTTTTAAAAATATTTTCATCTAATGAAAATATTGTGGGTTTGTTGGTTTTCTCAAGTCATGTAAAGACTACATTTTGTGTTATTAATGCTTATCAACTTTGTTACATAAAAAAAAAACTCATCGCAGCTTGTTTTTTTTTTTTGTTTTTTGTTTTTTAATAAAAAAAAGATACTTCATCCTAAATTGAGATGAAAATGAACGAATCTCTTAGTAAACGAGTTGTCTCCCTCTACATGGTGACAAAGTGTAAAACAGCACCTATAGCGTGTGACTGCATCTGCCTTTTGCATATACAACTTTATTTTTTATTACTCACTCCGTTTTCTTGTTAAATGTCTGAATTGGTGTTATTAGATTGGGCTTTAATGATATCAGCTTCTTGACTTAAATGCACTAAACATTGATGGGGTTTTTTTTTTTGTTTTCTTCCATTTGCAAAGCTCAATCATATTCTGCAAAGCAAAAAAACAAATTTTTTTTCTTCAAAACAAAGTAATATAAGTATTTGAAGATATAAGCAACATAGCAAGGGGAAACTTGATTCCAAATATTTCTTATATATTATATCTTCTCTCTTTGGTGCACATACATAAAGTAAATTTCAGTGTATCAAGATTATTTGATACTGGAGATATTCATAATCGTACCCAAAAGAGGGGAGATACAACATATGAGAAATACTTGAAATCGAGTCTCCCCTTGCTGTTATTTTAGATAACTTAAAATCATAGCAAGTTTTAGTCTCCCTTCATCAAGGCCAGAGGTTTTGAGGAAATTATATATATATATATATATATATATATATATATATATATATATATATATAATGGTGCATCAAAATTCAACACTTGAAAATAATAAAATAACAGTAATTTTTAAAGAGCTTGGTAAAGTCCTGCATAGATGAGGTCGCTGCCAGTCATTCCTACATCTTCCAGCAGGACTAACCCAGGCGTTGCAACTCAACACTGTTCCTCCCCACTGGTCATGTGACTTTCACCTGATAGCAACCTCTTTGGTATGGTCTCTGCGGCATTATCGATATCAAGACTAACAAATACACCCACAACATGCTTGACCTTTCAAAGGCTGCCATTGGTAAGGTGTTCACCATTATAGAACAAGGATACAGACATAGCATGTGGCTCCTTCTGCACCTGCCTTGATATGATCGCCTCTGTCAGTAATGGGTACATTGAAAAATAATGTAATATTTAACTTTGTTACTAAAAATCAGTTTTTGCATATACAACTTTATTTTTTATTATTCACTCCGTTTTCTTTTTGTTAAATGTCTGAATTGGTGTTATCAGATTGGACTCTAATAATATCAGCTTCTTGACTTAAATACTATAAACATTGATTTTTTTTTTTTTTTTTTTTTTTTTTCTTCTCCATTTTCAAAGCTCAATCATGTTCTGCAAAGCAAAAAAAACAAATTTTTTCTCTTCAAATTAAGTAATATGAATAAATATTTCAACTTTTTTTTTTTTTTCATTACCAGATTCAGCATTTAATAACTTTGAATTGATATGCTGTAAAACAAAACAAGCAAATCATCTATTGGATTTTGCTGCAAGATTGTATATTAATATTCATATCTATGTAGATATGTATATACGTCTTTTCGAAATGAAATTGCTTATTTATCTTGGTCCCCTTCTCCATTTTCACTGTAATTGCAATTATTTTCTCCTTACCAGCGGAGTTGGTGTGTCTGCATCCGATGATTTTTCCAGTGACAACGACGCAGAGAAGACTCTCGAGGCTCGCCATGAGCTTCGTCTCTCTCCTGAAGATGACGAAGAGGGTGAGGTTGATTACTCGTACAGTAGTGATGAAGAGAATGAGGCTCTGGCTGCTCAGGCGGCAAACCTTGCTAATGCACGCCCTCCTTCTTGCATAGATTCCGAGAGTGATGATGTCAGCATAAGTGCCTTTGTGTCAGACGTTGTCCGTCAACAGCGCAAAGTGTCCTTGCAAACAGAAAGCTGTTCCAACATCCTGGCACTTGCACATAAGCAGCAACAACAACAACAGATTTTGGATTCTGACAATTGTTCGTTTGAGAGCCAGGATGAGGAACCGATAGCACAGTATACCAGTGATGGTAGTGATTCTGAAGAAGGTGCCAGTGTTGACGATGCACTTGATGAAGCCCTAGAAATGGACACGGATGACTGCGACATGGAGAGAACTCCAACAAACCAATATTCAGCTGTAAGTTTTTGTTTTATAAACGAATGAGAAAAAATTTACAAGGAATGATTTTTACTAAATCCAAAAATCTAATTTTCTACCTACATTTTTTTTTTTGACAGTGTCTTGGTTTTTATTTCAGTATGTTTCATTCAAATTGTTTATCGTTAGTTACATTATATAATAGCAACACTGGCTTTGGCAGAAATCACTGGATTTTCATCCTTTTAGGGTAAAAAAAAAAATTTACAACTAACACTCCCAAATGCAATATCTAATATTTTATATCTAATAGAAAGGAGAAAATTACAAAAAGTAATCAGATTTCCAGAAAGTGGTTGCATCTATTTTGAATCACGACTCTAAAACAATAGACAATTTGAATGAAATCTTCTTTTGAAATTTAAAAAAACTTGCTTTTGGTAAGTTATTTGTTGAATTTTAATCCCTCCCCACTTTTTTTTTTTTTTTTTTTTTTTTTCCTTCATTAACTTTTGCTTTTGTTAGCCATACTTATGTGTTGTGGCATCTGGGTGATGGGCATGATTTATATCTGTCATATGCCTGTAGAAGGTTTGGCTTAAATTTTTTAATGGAAATCACAAGGCATAAAGCCACTTCATGTTAGGAGTTAAGAATTAAAAGAATACAATTTCATGATCCAAAACCAGCCGATGGAAAATGTTATATGGAGAGATTCCAAATCAAAAAGCATCATTCATAAAATGTGAGGACGAAAGGACCTAATAATGAAAGCAAGTTACAAGACTTCCGAAAGTATAGCGATGAAATACTTTTGTCGAACGAATTTATGAAATGTTGAATTTTTAGATTCTTATACAATTCTATTCAGTCCAACCCCCATAATCAAACGGTTAAAAACAACCACCTCTATTCTCAATAAGACAAAAGGAAATCAAATACATAACATTAAACTATGGCCAACAAAATAATCCAATGGAATTGCAGATGTATAAAAGCCAACCGGAATGAATTACTTCTACTAATATCCAATCTTTGTCCTACAATAATATGCCTACAAGAAACCTTTTTAAAACCATCTGAAAATATCAATCTCCATAGCTTCACTGAATACAACCACACAATAAATAACCCAAATAGAACTTCTGGAGGAACATCTATTCTCATTAACAAAAGCACAAAGCCAAATAAATCTGCAAACTAACTTGCAGGCAATTTCCATCGCAACCACCCTACAAAGAATGGTCACAATCTGCTTCATCTATCTACCTCCAAACAACCCTATAGATGAAACTGAAATAGAAAAACTTATCAACCAACTCCCTTGCTCCTTATTATTATTAGGCGACTTTAACAGTCATAATGCTAGTTGGGGATGCTCAGACACGGACAGAAAAGGAATCCTTAAAGAAAATATTAACAACCTATGCATAGAACAAAAACCACCCTCTATTCACTCGGCTACAAGCTCCAGTTCAACATCCAACTACTCAGAATTTAAACAACTTTAAAATATGCAGAGCTAAAGCATGCCAAACAATAAAAGCCAAATGGAAATCATGGAAGATATCGGACAATATCAAGAAAAAACAGTTCCCACCTCTCAACCACTTCTGTCTAAACAATAACAAAATACGACCAACCCCCACCCAAAAGAACATGGCTTACATGCTTGCAGATACTATTGCAAATAATTCATCATCCAAAAATTACAATAAAAAAACTCCAAACTATTAAACGGGAATCAGAAAAAACAAAGTCCAATTTGAAAGTAAAACCCAAGGAAAACATTGTGCGTTGGATGTGTAGGATGTAAAGAAACAGTGGAAGTGGGAATGTAGATGGGTGTTTGACAGTCGTGTGTGTATGAAGTGGTGGTACATGGAATATGCAAAAAGAGGTGACTATGGGATGAAAACATGTGGCTGATGTTTGAATTCAAGGTTTTGGAAATTTTTTAGCTTTTTGTTCCCAGAAGATCCTATTAGGTGATATCAGATATTTATAAAAGAAGGGGGGGGGGGCATTGAGGTATATTATCACAAAATCAGACAGGATTTTTTAATTTTTTAAAATCTCTCCAGACAGGGTGTAAAGAGCTAACAAGAATGAAAGATGATTATTACAAAGACAGGAAATACCAATTGAATTTGGCCTTGATTACCAAGGCCATAGGTAGGAGGAAAACTGTCAGAAGAAAAAGTTCTACAAATTTACAGTTCTTGGAAAGAAGCTACTGGAGTAGGAATCTGTATTACAGTGAGTTATTAAAATAGTGTCGATGAAGATCACTAGACAGTGGAATGAACTGGAACAAAGAAAGCAGAGAATAGATCAGATAATGTTGAACGCATGCCATAAACATATTCATAAAAAAAAATAACCACATCACGTCTGAGATAAATGTTGCAGAGAAGAAGGAAGGGTGGAGTTAATCAAATTAAAAATGTTTCTCCACTTTACAAAGAACTCAAAAGGAATAGCCCAAATTCCATAGTTTCCCCGAGTCTGGTAAAACTCTCCTGAAGGTCAAGTTACAATAGCTGACTCATAAAAATAACATGTGAAATGAGAACTATAGTCAAAATAATAAAGATTCTAAAGTTTGCAAAGATGTACCCAAACAAAGTTGAAGTTTACATATGCAAAACATTAAAACAGTAACTAAAAATACAAGTTTTCAATCCTCATCACAAATTCTAAAACCTCAAAAATTTAATCTTCCATCCAAATATGGAAATGTAATACTCTTTTTTTTTTTCTTTTTTTCTTTTTTTTTTTTTTTTTTTGCCCCTAAGAATTACAAATAGTTTTAGTTAGGAAAGAGAACATGTTTAATCATCTATATCTATATATTGTCTTGTTAGCTGGTTCTGAATCCCGGGGCACACCACCTTTTTTTCTTTTTCAAAAATGAGTTTGACATTATAAATCGTTCACATTAATTTAATTCCTTATAGGTCTTGACTGTGAGCCATTCTCCTGATACAAAAATGTAGTTGTTCCAACATCACCAAAAAAAAAAAAATGTCAATATAAACCCAGTCAGATTCTTTTCCAGGCGAAAGAATTTGGTCAAGATCAGCATATCGTATTGGTTTTGTATCAATGTGGAAAACTGAACATTTACTATGTTTTATAAAGTCATTCTGGCATCTGATTGGTTCGTTCTTATTACCCATGGTTATAAATAGAATCTCCCAAATCTTTGTAGTAATACCCTTCCAACATTTTTTCCTGGGGATGATCTCGTCGCTGCTTCAGTTGCAGGAAACTTGGGTAGAAATACCAGTCAAGAATCCGTTTCTGACAATTAGTCGAACAGATATTGAACCATGTAAATGACCCAGTACCTGTTGGATTGCGGTGTACTGCTTTGGTGGTACCTGGTTTGGCCACTCTTTCAAGTAGAGTAAGTTCATTGCTTACTGCCTGGGAATGCCAACAGAGTAGTCCAGGCAATTTTTGCTAGGCCAGAGTGCTCTTGTATCATATCTTGCTGCAGTGGGAAGCATGTAAAGAATTACTTTAGGAATCCAGAAATACCTCAATTAAATGTGCAAGAACTATGTAAGGAATTGATTTTGAATGTTCTTAGTTTTTTAAACTTCACAGAATAAGCGTGGCAGTCACAATTTGGCTACATGTACTGACAGCTGCTACGATGACTCCACGACAACAGATGATGATGTGGTGATGCGTAAGAGAAGCCCCCTTGTCTACAGCATCAGTATGTACAGGTCAAAAAGGTTAGTACTTTTTCTTCCTTCCAAACCATTTTATATTTTTTATATTCTGACACTCTGAAGATGATTGTTTTTCCTTTAGTCAAATTTAATTCACAAAATCTATCCAAGCTCCAACCTCTGTTCCCTCACCACAATGTTGCTTTCCTATGCCTGTTTTACAAGTACTTTAGTGGAACGTACTCTCAACTCTCAGTACTTGTGCTCCCTCAACATACTCCCAACAAAATCCCACCCCTTCACTGATGAGGTCCCTAGATGCTGGGAAGCCTTCTATTTTAATAGTTTCTTTTTTCAAACTGCTAAACTCTGGAATTCCCTCCCTATTTTCCTGATTGTACTAACTTACAGAAGTTTGAAAGTAATGTGAATGAACATCTTACTGCTCAATTCCCTGTTAGATACTACTCCAAATTACATCAAGTGATAACATGCTTTGTTTGGGGTAGAAAGAAAATATTGATTGCGAATGTGGTTCCAAAACGTTCTCTTATTTAAATTTTATTTTTAACTGATGACAATTTCCCACCAGAGTTTGACTTAGAAACATTTTTTTTTTGTTTTTGTAGGTTTAGCAACAATGTTACTCCCGTGCAGAAAATAGTCTGGAACAGTCGTCCCATGAGCAGTGAAGAAGATTTGGAATCTGCCAGTGCGTCAGATCCACCACCAGAAGACGATAGGAAATCCATTCTTAATAGAATCAAGGTAAGCGTGATCCCCTACAAACGGGATGGGAGAAGTATTCATTTTCGTTTATTGTGAATTGTTAGTCGTCATTTGATGTAACTTTTACAACAAATATTCAATTTAATGTATACATAATTTAATGTATACATAATCAGATGCTGAGATGTGCATCCCTGATAGCATGTAAGATTCTAAAAGTACAACATAAACTTCTTATATGCACATCCCAAAAACACCCGTTCATGTTCACTTGCCTAATCAACTCGTTATGGTTTAGTTTTAAAGGATGTTTTGTTATTTAGTCAAGATTAAAAATTTGATCATCTCTCGGATTATAATAAAAATGTCTTCCTTCTCTATATTTCTTCAATGCAACTTGCAAATTTATATATATTTTTTTTTTTGTCTGCCTTCCGCTTTTTCTCTGAAGCTACTGGGCTAATCTGCCTGAAATTTTGTATGAACTTTTGAGGTACAGCAAACTAAGTATTATGGCATCATGGCAAGTATAGATTAATAGATTAGTATTTAATGCAAAAGGCTCAAATTTAATCATATTCGACCATCAATTTATCATAAAGCACTCATTCTCAGTCAACTGGCGAAAAAGTCTGAGAAAATAAAAGCAAAAAATTTTTGTGTAATATAAGTTAATATAAAAAAATTATCAAATGCAAGAAAATATACTTTTTTTACTTTTATAATTTTCAATATGCATTTGTTATTGTCACTTTTACTTAGCCATCATGCTTTCTGTCATGGCCACCAATTTTGTACTGACGTTGCAAATTTCAAGCTTATGAGAAAACAAAAAAAAATTGATTGACAGCTACCCTCAGACTAAGGCTTATGCTTCCACTAACCTTATTTTTGAAAAATAGTTATCTTTTAAGACTGAAATTCACAACCAAGCCCTATAATAAAAAAATAAATAAATTGGCAGCCATGACATAAACCATGTTTGTTTGGCTAAATGAAAGTAACGATAATAAATCTTTCAATAAGTAAACGCATATGAAAATTCTACTTAAGTAATTTTTTTTTTTTTCTGGTGTGGTCCAAGTTTTGTTACTAATTCAGGTCACCACATTTCTATTTAATTTTGTTTTCCCTATTTCACCAAAACTGTCATTAAATTCCAAGTTTTCACTTATTTCTGATAAATACAAAATATAAAATCGCATTTAATTTGTATTTTTGTTCAATTATTTAAAATGTCTGACTTTATCCAACTGTTCTCCATATATTTTGGTACTTGTGTCCGAGAGGACCTTCGACTAAAAAGTCTCTTGAAATTTGTCGTGTTTATTTATTTATTTATTTTTTTTAGGCCCTGAATAACCAAGTTTCCTTGGAACAAACGGTCATCCTGCAGACGAGCAATGCCCTGAACCAATGTTGTATGGAAGGATCCACATTTAATGGATCTGCAGAGCAAGTGGAATGTCACAAGCTATTGCTCATTGCCTGTGAGTATCCACCCTAACCCTTTGTCTTGTTACCATACTCTTCTTGTATGAATCATAATCATGGGATTGTTTCTTTGTTGTCTCTTCTGGTGCTACGAGATCAAAATGTCTGGAATTATCAGCTTCATAATTTGAATGCATAACATTCATGTTTTTCTATTTTTCTTTCTCTTTTGTAAAATCTAATCTTGTTCTCAGAATCAATGTTAATTTTAGCTTTCAATTTTTTTTTTTTTGTTAACTATCTGTGCACTATAAAATAATTTTTTAAAGTTCATTTTATATTTTTCATTTCATCATACTACTATATACCTTTTTTTTTTTTTCTCCATTTTCTTTAGATTGAATAACTTGTGATTTAAATCTATTTTCTATTATATATAAAAGTAATTTAAATATATACTTAATACGCTCGTTGTTTGGATCCAGTGATTTTGTTGAAATCCAACTCTTACAAGTTTTTCTTCTGCAGGTCAGAAGCGGCGTGCTTACCTTACAGAAATCCAGAGGCTGAAAGACACAAATCGCCTCGACCATCTTGGCCACGGAACCAGAGGCACTCTCACTATCAGTGATATCCGATTACCTCTCAAGAAGGACTTTGTCAGCAAGATGACCACAGCACACGGTCAGTAAGATATCTACTCAGACCAATAGTTGTCTCTCTGATACATTTTCTCTTCTAACGTGTGTGTGTGTATATATATATATATATATATATATATATATATACTAGCATGGGTATTTGGTGTTACCTTGGTCTGCATGAAGTTCTGTTTGGAACATACCTGTTATACTAAGGATATTGATTACTTTCATTGTGAACAATATCGATATCCCCACAATTATTTCAAAAATAAAAACTGATAAAACATGAAAATGTAATCGGGCCCCAAAAAGAGGTATGTGACACCCTCTCCACCAGATATTTTGACAGAAGGGATACAAAGAGAAGCTATTCTCTGAATAATGAGCACTTTTTGTTGCCTGTGTCCTGGACAAAATACAAAAGAACTTTCTAATATGTATTAAATGTAATTTGTTACAGTTCAAAGAGTTTTTGAAGGGAAATATTGTATTTGATCCTTCAGGCGGCACTCGGAGAAATAATTCGAAATTGGTTTCTTTTTTTAAATAAAAAAAAAAAAAAAGTTTATTCTAATTGAATGAAACCGGTTTCTAAAAGAAAAAAAAATTGATGTTGGTAATAATTCTAATTAAATTAAATATATCAATCTAAATCAACTCCATTCTTAAATAGAACACTTACAACAATACTCACTCTATAAATGTTAACTAACATACAGCTATTTAGTAAAATCGATTTTCCTTAATGTGATATGTGAGCGTATATTTTGCAAGAATCATGCTATATATAGAAATAAATGGAAGTTTATGCAAGTAAGTTTTCAATATGAAAATTAATGAGGAAATTTGTGAACAAACATACAAACACAGGAATATGGATTTGTATGTGTGATATATATATACATATATATATGTGTGTGTGTTTTTAATTTGAACTTAAATAGCATTTAAACTGACACACCAAAGTTTTGACAAGCAAATTTTCACATTTTGTTCTTTAGAAATAGGATTTCTTCACTTTTTTTTTTTTTTTTTTTTTTTTTTTAACCCCCCATTCCATTGGTTATTCATATTGCTGTATATTCAGCCTTACCAACACAGGGTATCAGAGGTGTCAGTTCTGATCTGAATATTCTATCATTACACATACAGCATCACTCTCCTAACACAGTTACTATATGCTCTTCTAGTCGTGAGGATAGCTTGTGATGCTGTACTCAATGTAAGTTTGCACAACTTACCCCACACCGATTTTTACCTAAATGGTGGAGTACTACTCATGAGCACCTTCAGCACTCAACATATCCCCAGGATAACATAACGTCCAACTTTCCCTTTGTGCAGTCGGCAGTAATGTGAGCATGCTTTCCTTGGACACTACCTATACTTATAGTTGGTCTGGTGCCAGCTTTCTAGACAGGCCACTACATCTTTTGTGGACCCATAATGAACATTGTATGGCATTCATTCACACTTTTTACTGATTTTCTATAAAACAAAACTATTCAAAGTCAATTAATTTTATTTAATGTTTTCAAATATTTTATTTATTTCCAGATCTAAGCGAGTTCTATTATGTGATTTTGATCCGTAATGGCCCTCAAGTGTTTGTCACTCAGCTCATGAAAACCAATGACCGCATGGTCAGGGGTAGCCTCGACTTCCCCGATATGATCAAAATCAATAGCGTGACAGCCAAATTTGAAGTGAGCTTGGAAATCTATGAAATGGTAAGTAGTGCCTCAAACATCTTTCTGTGTCTTTTTTATGTGTCTTTACTAAAGGAAACTATTATAGTCAGTGTCTGCTCATTTTGGCTTCCAGATTCTGCAGACAAGACAACAATGAAAACTAAGATATGGTCCATTCTGATTAATGCTCATCTTTGTCATGTGATAATCTCCACCTTCCTCATGTTAAAAATCGTTTTCTTGTCCGCTTGAACATGTCTAATTATTTAGCTAAATGAACAGAAATCAAAAAGGGCAAACAGTCTAAACTACAAACTACAACCAGGAAAAATTAAAACTTTTTTTTTTTTTGTTCAGAAACTTTTGAAAGAGAAATACAAAGACAAGAAAAAGAAATCAAAGAAATGCAAAGGATTGCCATCAACACCAGGTGAGAAACAATTTTTTAATGGAATGAAAAATTTATATTTAATTTGTTTGTTAGGATTTAAAAAAAAAAAATCTCATAGGAATTTTTCTTTTTCTGTCTCTAAAGAACCTTTTTTTTTTTTTTTGTCCCTTTTCAGTTTCTACATATCCATCTGGTTTGAGTGACATTCATACCAGCAGTTTCTCCCTCACCGGGTCGGTTGTTTTAACAATGAAAACTATCGATAAAACAAGTTTCACAATGCATAGGGTAAATAGAACACTTATTTGTTTACCTTTTTTTTTCTTTTTTCCTCTCGGCTAAAGATGAATTTTCCTAAAACTATTACTAATATGCGAACAAATATTCTCAAATGAATTTTAAAAAAAAAAATTTTTTTTTTAATTTTTTTTTTACATGAACTAACTTCAAATTTTCGATTCTGTTTGAAATATTTGCTTAGAAAATGTTTAATTCTTCCATTTTCTTTATATTGAATAATTTGTGACTGAAATCCATTTGTTTATATATATTATAAAAATACTCAATGTTTGGATCCAGTTTTGTCGGATGAAAAATTTTTTTTTTTTTTTTTTTTTTCCCCCCAGGTTCCGTATGAATCTCCTTTGATTGGTACAATCCATCTTCGTACCAAATGCATGATGGAGACTAACGTTAGTGAACGAGGCTTCTTGGTGAGTTTGTTAAAAAAATGGAATTTGTATTGCTAATTTCTAATGGTGTCTATAATCTATAGTACAGTAAAGGGAAAATAATCGGAAATTTAAAAGAAGCTACCCCACCCTAAATTCTTAGGTGGTTGATAGATTCGGGAATTTAGAACAGATTCAGGAAATACATATTGGAATCATCACCTCACAAAACAGCACACCATCTTGAGATGTATCTGATTCTTATGTAGGTGTGCATTAGAAGTCTGATATTTTCTGGAATGATGGAATGATTCCACCACTTTTCCATCTACCTTAGCAACAGTTTGGATATGTCTTCCATTGTACATCTGGAGCGAGCCACTCATTTTAACTAAGAAAAACAAAGATGTGAGCATTGGTGGTTAAAGGAGAAGATTAGTATTTAGAGGTGGTAAAAGTAACAAGTTCTTCCTCCATTGCACCACATGATCCAGATCTGAAGAGATAATCTGCTAGATATTAATCAGCGATACTCTTTAGTGGTGTCATAAACTTTCCTGACTGCTGGAAAACTGTTTCTGTGATACCAGTTTTCAAGAATTCTGACAAAAGAACTGACCCATTAAATTCTCGCCCTATTAGCATTCTCCCGCTTTTCGCTAAAATATTTGAGTCCATAATTAATCAAGCTTTAGTCCCATCACCTTACAGCTGCTAAACTTCTAACCGACCATCAATATGGATTTAGGCAAGACCATTCTCCAGCAGATATCCTAACTGGTCTCTGAGCGTATATACCATTCATGGGACAAAACAGGGGAGGGTAAAGCGGTAGTCATAGATATATCTAGGGCTTTTGACAGGGTATGGCATGAAGGTAATCTTAGGAAAATCAGATATGGTATCACTGGAAGAATACATAATATAATTAAATCCTTCTTAAGAGAACAATACAGGTTGCCCTCTACAATCGTACATCTAAACAATACAATATAAATGCAGGAATACCTCAGGGGTCTATCCTTGAACCTTTATTATTCCTAATATTCATAAATGTCCTCCCTGATAAAATTGTCTTTGAGATGGGTATATTTGCTGATGACACCACGCTCTATAGCAAGCATGAGGGGAAAACAAAATGTACACACATCTAAGGAAATAGCAGAAACACTAGAGGGAGACCTCCAATCTGTAGTGGAATGGGGAGAAAAATGGATGGTCACTTTCAATGCTGCCAAGACTAAGCCTGTTTCCTTCAATAATCACAAGAAATCTTCTCTACTACCAATAGCAATGGCCAAAGACACATTACCTGAAAACTCCTCAGCCTAACGTTCACAGGGAACACAAATTGGAACATACATTGAGAGCATTGTCAAGGCTGCTGTGAAGAAGGTAGGCTCCCTCTATTGTGCTAGAAAGCTACTTATGCCTGAAAGTATCCTGTACCTCTATAACACCACCATTCACTCATGTCACATTTGGGCTGGTGCATCTGCTACTTGTCTCTCACTTCTGGACAGGGTTCAAGAGTCGCCAATCTGATAGGTTCTAAACTGTCATCTAAACTTCAGCCTCTGTCTCATCGAGATGTGCATCTCTGCCTGTTCTATAAGTATTTTAATGGTGAATGCTCTGACAAACTACAAGCACTTGTGTGACCCGATGGGGACCGGGCGATGCTGGGAGACTTTGCTAGTTGATTAACAGCTTGTAGTCTGGGTGGTCCCATTGATACGAATTCAGGGGAATTTGCACGGCTGGACTCTAATGATGATGATTTGATATTTTAAACAGAATACATCTGTTTCTTGATGAATAATCAAAATGATCTCTCTCTCCTAGTGCTTGCATGATTAGGCCAGCGTGTAACTATCTTTTCTAATGTCGAAGGCAATAATCAATTCTATGTTAAAAAAAAAAGCCAATTAAGCTTAGAGACTTTTTCCTTTATTTGAAAACACACTTGTTGAATGAAATATATTTCCCAGACAGTCCAGGTGACAGTTTGGAAGCTGATTCAAAAGTGGAACCAGAGAACGGGCAACGGAGACGAATTCGACCACTAGACGAAAACACAGGTGACACCACGGGTATTAGCTACAGCTGCATTTCAACCCCAAGCCTGTGCATCTGAGCTACCCTGTAGGGGTTACACTTGTACCCTCTTGACATAAATGACAAGCAGCTAAATCCCTCCCCTACACAGTAGATCCCTAGGTGTAAGAAAGCTACTCCAATAGTTTCTTCTAGAATTGCTAGACTTTAGAACATCTTTCCAGGACCCTGCTTTCCCAACTGTACTGCAGAAATTTGAGTGTAATTTGAACAAACACCTTGCTGCCCACCTCCCTTCATAATATCCCTGCAACTTATGTGCCAGATAGTAGCCTCCTACTTCAAAAAGAGCCAAAATAATTCTTGCCTTGTTTGGGGGTGAACAATTGAAAAGAAAAAAAAAACAGTTGTGCCATATGCAGGAGAGATCAGTTAAAAACTAGAAATAGCAGAAAAAAAATCTGGTTTGAGCACATCAAAATTGTTGTGGATGATTTCACTAATGTCAATAAATTCCTTGTCCATTTTCATTCCACACTCATCCCTAAAAATTGTTGTTTCAAGAGTCAAAATAATTCTTGCACCTTGAATAAATTATTGCAACTAGACAAGTGAAACATTGCAGTTCCTTTGCATTGGGTAAGTCTGAATTTGTTGTAATGATAAAAATCAGGAGTTTTTTGGAATGATGGTGAGGAAGCTTTTGCCGAATAATGACCTAAATAATGCTTGTCAAAGATGTTTGAAGATGTCTATTTTCCCTCACTTGTAAGAATTTTGATTCATAGGAATCAAAAATCGTCCTTGAAAACATTTTATTTTAGAAAAAAAATTTTTTTTAATTTTTATAAATTTTTTGCAGACCATGTTTGAAGATGTGAGTGGGTTGGGTGCCTGGCACAGACGCTGGTGTGTCCTCAGTGGGAATAAATTGAAATACTGGAAATATCCAGATGATGAAAGCAGAAAGGTTTGTGTTGAAAAGAACTTGAAAAATTTTTTTCCTTGTCTAGTAAGAATTCCCATCAAACTTCAATTTCTCCCTTGATCATTGTTATATCTCCAGACAAATTTTCTTGAACTATATTCTTAAACAACTTAGAATATTTTTGAAAGCCAAAACTGTTATTGTGAAGTCTTGATTTTCCAATGTGAAAAAAGCTTTTTTAGAATTATTTTAATTTTTATTTTTTAATCGTTCTTGACTATATTGTAGTTGCCAAGTTAAGTTTGTTTGAGCGTATGTGTTAGTTTGAATTATGGTATGCGTTACATGTTTCTAGAGTAATGGAAAAATTCATGGTTTTCATGGAATAACAATTTAGAATATTTTTGAAAGCTATAACAATGTTTTTTTGTTTTGTTTTTTTATTAAATACTTATGTATTTGTTAGGATGACTGATCTTGACTCTGATTCTCAGAAGGTTTCAGCTGATATAACCTCTGACCTTCAGGTTTGTCTTGTCAAACTCTGGCTTGGTTGGGAGTGAAATCTGTATGGTATTTTAAACTTAACTTTTTATTTGAATTGATTAAAGGGTTTAGTTTAAAATTCTGTACAAATTTCAGAGTTCGAAAAGATGCATTTGGAGAGTCAAGTTATAGCAGTATTTATGTTATGAGAATAAGGTTCAGGATGCGACCAGTCATCTGAATGTTAGAAATTAATCCAAAAACTTCAAAAACAAATGTTCTTGTAAAATTGCAATTCATAATTTCGTTTTAGAGTTTATTCAGGTTTTTTTTTTTTGGTTTTTTTTTCTCATATTTAATTTTACATGCTGGTGTGTGTTGGGCAGTTTTTAGAAATTGTAATTTCTGAGTATGACCATTAGACATCCAGTAGTGACTCTATTTGGGAGTGGTGTGGAGTTGTTCCTTTGCTGTCATTGTACTCAGAGCGATGCTATGAGAATCCCATTTATGGATTAAATAGAACCTGTCCTAGGTAAAACACTGAATTTACATCCAGTCCTGTCAAGTCTCAGAATACACTGACTGCACCTTCTGCAGAATGTTTCCTAAAGAAGCCAGTTGTTTGTCAAGGTTGGCAATTCGTAATGTCTGAAGAAAGAATCCTGGTAGCTAAGCAGTTCATGAACCTGTGGGATCATGTACACTGCAACACTTCATACTTGGACTAGACAGGGCGTTATCTTCTCTCTGGGTGAAGTTAGTTTATTACTAATCGTGTGAGGATGCCAATCGGATGGCTTGGACATTTTTTTTTTCTCGGTCAGATTGTACTCCGTTTAGTGTGCTAGCTTTTCAAAAACTTTTCGTCTTCTCTGCCCTGGAGAGGAGCTAAATAAGCTTGTTGACTCGATTAAGGTTTTTTGGTTTGGTTAAGTTTTTTGGTTTGGTTAAGTTTTTTGGTTTGGTTAAGTTTTTTAGTTTGGTTAAGTTTTTTGGTTTGGTTAAGTTTTTTGGTTTGGTTAAGTTTTTTGGTTTGGTTAAGTTTTTTGGTTTGGTTAAGTTTTTTGGTTTGGTTAAGTTTTTTGGTTTGGTTAAGTTTTTTGGTTTGGTTAAGTTTTTTGGTTTGGTTAAGTTTTTTGGTTTGGTTAAGTTTTTTGGTTTTAAAAATATTTTTTGAACTGGAAAAATAAGTGAGATTGTTTTCAAACAAAGAAATTTAAAATTTATAGGGAAGTCTTGAGCACGATTTGAACATTATCAATGTAAATTAAATTTACATAAGTTTTTAATTTCATTTTGTGTGTAATTAATTATATCAAGCACTTTATATTAAAAAAAAAAAAATGCCAATCGAAATTGAGGCAAGATTATATTTTCAATGTTCTGTTTATACCGAGACATTGATTTTTGGATCTTCATCCCCACTGATCCCTGCCTCTCATAAAGCTTATCTAAAAGTTCAGAATGATTAACAGTCAAGAACTTGTAAACAAAATAAAACTGCAAATAATTTATAGCAAATGCAGCAGAATAAAATTCTCTACTGACCTGTATACTTTTAATGTATAAAAACTAAGCATAAAAATTCTGTAATTAAAAGGTATTTCCACACATTAAAAGTATACAGGTCGGTGGTAGAGAATTTAATTGTTTGCTATGAGTTATGTTTATTCATTTTTTTGTTTGTTTACAAGGTCTCTACTGTTAATCATTCTGTACTTTATCCAACCCTGACCTTTGTCGCTTGTCTTGTCTTCAGCATAACTCAATCTCTCCTTACCTGGTTTCCTGGCAGGACCCCATCGGCTACATTGACCTGAAACGATGTATCACGGAGAAAGTGGGATTGATCTCTAGAGACGTGTGTGCTCGGCCGAATACCTTTGAGATGTGTACGGTAAGGCCACTTCGTCCAGGAGAAGAGGATACCTTAACGACCCGAAAGCATACAACCATGGCAACTGTACGGTAAGTGGTGAATAATCTTGAGTAGTTGTTACTATAGCAGCCGAATGTGACGTTAGTGATGGCTTAAAAAATTTACTCGAGCTTACTTAGGCTAACGAATAGTAATTATTTTTGTTTGAAAACAATGTGTGTTGAGTCATTAAGTTTATTGCAATATTCGGTATTCATTTACATAGTCAATTAAGAAATTGTATATTTAATTTGATATTAATTTCAGATTTATTTCTTCTGCACTATATTTTATTATAACATCATTATGAAGTGTAAATTTGTAATGTATTTTGAAAAGACTTATTTTATTATTTGATTTGAAAAATTAGTTTTGAATTCATATTTAAAATCCAGTTATAAAAAAAAAAACTGATCTTATTCCTTAATTAAAATTTGGAAAAAAATAGTTATATTTCATTTCTTTTTATATTAGAAAAAAAAATCATAAAAATCAGGGAAAAATTTACTGGTTCAGTTACTTTTTTTACGATTAAATATAGATATAAATTGATCTTCTAACAATCATACAAAAAGGAAAAATCAGAGTTGGCAAAGTGTTCTCTGATTCTGTTGAGCGTCTAGTGTCATGCCATCAGATATATACATATTCCCTACTGCAGCAGTTTCCTCTGGCTTGGATTAGATCTGCTGTCCTGGTGCTACCAGATCAGGCTGTCTACTGACTTCCTGAGATGAAACGCACCTACATAGATGTCTTTGTTTTTTTATTCCCTTTTGCAAAACTTAGTCATGTTCTGCGAAAACAAAAACAAAAACAACATTCTCCTCCCCTTCCCCTCCCTCGTTTTCTTTTTCCTTCACCTCCTCACCCCTTTTTTTTTTTTTTTTTTTTTTTTTTTTTTTTTTTTTGCCTAGTTGGTAGGGCGATAGAACATACCAACTGCCCCCCTGCAGAGGGTAAAAATCCTTCAATGGGACCACCAGTTGACCGTTGGTGGCAACCCGTAATGCATTAAGAACGGGATCCTGGTGGTTGAGTGGAACATGCCTAGGAAATAATAACATGATACTACAACACACCACTTTGGCCCTTACTAGGCTAGACGGGAGGTTGGATAGGCCCGATCCAATCAATCGGTTGGTCATGACAAGCACTAATTCAGACAATCCAAACAAAAACACACTAACACTCAACATAAACAATAAACTGAGTTAATAAGCGATGGCTGAAGGGTCAATCAAGCTGGGAAAAAGGTAACCATCAGGAATAATAAAAATACAGGGAAATCCCATACTTGGGTGGGCATAACCATATATTGTGAATGCTTGGAAACCTCCCCATGTTTGAGTATACCAGCTATGTAGCCCTGGAGAACCGAGGCGAATGGGATTTACCCCCTCATAGTTCTTCCCCATAAGGGGCTCCGAGGAGGGTGGGGAGCATGGCTGATGAATTTTTCAAAAATTATTATGAATGCCAAAAAATCCAAGAGACCACACACAGAAATTGACTCTGACAGCGACAATGAAGATACAAACTTTCCAAGATTCATCGTGCTAGAAGCAACGTCTAATATACCGTTAACTAAAATGTCACCCTTCATTATCCAAAAGGTAATATCAAGCAAAATAACACCTAAAAATGTCAAAAAATTAAGGAATGGTACCATATTGGTAGAAGTACAAAATAAAAAACAGGCCAAAACTCTACTTCAACTACAAAAATTGCATGAAACAAACATCAAAGCTTATCCACACCAAACACTAAACTACTCCAAAGGAGTCATAAAAAACCAGGAAATCTCCGTCTGCACAACAGAAGAAATCAAAACAGAACTAAAAAACCAAGGGGTCACAGATGTAAAAAGAATCACATTTAAAAAAAAAGGAGAGGTAATATATACAAACACTTATATATTAACATTCAATTATCCTCAAATACCAGAGACCATCAATATAGGTTATGAAAGAACGAAAATAGAACAATACATTCCAAAACCTTTACAATGCTACAACTGCCAAAAGTTTGGACATAATAAAGACCAATGTCTAAGATTCTTCACATGTGGAAACTGCAGTGAAAAAAACCCAGACCACGATGAAGAAGACTGTCCAAACAAAACCAAATGCACAAACTGTCAAGAAGAGCACCACTCTCACTCAAAACAGTGCAAAATATATAAGCAAGAGAAGGAAATAATAACAATCAAATATCAAAAAAATATAACCTTCCAAGAAGCCCGCAAAAAAGTCACAAATCGCACCAAAAACTCATATGCCACAATAACCCAACAAGCAAACAAAATGTACAACTACAATGAACTAAACCTTGCTCCAGAAATTGCAAACCTAGCAAAAGAACTAAAGAACATACTTGAAGAATTAAAATCTTTTTTATCAGAACTGAAAATAAATTCTAACAGCCAAATAAAAGTCAGAAACGAACAACCCAGTATAAAAGAAAACGAAACAAAGGAAATCAGAAAAACTTCCATCAATATTGAGGAATCAATCTCTAAAGAAATGAAACCTCCTCAATTATCAAAACGTGAAAGATCCAAGTCACTAACAAGGACAAAAACAGATGTTAAAAATAAACACACAACAACAGAAAAAATGGAAATAGAACAGAACAACAAAAAAACTACCCCCCAAAAACAAAATGACAAACAAAAAACAGAATTAGTATTAATTGAAAATGAAAATAAATTTGAACTAGTTGAAACTGGTAGCCAAAAAAGACAGTCAAGACAAAGTAAATCTAAAAGTCCCAGACCAAAACCCAAAAAAAGCCTCTCACCAGAAACAAGAAACAGACCATCCACTTCCAAAAGAAACACCCAAACTAACATCGAAACTATGGACGTAGACATAAACACCAACAGTCCAAAACCAAAAGAAAATATAAACCATGACTAACAAAATCCTACAGTGGAACATAAGAGGATTAAAAATTAATATCGAAGAAATGCAAATACTTATCAAATCCTTATGTCCTGCAATAATTTGCCTACAGGAAACACACTTAAAAGAAAATGACAAAATTAACATAAAACACTACTCAATATACAACCACATAAACAAATTATCATGCAAAGCCACCGGTGGATCATCAATACTGATAAACGAAAACATTCCACACAGCAAAGTGAACTTAAAAACAAATATGCAAGCTGTTGCAATAACTGCAACACTACACAAAACAGTAACCCTATGCTCACTCTATATACCACCAAATGAAACAATAAACGAAACAGAATTAAACAATATAATCAAACAACTACCTAAACCTTTTCTACTGTTGGGAGACTTCAATAGTCACAATATATGGTGGGGCAGTAAAAAAAACAACAAAAGAGGCCAAACCATAGAAAAAATAATTAACCAAAATGATCTATGCCTACTCAACAACAAAGAGAATACATATATGCACCCACCAACGGGAACCCTATCAGCAATCGATATAACACTATGTGACCCAACTATATACATGGATTATAGCTGGAGAACACATAAGGATACATGCGGAAGTGACCACTTCCCAATCATAATAGAAAACGAGAATCCCAAGCCAGAAGACAAAACACCCCGCTGGAATTTACAAAAGGCAAATTGGGAAAATTTCCAAAATACATGTCAATACAGATTAATACCTGAAGCGAATCCTGACTTAGAACACATCACATATTTCAGCAACACCCTACTCACAATAGCCGAGGAGAACATACCAAAAAGTTCCACTACTACAAAATATAACAAACCCTGGTACAATAAAGAATGCAAAGAAGCTATAAGAGCCAGACGTGCAAACCTAAGGAAATTCAAAAACAGTCCAACGAAAGAAAATTTGGACACCTATAAAAACAGCAAAGCCAAAGCACGGAAAACTATCAAAGAATCAAAACGGAACTCGTGGAAAGACTATGTAACAAAAATTAATCAAAACACAAAACCCAAAAAAGTATGGGAGATGGTCAGAAAAATAGCAGGAAAAAATACAAAGAACCCTATTAAACACCTTATATGCGACAACACAAAGATTACCGACAAACAAAATATCGCAAATAAATTAGCAGAACAATTCTCAATGAACTCATCATCAAAAAACCAAAATAAAAAATTCCAAGCTATAAAGAAAAATGAAGAAAAAATAAAAATAAACTTCAAATCAAAAAATGAAGAAAACTACAATCAATTATTCAACAGTGCAGAACTAGAGGAGGCAATAAACAAATCTCCCGATACAGCAGTCGGCCCCGACGAGATCCATTATCAATTCCTCAAAAAACTACCAAAACCATCACTGGACTACTTATTACAAATTTACAATGAGATATGGATAACTAACAACATTCCAAAAAACTGGAAGCAGGCAACAGTAATCCCAATACCCAAACCAAAAAAAGACCATACAAACCCAACAAACTACCGACCCATTGCACTAACTAGTTGTTTGTGCAAAACTTTTGAGAGAATGATTAACGAAAGGTTAAATTGGTACTTGGAAAGCAAAAATCTAATTACAGAAAGCCAGTCGGGTTTCAGGAAAAATAGAAGCCCCACCGATCACTTAATAAAACTGGAAACACGCATAAGAGAAGCATTTGCAAAAAAAGAACATCTAATAGCAATTTTTTTTGACATGCAAAAGGCGTATGACACCGCTTGGAAATACGGAATCCAAAAAGACCTGTATGAACTAGGACTTAGGGGTAGAATGCCAGAAATTATCAGAAATTTCTTAACAAATAGAAACTTCCAAGTACGGATGGACAACACTTATTCAGTCCAAAAAGATCAAGAAATGGGGGTCCCCCAAGGCAGTATCCTGTCTGTCACCCTCTTCAACATTAAAATAAACAATATCATAAAAAACATAGACCCAGGAATTGAAAACGCCCTATACGTGGACGACCTACTTATATACTACCAATCTAAATATATACAAACAGCCGAACGCAAACTACAACTCTGTCTGAATAAAATAAACAAATGGGCCATAGAAAATGGATTTACATTCTCAGAGGAAAAAACTAAATGCATCCACTTTTGCAAATTACGAAAATTCCACCACGACCCCAACCTGAAACTGGATAACAAGAACATCCCACTCACCGACCAACATAAATATTTAGGTATTATATTCGATAAAAAATTGAACTTTATACCGCATATAAAATATTTAAAAGCAAAATGCCAAAAGACAATGCAATTGATCAAAGTCCTAGCACACACCGATTGGGGTGCAGACAAAGTCACATTATTGAAATTATACCAAACTCTAATCAGATCTAAAATGGACTATGGATGCTTCATCTATGGAGCAGCAAGGAAGTCCTACATAAAAGAACTAAATACAATCCATCATCAAGGATTAAGATTAGCCTTGGGAGCATTTAGAACCTCTCCAGTAGAAAGCCTCTATATAGAGGCCCACGAGCCTCCACTGATTCTAAGACGACAGAAGTTAGCGCTACAATATTACCTAAAGCTGGTATCAAGTCCAACAAATCCTGCATATCAATGTACCCTTCACCCACAATACACACATCTCTTCAACAAGAAAGAAAATATCAAGCCCTACAGCCTCCGGATAAAAAACCTTCTCACAGAAGCCCAAATGGACATTACAAAAATACATAAATATAACAAATCAAAAACTCCACCCTGGATGATCAAACAACCACACATAATATTAAAATTAAATAAATATCCCAAAACGAAAACCCACCCATCAACCTTCCATGAAGAACTACTTATCATCCAGAATACATACAAAGAATATACACAAATTTACACTGACGGATCAAAAGATGGAGATAAAGTAGGATGCGCAGCCATCCACAAAAAAATAAAACTAAAGAAAAGGCTCCCAAACGAATCTTCTATTTTCAGCGCAGAAGCAACAGCCATAGATTCGGCACTGAATATAATAACCAATGATGACCATCAAAAATATATCATATTTACTGACTCACTTTCAATACTCATATCTCTAAAAGAAAAAAAAATGACAAACCCACTTATTACAAAATTGCTAAACAAAATAGATGCCATAACCATGAAAAAAAACATTATCTTTTGCTGGATACCAAGCCATATCGGCATATACATGAATGAACAAGCAGATAAGGCAGCAAAGGAAACTCTGCAACAAAACCACATAAGTGGAAAAATCCCCTATACAGACCTAAAGACTAAAATAAACACATTTTTGAAGAGAAAATGGCAAGAAAACTGGAGCTCATGCACCAAAAACAAACTATTCCAAATAACACCAAATATTGGAACGAGAAACACCAAAAAGTTAACAAGAAAGGAAGAGGTAGTAATGACCAGACTGCGAATAGGTCACACTCACATCACCCACTCACATCTACTAAAAGGGGAGGAGACACCAAACTGTATAACGTGTCAAGAACCCTACACAATACACCATATACTGACAAACTGCATTGACCTTGAACAAATCCGAACAAAGTATTACCAAGAAAAAAATCTGAAAACAATATTAAACAAGATTGATCCCCAAAAAATTATCAATTTTCTGAAAGAAACTAAAATATACTCAAAAATATAAGGAAAGACCCCCCCCCCCCAAAAAAAAAAAAAACCTTAAGAAGAACAAACCAATATTTAACACAACATAACGAACCTTTCGGCATTAAATGACCCCAAAGTGGTTGATATGCCGTAAAACAGAACAAACAAACAAACAAACAAACAGATCTGCTGTCTACTTGGCGAAATATAGCAGTTGCGTCTGTTGCCTGTCGATTGTTTCATGGTTTTTGCTTTACCACAATAACATCCTGTGCTGCAGCTGAACAGACTAAACCTGCAACGGTATACATTCACATCTGACCTTCTACATAATCACATTGGTAACCTCCTTTTGCATTGTGTTCTGCAGTTCTTAAGATGTTGCCTCAGAATTGTGTGAATGAACATCACGGTTATATTTTCGGAGTCTTGCTATCGGACTCGTGATATTCCTAAGTTTTATGCATCCCCTAATTAGCCTGTCTATTGCTAATGGTTTTGTAACCATGACTTAATAATAAAAAAATAAAAAAAGAAGCTATTTGAGCTGAAGTGCAAGTTCCTATGTACATGAATTGTTGGACATTGTTAAAATGGTTGACTGTTATCAACATAAAAAGGAGTTATTTCTCTATTTGTCGCATAAAGGTTTGAAAATCATTCTGATTTGAGTTAAAGGTAACTCTAATACATGAGTAGATAATATATTTATGAAATAATTTATATAACTAGACTTTTTAGCCTCTTAAAAATGGGCAAAAGGTATAGCATGCCATATTGATGGTTGAATAGGTAAAATTTGTGCTTTATAAATACTAATCCTTAACTATGCGTCTAACGGATAACGATATTTTGCTGTATTTTATAACAAAGGTGCATATAAAATTTCAGCGAGATTGGCATAGTAGTTTCAGCAAAAAATGGAATGCACAAACCAAAAGAAATATATGGACTAAAATGTATAGAATTTAAATATCGTAAGTCTTTTTTTATTTATTTATTTATTTTTTTATTTTTATTTATTTATTTTTGTCACTAGTCACATGCTGTCCGCAGATACGAAGGAAGATCGAGTCTTATGGTGCAATAAAGTGAATCAGGCCTTAGACAATATCCGAGCATGGCAACCAGACGCTTTACGACCGGTTAGGATGACGAACCAACCAATGTGATTACTCTGTCCCACCGCCCCTTCTTTCAAATACTGTTTTTCGACTCTTTTTCCTTCAAACGTGATTCAACCTTTTTGCTGGCATTTTAATCTCACTTCTACCCTCACCACTCACACATAAGCACTTTTGTAGATTTTTCTTTTTTGCAAAGAAAAAAAAATTTATGAATTTTAATTTTTGTCCTACACCTGTATCTGTATCTCCCATCCCCAAACCCAACCGACCGCAAACGAAAACCCATTTTCACTTTTGATCAACCCTATACGCAACATTTTTTTTTTTTATTTCACTTAATTTTAAAGATTTCAACAAAATTGAAATTTGAAGTAGTTATTAAAAATGGGTAAGACTTGAATCCTAGACGGTGGGTTAGTGGTTGTACAAAAAAGTCCCACCCACACCCCTTCCCTACCCTCTATCTTACAAAATGATCTTCATTTAAACTGAATTGAAGTCAAAATTAAAAAAACGAATGGATGTTCTTAGATTCAATGTGCACATTTGGCAATGAAAATACCATTTCAAACTTAAGCGTGACAGATCAACGGACAGAACTTTGTTCCGCATGTTTATTTGATATTTAAGTTATCGTCTGCTAATATTTATCAGTTTAGAGAACAGACTAATCTCGTCAAATTTGTGACTCTTTCACTTTTTGTGCATAATGGGAGTGAAAGTTTTACCTTTTGGCTCCACCATTTTGTTGGAGAATTGTTTTATTTTCCATCTTGGTATTTAATATATTATTAATTATTATTATTATTAATATATGAAAACTTGCAGTTTTCTGCTAACATTTAACAAATTATGAAAACTAAAACATCAATTTTATTTGCTACAAATATATTTATACAAAATATTTTTCTTTTTCTCTCTCTCTCTCATATATATAAAAACAGACTATATCTATTCTTATTTACCCCATCTCCCTTTTCTTCAAAATTGGGCTGTAAGTCTGAATGTGAAACGTATGCTTTGTCTGGAGAAGAAAATGAAACCCTTATTTTGAAGTCTTCCAAATTGCAACCCCCTCTGTGATAGTGAAAACAACTTTTAAAAAATATTGTATTTCAAATGTACATCAAATGTAAATTATCTTGTAATAAAATAACACATTTATAAAAATTGTTTTTTCTTTTCTTCTTCCATCAGTTGAGGGAAAAATGTACCTTACATGACATTGTCAAAATAATTATGTAAGCTACAATTGGGGAAATTTCGTCTGGTTGAATTGTTAATTTGAAATTTCCTCTATTGTTACCCCCCACCCCCTGTCAATTCACCTTTGGATCACGTCCACACATACCCGAGACATTTCATTTTATATCTTGCGACGTCTTCAATGTGTGATGTCATTCTAGGCTGTCCAGGGTCCAGTTTCCCCTCATTCCTACCCAAATTCTATTGCTGTCAAAGTAAAAAAAAAAAAAAAAATCCTGTCCTTCCAGAGACATCGACTTTTTTTTTTTTTTTTTTTTTTTTTTTTTTTTTTTTTTTTTAATTTTATTTATGGTGCATTAAATACTCTCTAACAAAACTGTGTCCTCACTCAACAACAATCGCTAACTCCAATGTTGTGGGCCATGGATTTCTTTTCTCTCAGCTTCTCTGGTTCTGACTGTGTCGTCATCTCTCACAAATTGGCGACAACTGAGAGATGCACTGGCTCACAAGTATTTAAAAAAAATAAATGAATAAAGACAAAATTTTACATGGACTCCAACACTTTCTGTAAATATTTATTGCACTCTGAGTGATTGTGTGACACCAGAGACCCTCCACATCAGGCATGTCAAACATACAGACCACGTATGGCCTGCAAGAAGCAGCATTGTGGCCCCACAGACAATTTTAAGCAACTTGGAAAAATCAAGGAGAAAAACGAAAAGATCAAAATAAAAGGTGTGTTCGAAAAATAGTTAAGATTTCTTATCCATCCTCGCTTTAGGAAAGTCTTTCTTGATACTGAGCCCACATATCGAAAGCTTACGTCACAAACACAACTGTCACGACTTCTCATTACTTCCCTTAGTTTCTCTTACGTAGATACCTTTGTTAGGGCTTCCAGCGGTGTCATGCACTTCCTTTTCTCCTGCATATCAACATACTGTCCCTGCGGTAGATTATCTTTTTTCACTCCCACCTCGACGTTCTACACCGATGCTGTAAGTCCTTTTTTATTTTTATTTTTTTGGTATTTGTTCCTTTGAGGGCCCACTAAAGCTAAATTACTGGTGATAAAACAAAAACTTGTCTCTTCGAAAAATTTAATCTTCTGCTAATTATGGGTTTTGTAAAATTAAGTTTTGTTGCAATTAAAATTATAAATGGTTTCTTCTCACGAAGTTGAATTTATTTTATTTTTTCATTAATATTTTTAGGCATTAATCAGAGAAATAACAGCAACAATGACAGTAAAGAAAGCAATTCTATCCACAATTTTTTTTTTCTTTTTTTTTTTTTTTTTTTAAATTCAAAATTCTAATTACTTTTATATTTTTAATTTGTTACATTTGTTTTAGTTTTAATTGTTTTGTTTTCAAATTTTAAATTCGTTCTTTTTCTTTTTATTTAAAGTTATTGCATTACATTGGTTTTGTTAGATTTGTTTTATCTTTTTTCGACTCACACCCGTGAAAACTGACAAAATGTAATTTTACAAAACCCTACAACCAGCCAAAAATTCAATTTTTCAAAGGGATAAGCTTTTTGCTTTATCACCGGTAAATTAGCTTCAGTGGGTCCTCAAAGAAACAAATACTTTTTTTACAGAATTTATTGACTTTCAATTTCTTCACATCGTTATTTGGACTTTTAAGCGTTTCCCGCTTCTCTCTGTCACAGTATTTCTTTTTTCTTTCCTTTTCAGTTTTTACCTTCTATTTTCAATAAACCTGTCGATAAGCAAATTGTCTTCATAAAGTGATAAATCAAAAAAATGTGCCCGTGACGTTCTAAGCCTTTGATTGATGGTTTCAATGTAAAGAACAACTTTCCCAAAGCAAGGATAGATAAGAAATTTTAACTATTCTTCGAACACACCTCTTATTCTGTATTTATTTTATCTACTTTTACGTTTCCTGCCGTGTAGACCCTATATCTATATTGCTTTTTACTATTGTGTACTTTTTATTAAAATTGACTTTTATAACTAAAAATATGAATCGGGTAATACTGTGCAGGGGTCAGGTTCCTTTGTGATAACTGCTTTTATTGATATTTTATAAATGTTTTTCGTTGTTTGATTTTATTTGGACTTTTTAATTTTCCAGATTGCACATCGTTTTTAAAATGGCTAGTGCTTCTGCGACTAAGAAAAAGTTAAATGAAGAAGGGCGAGTGTTTCAAGAAAAATGAACTACAGTATTTTTCCACAGAATTGAATGGAAATATAAATTGTTTAAATGCAATAACCATATTTCTGCGCCGAAGGCATATAACCTACAAAGACATTACGAAACAAATCATCTGTCTTATAATAAATACGAAGAGCCCCATGCGTGTTTCAATGCTCAAAGAATTCACGATTAACTTGACTCAGCAACAGGCTTTTTTTACAAAAAGTCAAAGTAAATGTTGATTCCGTTACTGCAAGTTATGAACTCGGTCAATTGATAGCAATGCATGGGAAATCCTACACCGAAGGAGATTTTGTGAAACAATGCCTTATAAAAACGGCTGAAGTTGTGTGTCCGGAAAAAGCACACTTGTTCAAAAATATTTCCCTTACCAGAAACACTTGCTGAACAGATTGATGAAATGTCAAGTGATTTTAAGCAACAGTTGAAAGCTGAATCATTCAGATTTGAACAGTTTTCAATTGCAATTGATGAGACTGTCACTGGAATAGCACGGCTTGCGGTCTTCATCAGGGCCTGTGACAATAAATTCAATGTTTATGAAGAACTGATTGAACTAATCCCTATGCATGACACTACAACAAGCCAGGACATCTTTGATAACGTTGAACGGGTTCTGCATGAATATGATTTAGATTTGAGCATGCTTGTCTACTGACGGTGCAGCGAACATTGTTGGCAGACATAATTGTGTTGCTGCCAAGTTACAAGCAAAAATAAAGAATTTACATCCGGATTTGTCATTTCCACAGTATTATTCATCAACAAAATTTGTGTTCAAAGATTTTAAAATTGGATCATGTGCGTAGTTTAGTCATAAAGACGGTGAACTATATCAGGTCATTCTCTCAACCACCGTCAATTCAACCAGTTGTTAAAAGATATGGATAATCAGTTCACCAATGTTCCATTCTACAGATGTACGCTGGTTGTCATGTCACAAAGTGTTGAAAAGATTTTATTTAAGACAAGAAATAATCACTTTTTTGGGAGATGAAAGGTGGAAACATTGATGAAATGAAAGTTAGCTCCAGGATCTGGCTTTTGCTGTGGACATTAAAACGATCTCAATTTGAAATTACAAGGTAAAAACAAGGCACTCAGTTGTATGATGACATCAAATGTTTCATCACAAAGTTCAGATTATGGAAGTCTCAAATGAAAATTTAATTCATTTTCCTACGTGCAAAGAGCTAAAAAAAAAAAAAAAAAAGTAATAATACCAAGTCAGTACTAAATTTTGCCAAGTATGACAGTCACCTGGAATCATTGTCAAAGAAGTTTCAAAAAGATTTCGTGATTTCTCATATTTTGAGCATTATTCACAGCGCCGTTTACTTTTGATGTTACTAAGGCAGACGAAATCGTACAAATGGAACTGTTAGAAATGCAGTCAAATTCTTTACTCAGAGCAAAATATTTTGAAGTGGGAATACCTGATTTCTTTTCATACCTTCCAAAAAGGTTTATAAATTTCAGAAAGTTTGTCACACAGATTGTGGCAATGTTTGGTTCCACCTATTTGTGTTTCCTTCATGAAATTAATAAAGAACTTCTCAGAACTAGGTTGACTGACAAACACTTATCTTCTCTTGTAAAGCTCGGAAATACACAGAAACTTCAACCAAACATATCAAAGCTTGTCAAGAACAAGAGGTGTCAAACCTCGGGACAAAACATGTTTGAGTACTTGATAAATAATTCCAAATGAATATTTATGTGCATTGCATTTGTTGCATTCAAATACATGTTGGCTATGTATGTTGCTTTTTAATAAAATAAAGAACAGATTTATGTCATGCTAATTTCCTTTGTTATATTCTTTTAACTTGCATTCTTGAATATGACCAAACTATTGCACGTTTCTAAATTACCAGTAAAAGAAACATATTCAATGATTTTTATTTGACGATAGATCATGAAAAGTCGTTAAAGTCCAACTTGCAACTGATATCAACCAAACACTGTTCTCAACTCTGTGTGGTCAGCCATTTTTAAGAGGCGTAAAACCCTTCTAAAACTAATTTTAGAAATATCTACAGTTCAGTTCTTTTGTTACCATCATTGGCACACCTTGATTGCAACCACACCTATCATTTTACTCCTATCCCAACTCCAGAGAAGGTGGAAAAAAAACAGATAGCAAGTAAGGCAGTCGAAGAGTTTCCAATAAAATGAAGGTTGAGGGGAGCAAAACACCCCACAATGAGTAGGAAAGACAGAAAATAGTGTTATGGTGATGTCTTTGGGGTGGGTTTTTGTGAATTTGCTGACATATGCATGGAAGGGCCTCCATGCATGTGAGTTTTGGTGAATGTGGTGCAATTTGTCCTTTCGGGTGATACTAAGATATAGACAATGAACCCAGACGAAGATAGATGAAAAACATCTGGACTAATTCTTATCTCCATCTCATAGATATGGATGAGGAAAGATGATAATGCCAAACATGTTAGCAGGAATGTAGGAGCAGAGTGAAAATACATTAAGAACGGCAAAGTTAGTCATGAGATCAAAGTGATAAATCTACAACCATATGAAACGTTGATGGAATGATGAAGTGAAGAAACGGCAAAGTTAGTGAACATTGAGAACCAAGTAATCCAGAAGTATGCCCATCATATTATTGGCGTCTTTGACAAGACCGACATGATGGAAGCTTAATAGAGAAATGAAAATATTTGAAAAGGATGGGGTTGTTTCAGACGAGACAGAAAAGAGCAGTATTACCAACCATTTGTTTGGAAATTCATGTTGAAACAAATAAATGTAAAGCAGATGTTCTGGGAACGCTTGTTTTTAATAATGTCAGAAAGGGATGTAAGATTTATATTATAGACTAACCTTGGTGTTTGGAGGTGAGTGTTGGGCAAAAAAAAAAAAAAAAAAGTGGTGGCAGGCAGGCTTAGACCCATACCGCAAAGGAGGAAAAGAATGTGAAAAAAAAAACGCAATGTTTTTGCCATTGCGTCCATCACCAAACCGGAAGTAGCAGAAGTTTAAATTAAGGTTAGTCAATCGAAAGATGGGGTGATTTTCAAAAATATTGGCAAAAAAAAAAAAAAAAAAAAAGCGCCCCCCCCTCCTTGTTGAAAAGGGTGCAGTTGAAGGTGAAGGAATTCATGTTTTTAGCCAATTTTTCGATATTTGCCGTCCGAAGGGTCGAGCTTCAAAACTATACCAATCTCATAAAAATCCGTCGCCTCTGTCGAAAGTTTTAGGCAGACATACAAACATGCATACATTTAAACAGGTGAGATTTATTTTATAGATTAGGAGACACAAAGAATCAAAGAATATAGTCTCACGTCGCAAGAGATACTAAATGTTATCAAGTTGGAGGTAGCCAAGAACAGGACTAGTCTAAGAAAATTGTTTTCCCAGGTACACATTTAGGAATTAATTAGCTAATATAACCGACGTAATGATAGCAGAAATGTGACTAAACGGCTTTGTACAGAGGTATTTTCAGTTATTGACCATAACAAATAGGTACACCAGACAGGGCAGCAATTAATACTATTGAAGCATGTGCATGCACAGTTGGATATGTTGTCGTTGAGACACTTGTCACCAAGTTATAGTGACACTGGAAAGGTTACAGAAAATGTTATTTAAAATACATAGCGAGTTACCCCATAATTTGAGATTGTTGGTAGACCCCACTGAACAATTGTGGAAAAATTGTGTCGGGATGTGTTACACTATTTGATGAGAAACGACTCAGTGTTTGTATGTGTCTTGTTGAATTGGGATAGTATATTTGAAATATACCAAGTTATACTATACACCAAATCTGACCGAAGAATTTGGGGCAGTGTCTAAATGCAAGATTCAAACAAAATTTATAGCCTTAAGCGTGACAAGAACAAAATTCATGCTGTTGACGAACAAGTAAATGTATAGCAGATGCTCTGGGAATGTGTGAGTTATGTAACCAGCCATTATGAGGTGTGTGTTAGAATTATTTTAGAAAGATAAGTGCACAATTAAGAGGAATTGTCAAGTAGAAGTACTAAAAAAAGTTGTTACCTTCCGTGGTGACCACCCAAGGAGATTGAATTATCTAAGAGTCTGTGATAAATCTACAACCATATGAAACGTTGATGGAATGATGAAGTGAAGAAACGGCAAAGTTAGTGAACATTGAGAACCAAGTAATCCAGAGCCCACAAACACAATGACACTCACACTACCCAGTGTGAATTATAAAGCTACCTAAGAAATGTGCAACGTTTGACGCCTCCATTTTCCTGCCTGATGAACTTATTAATCAGGCAGAGAAAAAGTTTGAAGATAGGGAATTTTTCTTAGATTTAATTGTGACTAATGCCAGTAGATGCTCATTAAGGAATTCCCCAAGTTTACATTGCAAAAGATGCCTAGTCCTTGAATTCGTTTTCGTACACCAAAAATAATTGTAAGCTGCCTACATACAACTATATACCAATCTATATAACCAAAGATGAACAAAATTTTTTTTTTTTTTTGCATACTGAATGAACTTGTAGGATTCACTAATCCGTATTTCTATATGGCAGAATTTGTAGGTGTCATTTAAGAGTCATTGATAGAGCGTATGTGGCGATATGGATCTCAGGTGAAGTTACTTGATCTTGCTGGTGGATTCTTAAAAATTGTCTTTTCAAAGTCTGAGAAAAACTGGTAAAAACAAAAAAAACTGGGGTCACAAGGTGAACTAAGGTGTTTCTGTTAAGTTACCAACAATAAATTCTTGCAGTGACTTTATCATTTCATGGGAAACATTGGTTTGTTGGGAAGAGGAAAGAAAGAGAAAGGAAATTGATTTACCACTCTCTCTGTTTCAGAGAGGAGAAACAGAAGAAAGGAAAGTTATTAAATTAAATATATTAGTCTCAATAAGAGAGGGGGTTGAATAGTGGCTCAATAAAAGCAAAGGATTTGAGACAGTCTCCTTATCAGTGTCAAGAGGAATCCCTGTCACCAGAAATCACCTTCACCCAGACAAACTTAGAGAAAGGTGTTATACTGAAAACAGACTAGCCATCCAAACCGTATTTCTTAAATCAGGAAGAATTATAAGCTACCCATTATAACACTTTTTGTATGTGTGTGTGTATCTATATATCTAGTGAAAGTGAAAATGTCTGTGTGTCTGTGTACATTTCCCTATTAAATTACTCTATCAATTTTCAGTCTAGAGACTCGAGATTTAACACAAGGAGTATTGAGATTTGGGAAACTCTTTTTAATTGGTTTGCAGCCAGAAATTTGGCTATCAAGGGGTCAAAGTTCAGTGATTTGACCTTTGAAAACTCTACCAAACTCCTCCACTAATTTTGGATCTAAGCACTTGAAATTTTAAATGTAGGTTACTTGGACATGGATCTAACTTTTTAATTCGATTTGAGCCCCCACAAAAATAAATGTTATGGAGTCAAAGTTTAAAAAAAATGACCTCTGCAGTCTCTACCAAATTACTCAGCCAATTTCTGGTCTAAACATTTGAAATTTTACATAAAGGGTATTTAGCGATACGGCAAGCTTTTTAATTGGTTTGGGTTGAAAATTTGAGCTGCCAAGGACTCAAAGTTCAAAAGATTTGACCTTTGCTGTGTTTAGCAAACTACTCGGCCAATTTTGGGTCTAAACATTTGAAATTTATACATAACGGGTATTCAGACATGTGGCAAGCATTTTAATCAATTTTGGGGCAAAAATTTAGCTGAAAGATTTGACCTTTGCAGATTCTACCAAATTCCTCTGCCAATTTTGGGTCTAAACATTTGAAATTTATACATAACGGGTATTCAGACACGTGGCAAGCATTTTAATCAATTTTGGGGCAAAAATTTAGCTGAAAGATTTGACCTTTGCAGATTCTACCAAATTCCTCTGCCAATTTTGGGTCTAAAGACTTGAAATTTTAGGTGTAGGTAACTTGGACATGGATAAAACTTTTTATTTTGATTTGAGACCAAAATAATAAATGTTAAGGGGTCCAAATTGGGGTCAAAGTTTAAAAAAGTTGATGTCTGCGGTCTCTACGAAATTACTCTGACAAATTTTGGTCTAAACATTTGAAATCTTACATAATGTGTATTCACACGTAGGACAAGTTATTAACAGTACATAGGGTCCGAGCAAAGCCGGGCGGAACTGCTAATATATATATATATATGCTATTGGAATATTTAACCATATAATTAATTTTATAAGAAAACAATTATCAATTTGTTAATCGTTTTTTTTTGTGTGTGTGTGTGTGTGTGTGTGTGTGTGTGTGTGTGTGTGTGTGTTTTGAAAGTGATTCAGTTTTTCAAACATCAACAAACAAGATTTTTCTAGCAACAAAGGTTTTCGGCCAAATGATAACCTTTCATGAGAGAAAAAATCACTAGACAAAAAACTTTGGAGATGTCCCAGCAAGCAAAAGTACCGTTTTAGTACCCCAGAAAACCCGTTGCCACCTGAACTTAGGATCTGTGTATCTCTGTGCACCTTAGAGTAAAATCTGATGGTATACATATAGTTTAAGCATCCAGGGAATGCCTGACTATAGAGACTAAACGATGTTTGTGATCCCACAATTGCGGATCACATTTAACTTGTAATCTACCATGATTGTGGACAATGGTTCGAAGAAGGTAAAGGTTACAAAAATACTATGTTGTTCTGTTGATTTAAATAATAGTAATATCATTACTATTATAAATACTATGTTGTACTGTTGATTACTTTTTCTATTTTGATGATAGGAATGATAAATGGATAAATGTATTGATTCACTTCGACATAAATACACATTGGACTTTATTACAGAGGAGAGTATTATGATAATTTATTTACAAAACTTTTTTCTCAAAAGAGAAAAAAAGAACAAAAATCTTACAAAATATTCAACATTTCTTCTTTCTTGATGAGTTCCACTCACATATTTCTCTTTAAATTATGTACGTATTCGTAAACATGCTATTGTGTGCGTTTCACTTTTTAAATTTTACAATGTATTTTTTCTGATATAATATTTCTGAAAAAAAAAAAGCTAATATTTCTGAAAAAAAAAAGCTAATATTTCTGGGGGGAAAAAAAATGCTGATATAGAAATATTAGCATTTTTTTTTCAGAAATATTAGCATTTTTTTTCCAGAAATATTAGCATTTTTTTTTCAGAAATATTAGCATATTTTTTTTAAAGCTTAGTAATTCTTTTGGTTTTATTCAGAATTTTCCCTATATTGAACAAAAATAAAGAAAAATCTGTATAACGTACTTACCCATTATAAAACAAAAATGCCATATTCCAAATATTATTTAAATTGATCAAGTAGTTTTATTTTTAAATAAGAAAATCAAGCTTTATGACTATCTGAAGATTGACTATCTCACCCAACATTTTGAAAAATAATCCAAAGAAACAAACAGAGATAACTCAACAATAATTCAAACTTGTGAGATTTATGTTGTAATTCCCATTAATCATTTAAAATTTTTTTTTATAAAAATAAAACCACTTGATCAATTTATATGATTTTAGGAGTACGATATTTTTACTTTGTCATGAGTACATACATCATACAAATTTTTCTTTATTTTTGTTTTTTAATACAAAGGAAATTCTGAACAAGAACCAAATCTATTTTTTTTTTTCTTAAATCAATTATGAAAATTTTCAGGCTTGTCTTTTTAGACGATGGTGGTGGTGGATGGGACGTCATTCAATTTTGACAAAAACTTTTGGTCTTGAAAATATTTTGATGGCTTCATCAACCTCAGCTATTTTCTTTTCAAGTTCCTGGCGTCGTCTTTGAGCCCGTAAGGAATCGTTGCTTAATGACAACTTCTGGATGTGTTGTAGCAGACTGGCTTCATCTGAATGCAGCGAAAAAGAAGAAAGAAATAATTACTTTCACAGCTTTTAGTTTTTTAAATGGTTTGACATTTTACGTTTTTTTTTTTTTTTTTTTTCTTTTTTTAAATGGCTTCCTTTTTCAATATTTATATTAGACTAGCCTGGGTGCTCAGCATTGCCCGGGTGTTTGGAGGTGTAAAAAAAAAAAAAAAAAAAAAGTGGTAATAGGCAGGCAGGCAGGCTTGAACCTGTGACATGAAGGCGTGAAAGAAAATCTGCCGTCTTACCCCTACTCCATAATGCGACCGGAAGTGTAAAGCGTTCAAATTGAATGTAGTCATCAACCAAAAAGATGACTTGCGGAAATAGCGTTGCTTTTGAATCTCCTACGAAGGTCGTTTTTAAAACCAGCCCCCCCCCCAAAAAAAAGGGGAGCACTTTGGCAGTATCCAAATAAATAGTAATTATCTCAGTATAAATGGTTTCCCCTACATTGACCAAGGACTTATTGCAGAACAGATACCGGAAGGGCGAGTGGTGTGTTTGATTAGTTTCACTTTATTTATACGAAAAAGACAAACAAACACTCGAAAAGACGGCATGGAGAGAATTTTTTAAAACTCAATCAAAAAAAAAAGGAAAGAAACTGTGTCTGTTTGCGAATGCAAGATATTATAATCTAGGAAGTATAAGAAAACTTCTCCCGGAATCTAACCGATGCGAGAACCCCCAGCCAAAAAGACTTTCGTGGACATACACAAATGCGCACACCCATTTTACCTTTTAGACTAGCATGAATGCCCTGTGTTGCCCGGGTGTTTGTAAGTGTGCGTGTTGGGGGGAGGGGTAGATCTAAACCTATGTTAAACTTCTTTTAAAAAATTGGAAAAAAAAAAAAACCCAGCGAAGATGATGTAAAAAGAAAAAAAAGTAAAAAAAAAAAAAAAACCTTGTTTAAAAAATTGGAAAAAAAAAATTTTGTAGGTATGTAGGATGAAACCCGGAACGTTGAGGCGAAAAACTTGATAACTTACCACTCGCCATGAAAGGAAAGTAACTGAAAACAATTTCATTTTAACGTTATAAACGCACAAGCGTCACGGCGAATTTAATTAGATCAAAGGAAAATTAAATGCTGCACTTAATTTTAACTGCGGGATAGTACTTTTGGGTTTGTTTTTTACCCAACTTTGTCTGGTTTTTGTTTCGCCAACGTGTTGGGGAAAACCAGCTCCCCTTTTGTAGGGGAGTGTCCAAATGAAAGCAATTGTTTGATATGACGGTTTTCATCAACATTGACCAAACGTCCATTGCTTTCTGGACGCTCCTGGCCCGTAGACCGAGATCTGCTCCTTAGTTTCACATTAGTTTCGCTTTTATACGAAAAAGCCGAATCAACACGTGAGAAGCTGAAATAGCAATAATTTTGTAAAAGTCAATGTAAATAAAATCTAGCTGTGACACGCATCCGCAATTCGTACATATTATGATCTACACAGTATATAAGAAGTTCTAAGCGATAGTAACCCCCCACCACCGAGAACCCCCCGAAAAAATGCCTTTCTTGGACATACAAAAACTCACGCACCCGTTCTATATATATAGATGGTTGTCTAGAATTTCCCCGATATGAAAAACAAAAATACAGAAAGATCTTTATGATGTATTTGCCAATGAAGAAATGAAAGATCATATTCTAAAAAACATGTAATTTTATTTTTATAAAGATAATCATTTTTAAACACTTTTAAGCGATTAATGGAAAATCATAAGCTGAACTTGCAAGTTTGAATTATTGATACATTATTTCCCTTTGTTTCTTCAAGATAGTGATGCAAAACTTGCTTGCTCATAAAATCTGAGTTTCTTATTTGAAAATAAAATCAATTTACGTAATTTTTGGAATATGATATTTTCATTCAATCACACAGATTTTTCCTTTTTTTAATATAGGGAAAATTCTGGACAAGAACCCCATCTTCTTGTTTCAAGCAACTTTACATTGAAAATTTCCATTCTTCACCTTGCACACAATAACTCATCTGGCTGCACCGTTTTTTTAACATATTTTACTAAAATACTTATTTGCATATTCAAAATGAATTTTAGTAATAAATAAGAAAGCGAGATATGAAATAAAAAATATTACAAGCGCAGAAAATACCCCCCCTCCAAGTTAATAAGCGTGTACTTACTTTCCTTCAGAAGAGCTAGAGTTTCTAGTCTTTCATTTTGTGCCAAAACTCTATGACCTTCCGGAACGCTTGGATCTGGTAAATTGGCTAGTCGCTCTTTTTCCTCTTTTTCCCACTGGATTTGCCTTTCTTTCAGGCTACACAAAAGAAAGAATAAAAAATAATTCTTAAAATAATTTGCACCATTTTTTTTTTTTTTTTACATAGGCATCACCGCTTATCAAGGCAAGAGGCCACTCGAGGATAAGGGTTAAAGAGTGTACAGTAGAAATTGGACAATATAGTAATCGTTAATAATGGAAATTCAGTAAATTTGTTAACTTATATGGAACGATTCATCAAAAACTTGTTTACGTTAGACTTGAAGACAACTATATTGTAGTCAGCTGGAAAGCAGGAAAATGGAAGATAATTCCACAGGCGTGCAGTTCTAAGAAAGAAGCTTTGCTCATGGAATCTACGTTTAGGTTTAGGCACAGATAAAGAGTGGGGGAAATTAGTGATAGTGTTTTCTGCTAGACGAGTGTTTCTTGTGAAAGTCTGGGGGGGGGGGACCATTTATTTATCGTCAATATGTTTCATCATCATATTCAGTTTTAAGTCCATTTTACATGTTGTCATATGTTGGACGAATTTTAGAAATTGACACGCAAATCAACCTATCTTTGGCCAGGTCTTTAGGTGCTTATCCATATAGGAATACAGATGAAAGTGACAGTTCTAAATAAATTAACAGAAAAACTCTTTGATATACGTACCTAGCAGACAAAAATAAGTATGTACACTGAAATATTATTGAGTAGAATTTTAATTAAAAATAAAAAGTCAGTTTTATCGCATTTTGCCAATCCACCATTGATAAGCCCATAAAGCAAGGGCAGATAAGTCTGTCATTTAACCAAGTAATAATGAATCAGCAAAATTTAACCAAGTAATAATGAATCAGCAAAATTTAACCAAGTAATAATGAATCAGCAAAATACGATAAAACGGATTTTTATTTTGAATTAAAATTTTGCTTGATAATTTTTCTTAACTGTTGGAGAAGATACATATTTTTGCATGAAACGTAATTATATCAAAGTGCTTTTATTTTCATTTGTGCTCCATATTGTATAAAAATGTTTTATTATCCTTATTTCTAGTTCATTATCATCACTTCAGCACATTTTATTTGACTTGCTACTTCATATCTACTAACCCAAGAACTCGCATTCATTTTTTCAATGTGACCAAACTATCAAAGTCTCCTGTTCTCAACATATTTTCCTATACTGTCTTTAAAACTCACATTACACATTAAAACAATAAACTTTCTTTTTACTCCATATTGCTGCTTAAAAGATTATTTGGAATTGTATGTATTAGAGAACTGTGAGGTTGAGCCGGGAAATGTTTAAACTGTGGAGTTGAGCAGTGAAATGTTTGAACTGTGGAATTGAGCTGCGAAAAGTCTGTTCATATTACATTTAAACTTCTGCAGGTTAGTACAATCAGGGAAGCAAGAAACAGGGAGGGAATTCCAAAGTCTAGCAGTCCGAAGTAAGACACTATTAGATTAGAAAGCTTTTCAGCATTTAGAAACGTCAACAGTAAAAGAATAGGATTTTGCATCTTGTGTGATTAATCGTGAGTATGCACATCGTGAGTATGCACATCGCGAGTATGCACATCGCGAGTATGCACATCGGGAGTATGCACATCGGGAGTATGCACATCGCGAGTATGCACATCGTGAGTATGCACATCGTGAGTATGCACATCGCGAGTATGCACATCGTGAGTATGCACATCGCGAGGTAAAAATGCTGGAAGTTCATCAGAGCACATTCCATTAAAGTTGTCGTAAAAGAGGATCAAGTTGTGCAGGACCTATTAGATTTAAAACTGTTTTCTTTTAACCTTCTCTAAGATTACTCATCCATCATATTTTCATATTATTTCTCTCCATGCAACACATATCCTCAACTCATTGACCAATTTTCATTTCCATACATCTTTACTAGGTCTATGACAAGAGAATATTCTCATCATTATTTCGACATGCATAGACAGTTAATCAATCGATCTAAAAACATAAGATATTAACTCGAGGGTCAAAATAATGAAAAGAGCCCTAATCATTACACTTCGTACACATCCTTCGTCGACAACAGTAATTCTTTGTTGCGTAGTAATGGCTGAAGTTCCTTGAACTTACTCGATCGATTCTAAAACTCTTGCAACCACACTAATAACTGAACCGCCCTGTGCTCCAATCATATCACCAAGATAACAAAACATCAATAATTTTACCATCCAAATTTACTTCGTTTTCATCCAAATTTACTTTGTTTTATGATGATTATTTTACATTACTTGCACACAAATTGGTTATCGTTTCTGAAGCCCAAGAGATAGGGAAGAAAAGGAAAATAAGAAAGAGGAGTGGAAGGAAAAGGAAGGGAAGTGAAGGGAAGAAGGATAGTCAGAGAGAAATGATGAGGAGTAAAAGAAAAGTGAGAGGAAAAGGGAAAATAGATGTAGAGAAGAAGGAATGATATGAGGAGAAGGAAAAGGTGGGGAGCAGGAGTGCGCATGGATGGGTAAATTTTTTATCTTTTAAAATTTTTTTTCATGATAAAACTTGAAATAAGATTACGAAATGTTCAAAGAAGTTTTAACCATAAAAGGACATAAATTATTTACTATTTGGGAACTTGACCCTTTTTATAGTTGCGTAGTTCTTTGTCTTGTTTCTTTTTGTAATCCTGCTCTTGACTACTCATTGGACGTACAGCTTGCACCATTTTAGCCGCACGACTATTTATTTTTATGAAGTCCACATCACGATGAGACACTTTCATCTGAAACGACAAAGAAAAAAAATCTCAGAAATTTCTTATTACTTTTCAAAGGAAGATAACTTGTCCTAACTTTATTCAAATCTCTATTCCCCTTTTGCTTTTTTTTTTGTATTAAGAAATCACACTTTATCAAGGCTGAAAGCCACTCGAGAGTTAACTATTAATAAAATGGAATGGTTGAGAGATGAAGAACCTTATGAGAGGATTGGAAAGATACCTGAGATGCAATCTAGTTCCAATCTTTTTTTATAAATACCATTATATGTATTCTCCAGAATTTCCTGAAGAATACATATAATGGTATTTATAAAAATAGATTGATCTATTTCCTGCTTCCTTTATTTATGTTTAACTCATTGGTCTAGTGGTCTCCATCAATTTGCAGTTTTGATACCTCATTCTAATACAGCTTCCTATTCGAGCAGCTTCTTTCCAGGAACTGCAAGCTTATTGAATTGAATTCTCTTGCTGCTGAATTGTTTCCTCCTACCTATAGCCTTGGTTTTTTTCAAGACTAAGACATTGGATTTGAAGATGACCATGTTTAAATATGCACGAAAGCAGTCCTATGGTAATGCGTTTTATAGATAGGAAGTCCTTGTGAAGAAGCTTTTCTCGTAAAAATTGAGCCTTACATTAGGCACAGGGATGAAGAAAGGAACTTTTTTTGTCATGGCAAAAAGACGAGTTCTTATTGTGAAAGTCTTATAAAAAGGAAGCTGAGATTTGCGCTCATTCGAGCATCTTTCATGGAAGTAATGAGCAAGCAGAGCCGAATAACATCTATGAGGTTGTATGGAATAGAGGAGATTAATCCCTAACAGATTTCGGTGTTGATTTTGAACTCTATCCAGACAATGAAGAGTGCTTTGAGGCATGCCTACCCAGATGTGGCAGTTGCAGTCCTTTTACTTCTAAGAAGTTTTAACGCAATCTTTTAACACTTTCAAATCACCTCTCAGATTACCAGGTATTCTGCCATTTTATCTCCTCCAGTTCTCAGAAATAATCTCCAGGGTCTTACTTATGCAGGAGGTGCATTCATAGTATCTCACTCCATTGTAGGACATATCTAATTCATATAAGTAGAGAATTGTATCATACTTTCTGGAGGAGTAGAATGATCCAACCATTTTCCCAATGATCTTTGTATGTCTGTCGACATCATCAATGATTGCTTCTCTGCCTATACCTATTATATCATATGGACCTTACTTAAATCACGCAAGATCATTTCGATCAGTTGAAGAACTTTTAAACAGAGCTCAAACATGCTCTTTGTAAAGAAAAGACTATTCTATTGAATCTCGTTTTTCTGTTGATATCAAAATGATTGAAGCAACTAATCACCTAACAAGAGGCCAAAGGATGACAAGTACTTTTAATGTTCTAAATTGCCAGGGAAATCATATAAATAACCACAAAGTTAATGGGATTTTCCTTTCCTAAAGATAAAAAACAGTTTAGCACTTAAACACAGTAGCAAGACACCCCAAGTATGTTGACAAGCAGCTTATTTAAAGCATCAATACAATCAAGAAATATGATTTTATAAACGTCAGTTGCCTATAAAAATAATTGGGCTGAATTGTAGAAACGGTTGAATTTTCTTTACTTTACTCATAATTTTGATTTAAAATGGTATACTTTGTTTGTCCTGATATAGAATTTAAATTTATATTTGACATTTGAATGTATTTTTATTCATATTCAATTGATATTTGAATATATATAAATTTTATAATTTATATTTAATTGATATTGTAATGTATATAAATTTTTTAATTTATATTTAATTAATATTTGAATGTATATAAAATGCTTATTTATATTTAATTGATCATTGAATGTATATAAATTTTTTATTTATATTTAATTGATATTTGAATGTATATAAATTTTTTATTTATATTTAATTGATATTTGAATGTATATAATTTTTTTATTTATATTTAATTGATATTTGAATGTATATAAAAAATTTTATTTATATTTAATTGATATTTGAATGTATATAAAATTTTTATTTATATTTAATTGATATTTGAATGTATATAAGTTTTTTTTATTTATATTTAATTGATATTTGAATGTATATAAAATTTTTTATTTATATTTAATTGATATTTGAATGTATATAAATTTTTTATTTATATTTAATTGATATTTGAACGTATATAAATTTTTTATTGATATTTAATTGATATTTGAATGTATATAAAATTTTTATTTATATTTAATTGATATTTGAATGTATATAAATTTTTTATTTATATTTAATTGATATTTGAATGTATATAAATTTTTTATTGATATTTAATTGATATTTGAATGTATATAAAATTTTTATTTATATTTAATTGATATTTGAATGTATATAAATTTTTTATTGATATTTAATTGATATTTGAATGTATATAAAATTTTTATTTATATTTAATTGATATTTGAATGTATATAAAATTTTTTATTTATATTTAATTGATATTTGAATGTATATATAAATTTTTATTTATATTTAATTGATATTTGAATGTATATATAAATTTTTATTTGTATTTAATTGATATTTGAATGTATATAATTTTTTTTATTTATATTTAATTGATATTTGAATGTATATAAAATTTTTTATTTATATTTAATTGATATTTGAATGTATATAACAAAAATTTATTTATATTTAATTGATATTTGAATGTATATAAATTTTTTATTTATATTTAATTGATATTTGAATGTATATAAATTTTCATTTATATTTAATTGATATTTGAATGTATATAAATTTCTATTTATATTTAATTGATATTTGAATGTATATAAATTTTCATTTATATTTAATTGATATTTGAATGTATATAAATTTCTATTTATATTTAATTGATATTTGAATGTATATAAATTTTTATTTATATTTAATTGATATTTGAATGTATATAAATTTTTTATTTATATTTAATTGATATTTGAATGTATATAAATTTCTATTTATATTTAATTGATATTTGAATGTATATAATTTTTATTTATATCTAATTGATATTTGAATGTATATATATTTTTATTTATATTTAATTGATATTTGAATGTATATAAATTTTTTATTTATATTTAATTGATATTTGAATGTATATAAATTTTTATTTATATTTAATTGATATTTGAATGTATATAAATTTCTATTTATATTTAATTGATATTTGAATGTATATAAAATTTATTTATATCTAATTGATATTTGAATGTATATATATTTTTATTTATATTTAATTGATATTTGAATGTATATAAAAAATTTATTTATATTTAATTGATATTTGAATGTATATAAAAAAATTTATTTATATTTAATTGATATTTGAATGTATATAAATTTTTATTTATATTTAATTGATATTTGAATCTATATAAATTTTTATTTATATTTTATTGATATTTGAATGTATATAAATTTTTTATTTATATTTAATGTATATTTGAATGTATATAAATTTTTATTTATATTTAATTGATATTTGAATGTATATAAATTTTTTATTTATATTTAATTGATATTTGAATGTATATAAATTTTTATTTATATTTAATGGATATTTGAATGTATATAAAATTTATTTATATCTAATTGATATTTGAATGTATATAAATTTTTTTTATTTTATTTAATGGATATCTGAATGTATATAAATTTTTTATTGATATTTGAATGTATATAATTTTTTATTTATATTTAATTGATATTTGAATGTATATAAAAAATTTATTTATATTAAATTGATATTTGAATGTATATAAATTTTTATTTGTATTTACTTGATATTTGAATGTATATAGCAAATTAAAAACATATTGAAAAATAAGTTAGGTCGAAAAATTGGTTAGTAAGAATCCTTTGTCCGCAGAGTTAAAGAACTGACCAATCTCTCTCCTCCTATGATATATGTTATAAGAAATCACAGACTGTAAAATGTTATGTCTTCTATCTCTCTCTTTCTCTCTCCCCCCATCAATATATATGTACTCCGTATCTCTTAATAAAAAGACCCCAGCTATACAACATACTGTGTTTGTCTTGTAAATATTTTATGGGGAGGGGGAACATAGATTGGAGATCAGTTGAGCACCTACCATGAAAATAAGGATATTTACATCAAGAGAAAATAGTACACAAAAAATAATTAAAAACAGTTCCCATGAGGGTCCTCTCTGCTACCCTCTTTTCCTTACCTCTGGCATTTGACTAGCAGGTTGAATTGTCAGCTTCTCCAATGGGATTTCTTTAGGCTTGTCCAATGGTGGTGGACAGTCAGATAATCTAACTGGAGGACCAGACTTTGAATGAGCTCGCAGGAAATTACCACAGGAAGAACGACCCGACACAGGAGAAGGATCCTTATTTAAAGAAAAAGATTTTAAAAAAAGCAGACAAAATAAGATACACACAGGGACAAAAATGGCTCTCAATTTGCTTTTTGCTATATAGCCGTAAGGGGCAACTTTAGGATGATGCCTACAGATGCACTATGTAGGGACTTGATGTTGACATTCGCACTACATTAAAATTTCTGCATGTCAGGGTAGCAAGAAACGGGAGGGAGATTCAGAGTTTAGCAGTTTGAAAGAATAAACTATTAAAATAGAAGGCTTTCTAGCATCTATGGAACTCAACAGTGAAGGGTAAGATTTTGCTGCTTGTACATTCAAATTAGGGAGCATTTATGTTGAGAGGATATAAGTGCTATGAGTTCGTCAGAGTACGTTCTATTAAAGTATTTGTAAAACAGGTACAGAGATTCAATATTGTGGCGCTAGGACAAGGGTTGGAGCTGGGTTGATAGTTTGATACCTATTAGATTTGAGACTCTTTTTTGAACCCTGTCTAAGAGGGAGAGACTAGTGGTAGATGCACTGGTCCAGATGTGGCAACAATACTCCATGCATGGACAGATGGTGGTTTTGTACAGATAAAGAATACTGTTAGCTGTGAGTAATTTTCTAGCATGATAAGGTGAACCACCTTCTTTGCAGCAGCATTGGCAATGTCTTCAATGTATTTGTCCCAATTCCTTGTTGCCTGTGAATGTTAAGGAGCTGAACAACTTAGTTTTGCATTATTTGGATTGTTCATATTATTGTTCTCATCTTGAGTTTTATTTTCACGTTTCAGTTGATGTAACCATCAACCATCTTCAGGTGTATCTTAACAATGACGTTTATTGGTAAATGTTGGAAAGAATGTTTTTACAAAATTGTTTTCAAACAAACCATAGTCATTAGAATTCAAAATTTGTGATGTGTTTACGAAATGGAAAGAACGTTGAGTCAGTTATGTTTTTGTGTTTATTAAGACGTTAGAACTCGATCAAGGGGAAGTAACTTCTTTTCTGTTTCAGGCGGAGTTACCTATTTCTTGTTCTCAAATCCCCACTTGAGAACAAAATGAGACAGATGCTAGGGGGTGCTATTAATCCTGGTAAATGAATCTGGAGATATATTACTTTTGTCTGTGATTGATAATTGTAACACACAAACTAATAAATAATATCAGACTAAGACGTAATAAAATAATATCAAATAATATCGGACTAAGATGTAATTTGTATTATTGTGTTTGTTGCCTCCTTGTGAATAAATTGTGTCAAGTCAACTGTGAGTATTCTCATTTCTTCCACTACTTTTTGTCATCCATGCACTACACATATATGCGGACATATTCATATTTAAGCATAATCTGCAAGAATTCATAGTTTTGGATTCCATAAATAAAAATATCACAATGTTTTTTTTTTATTTGCAACCTGAAATTTTAACTCTACAAAAACTTTTGCACCAACCTGATAAGAAGATGGTTCCCTTTACCATGCTTTTGGTGCAGAAGGTTTTTCTGAGTTAAAATTTCATGTTGGAAATAATATAAAAAAGTGTTTTTGGAAAATCTTTATTCAAAACAACCTTTGCTCTCTATAACTTGAATCCATCTGTCTTGTGAAATTTGCTTGTAAAATTTTTTATGTTTTGATGTGAAATATGAATCTAACTCATATTTAATCTCTTCTCATGATGTAAATCTGGAGCTTTTGAATTAGAGGAGGAGTATCGAAGGGAGATAACTTCCATTTACTAAAAAAAAAGAAACATTGCCAAAACAGTTTATGGAAATGTAACATTAATTAACAAACTTTAAAAACAAACACATGAATTTTTTAAAATGAATACAAACGAAAAATACTAAATACCTGAACAATTATAATCAGTTAAGCAATCGAAAAAGGACACAAGTTAACAAAGTCAAAATGAAACAATCATAAGTAATAAAATAATAAACGTTTTTTAATAAAATGTTAAGTAATAAAAAAATTAAACTTGTTAATTAACATGCACAAAACCAAAACCAAATAAACTGAAACAATGTCAAAAAATAAATGAACTTGTGTTAATTAATAAAAAAAAGTATATCACATATTGATTCCTTATCACAAGAATTATGTGAGGGAATACTTATCCCTTTTCCGATAAATAAACTCTATGAGATGAAGGTGGAACATCTCAGTCTTGGTCCCAATAATTTCCAGATACGTCTTTTTGTTACAGGAAAAAGGGGTGTCCCCTTTCCATGTAAATAAGAAGAATATTAGATAAATGAAAATGAGATTATGATAAGCCGAGACTCGAACCTTGTAAGCAAGGTTCAGAAATAGAATGTTAGAAATCGGAATGTTAAAAAGGCCTATTGTTAAATTCTATTATAAATAGTTAGATATTGTTTATATCGTAAAAAGAATTGATTGTTCAATCTTTTACAAAACTGAATATTAAAAATGTCAACTAAAAAGAATGAACAATACAAATTAAAAATAGATTGTTAAAAAATAGATTAGGAGAGGATTTTTTGTTGTCAAAAGCGTGTTTGAAAAAACGTGTGCATAGCCATGTGAATTGATCACGTTTGGGAAACACACTTCTGACGTCATAGCAAAAGGAGAATTCTCGATATAGGAGCTAGAGTCAGATCAGGGCAGAAGAGCTGGGAGTTGAGACTGCTAGTCAGTCAGCAGAGATCAGGAGAGTCAGTCAGTTGGCAGTCAGTGGTCAGCTGCCTCTTTGGAAGCAAAGGGTAGAAGATTAAAACCATGTAGATACAAGTGAATTCCTGATGTCATCATCATTCGACTGGTCCAATGAATAAAGAATCACCATCAATATTTTGTAACTGTTTCTCTTCGTGTCGTCATCCACCAACTGAAAGGTAAATGTGTTTTGTTATCTTTCAACACCCAAAAGGTAATGTGTTAAACATCTTATTAAGAACATTGCGTAACCCTTCCAAAAATATGTATCGCTCCTCCTCCTCCTCTCTATATGTGTTATAAGAAATATAAGAACTGTGCATCTATCACCCTCGCTATCAATGTGTTAAAAGAAACATCCTCAGAACTGTATAAATGTCCTCTCTAGCTCTCCCTCATCATCGTTATATTCGTGTATTATATTGGCCCATTATGAACTCAGCGTCATCCTTAAAAATGTCCCCCGCTATTCAACATTTTGGCATGAGATCAAAAAACAAAAGGGATCAATATGTGATATACTTTTTTTTTGTATTAATTTTCGTAAACTGTTTCAGCAATGCTTCTTTTTTTTTTTTTTTAGTAAATAGGAGTTATCTCCCTTAGATAACCCTCCTCTAAAGCAGAAGCACCATAAATTTAAGGCAATCTAATGGTTTTGTGACCATTAAAATAAGAAATAATCAGAAGGAATTTAGTCAGGAGAATATGCAGGATTCCCAACCAAATTATTTTAGAAAAGTTTTGGTCAGTAATGTTGTGTGAGAATGAGCATTATCATGATGGAAGATGATTCCTTTTCTATTGATTAAAAAAAGTAATTTTCGGGTCAACATGAGCAAAAATATTACAGAAAAATATGAATAATGCTAAAAAAGTTATAAATTAATCATGGTGATATGTTTAAGTAATAATAATATGTATAAAATAAATTACAATGGATTAAAATATCCATTTTACAAGTTTTTTCAAAAGTAATGTCTCCTATCTTTCAACTCCAAAAGTTGACAGTCACGGAGTGATACCATTAAAATAAGCGATCGTTTTTGCTCCAGAAGAAATTTCTTTTCTACATAGTCACCACCATTCTAAATGCATTTTTGTCAGCAATGAACAAGAGCCTTGATGTCTCAGTCATAAAAGTCATCACCCGTCGAGGCGTCCCATTTTTTCATGACTGCAATTACAGCGTTGTTGTCGGGGAAATGTTGCTTATGTAATGCATCCTTCAGATTTTCAAATAAGTGAAAGTCTGAATGTGCCAGGTTAGGATTGAGACAGCATCGTCTAGCCAAACTGTGTCACACATTCCATGGTTTTCAAACTTGTGTGTGGCATGGCGTTGTCATGTTACAAAACGAAATGTTTCCCTTTTCTCTGGTCTTACAGGGGCAATCCTAGCCTTCAGTTTTGTTAATGTTTCAGCATAGCAGTCACAATTGACAGTCAACAGTGGTTCCAAAGAAATCCAGGAGGATGACGCTCTTTCCTGCCCTAGAAGATGGTGTATATTACTTTGCCTGCAGATGTCTTGAACTTCTTTGCTGGGGCTGTGTGAATAGTGCCATTCCATCAACTGCCGTTTGGATTCTGGCTCAGAGTGATGACACTACGTCCTGTCTACAGTGATGTTGCAGTCCAAGAATCTGTCACCTTTGATTTCGTACTGATTCAACACATCCTGATAGACATCTCATTAGTTGTTCTTTTGGTCCTGCGTGAGCATTTGTGCAAACCACCTAGCACAAACTTTGCTGCATCCTAAGAATGACAACATAGTTTCCAGTGCACTGACACCTACGTTCAATTCTACACACATTTCATTCACCATCATCCACCAATCAATGAAGATAAGTTGGTCGAAGCACACAGTGTTTTCTGAGGTGGTGGTTGTATATGAGCATCTGGAGTATGCTTTGTTACTCACATCTCTGTCACCACTCTGAAATCAACAAACTCATCTCCTAACCGTGCTGATATCAACTACATCAGGCACCAGTGAATAATGATCCGTTCAATTTTTGTTTGCATGAAGAAATTCAATGCTGCATCTCTGCTTCTGACACACATCCATGACAGGGGTTGCTTTCTTAAGAGTCTCACACTGTCAATATCTGCAACAGACAGATGAAAATTTCAGGTCATAAATGCATAAGTTCAGTCATCATAACAATGCAATTTGTATTATTTGGATTCTGTTATCATTTGGAGTGTTATTTTCACAATGTTTCGGTTGATCTAGCTTCCGACCTTCTTCAGATGTATCTTGTCAAACTCGAGAATGGTTCTATCAAACTCAGGAATCTTAATGGAATTTTGAACAGAACTCTTTATTTACTTCATGGGGATAGTAAAAATTCAGACATGTAATGCAATTTGCAATCCCGTCTGATTCATTTAGGTGGAATTAAAAAATAGGAGGCATTACTTTTGAAACAACTTTTGTATAAACTAGCAAAAACTTTAGCACTGACCTGATAGAAAAAGCAAGTTAAGCCATCAAATCTTATTAGGTGATAATGATCAAAGGTGTTCTAACAACAAAGTCACTGAATCATCTCCTCAGAGTTAAAAAAAAAATGATATGAATGTGAGCTGAAAACTTGGCTCAGAACAGTAAAACAAGATACCAAGCTGATCCTGGGTTCTCGCCGCTATGTGGTTCACCACTAAAACCGTGATTTACTAACATTAGTATCTACTACTGCCGTGGATTTTTGTGCCTGGTCAGCATTTATTCGGCATGCAGCAAATTCTCTGAATGGAGTCAGTCCAACCGCTCCAAGGCAAATGCCGAAAGAAGAAATAATACAAATAAGTACCTAGCAACACTATTAGGTTGACAAATACTTGGCCTTCGACTGTGGAATCTGGATTAGCTAGACATATTGTGCGACCTAGCTCAGAGTTATTGAAAATGGGTTGCAATAGTAACAGATGCTGTATTTGCTTGGTAACGTTCTGCTGGTTAGTAATTACACATCCATCATATCATTTTCATATCATTTCTTTCCATACAATGTCCCCTACCCACCAAAATTATCTCTTATTTACATTTTTACCTGTTGATTAATTCTGAATCGAGATGGCACTTGTTCAAAACGTTTTGATTTCCATAGTTGCTTTGGGGGTTGGTCTTTCTCGGCTGCTTTCAATTTCGTCACTCGTTCAATCTGATGGACACGTTTCAAATTTTCATTCAGATAATTCTTAGGTTTTGTACCTAAAAATGCAGAAAAAATAATGAACATATAAAGAAAGAAATTGTCTATATTTTTTTTTTTTTGAGATGATGTGTTTTCATTAATTGAGATTGTCGGACTGACTTCCTCATCTTGGTTGTTATCGTCACAACGTTTCGCCCGTTTTTGCCCTCTGGCCTTCATCAGGTTACCCAAAGGTGCAGAGTTCAATCCTGAACGAAGGCAGTGAAAAAGTAACATTCAAAACAGAGAATCAGCAACTATGTCCCAGAGCCTAGCTGGAGTCCGAACACGGTACCCCTGTAATAATAATAAAGGGTTGGGTTCGAGACTCCTAACAAACGGTTCCCCAGTTCGATACAAAACACCTGATGAAGGCCGGAGGGCAAAACGGCCGAAACGTTGTGACAATAACAACCAAGATGAGGAAGTCAGTCCGACAATCTCAATCAATATAAAGAAAGATTTTGGAAGAAAAATCAATGAACAAAAACAAAATTTACAACTGAATTACATTTCCGACATGATTCTTAATTACACTAAATATTGTTACTGAAGACAGTAAAAAAAAAAAATCCCCTATTTATTTAACCTTAATAACTTTGGTTAACATAAAATTTAAAACTGGACCGATTTTTATGAAATTCAACATAAATGTACTTTGTGTCTGGCAATGTTCTTAGATAGGTTTTGTATCAGAATGTCTTCAATAAAATAACAATTGATAATCGAAAAGATAATCAATAAAATAACAATTGATAATCGAAAAGATAATCAATAAGATAACAATTGATAATCGAAAAAATCCGATGAAATAGGAACAGGCAATTTTGACCAAAGTTAACACCTTATACAACCTAACATTACAAGTGCATTTGAGAAGTTTTATTACCAGATAAGCAGAAAGGTTTGGCATATAAAATCAACAGTAGATTCTTTTATATGACAGGGACACATTCCAAATGAATATTTCTGTTTAACGCACAATTGAACCATGATACTTGACTTTTGCATTTTAAATTTTAATTCAAGCCATTATATAAAAATTATTATTATATATTAATTAATTTTATAAAATCAACAGTCGGTTCTCTACAGTGCAATGTAAACTACAATGTATTATGGACTAATGTGAAGCTTCCTTCCATTGAACTGTGATGGGTCCCCAACTAGAGCAGGCAACCAATGAATTTGATTGAAAAATGTACGATTTCACTGATTTAGATGACAATAAAAATGTGGGAGTGTTAAAACATTTGTCAATCATCATTCAATCCAGGGCAATGATGGGTCTCCCTATTTAAAAGAAGAGAAGTGGAAGTCAATACATAGCTGAAGCAAAAGCCATATCTAATTTAATGATATAAACATACAGTTAAAACTTCTTTTATATATATTAAATATCAGAATTTTTAGCAAAAATAGGTCACAAACCAGCAGGTAAAGCAAAATAAATTGTTTTTGAATATTTCCTTTTTTATATGCAATATTTCCTAAAATAATTTATGTCCAATAATATAGCAATAATTGTGGAAACAATATGAAAAAAAATGAAAATAATTTTTGGCATTACCTGGTCTGTTCAATTTTGTCATTCCGATGCCATCCTGCGTGACGTGAAAGACAAGGCTTTCCATGGTGTCAGATGAGGACAGGGCAGATGACGGGGGAGAGAGAATATGCAAAACTGTTCAGGAGACGAACAAATTATTAAATGAGAACCAACAATTGCAAACCCTTCAAAATGGTCAGAGTTTTTCTTCCTCCAGTAAAGATTCTTTCTGAAAAAAATGTAGTAAAAAAAAAATATAAATATTAACAACAGAAAAACAAACATTTGCTTGATTTCAAAATGGCATGCACCTGCAATGGGAACTTTAGTACGAAAAAGACAAAAAAGGTTCGGTTGTCAAATGTGCTATAATTCCTGCTATAAATACAAAAAATCTGTGGCAACAAAAAAAGGAGATTAACTTGCATGTCAAAAAAATAACAAAATGTTTTTTAAAATAACAAAATGTTTTCTCTGAAATAAAAGCACATTTCTTTAATTTATGACTCAATGAATCATCAAGAATGAAGCTGCTTTAATGGATGATAATGATAATCAATTCTAAGTCACAATCTTCTCAAGGCTGATAGTTCAATCTTAAGTATGGATAAAACTAAGAATACAAACACAAATTATTAAGACTTTTATCTGGTCATGGCTTATGGAATGAGAGCAAGCTACTTCCATGGTATGGAATTTGGAACTGAATGCTTTATTCAATATAGGGTTCAGTTTGAAATTCAATATAAATTCCCAAGTTCAACCATACATGCCTGAAATAGTTTGAGAGTTACACCAGCCAAAACGTTGTGAGAATAATATCCAAGGTGAAAACAATAGCGTAAATTATCTAAATAATACAAAGTATCAATCCTCATCTAAAAAATTCCCAAATTGATGAGAATGATTTCTCTTAGCAGTGTTGGTATGTCACATGTCATCCAGAATCACTAAGGAGTTGGCTGTACTGCTACTGTTGTACTGAAATGGGTGTTAGTGATTCAGGCAAGAACAGACGTTGCTACTGCTGATGCTAGTGTTGAAGAAATATTACTGGCAAATTTCGTCTGGTCAAGCGACTTTTCATTGGCTGAACATTTCGGCATATTCCAGCGATTTTCGTAAGCTGCCAGAGTATGCCAAAGCAACATTCATGGAAAAACATTGTTAAATGCAAAAGTAGCTAAATTATTACAAAAATTGTTCAATTCGTTGACGTTTCATTTCACTTCAAGACTCAGGAATCTCTGGAAGTAGTGAAATTCTTTGCACACATACTAAAATCTATGTTTCAAAATTTTATAGATTTGAACAGAAACCAATATGGAATTTTGAACTGAACTTTATCATAAATTTACGTCAGCCATGATAAACAGCCATCTTGTTTCTTCAACTTCGACGCGATTTTTAGACTTTACCCCCAAACTTTGTGCTTATTTTTACTGAAAATGATGGCCAATGTTTTAAACGCCAGCAAACAGTTAAAAATAAACAAAAAAACATAATTATAATTGAAAACAGTCATCGTATCGTTATTTCAGTATAAAAAGGTAATTATGCAGTTTACGTGCTGAAATAATAATATTATTTAGAAAGACATTTTTAACATTGGGGGTGGTGCTTTTGCATTAAAAACACATCTAGCATATCGTGATTTTTTGAATTTATACTAATTTTGCCATAACGCGTAAGTACATAACAATGTGTTCACTTGAAATGCGTTGATTTAAATCTACACAAGCACTGGGAGGAAACCATTCTGTACTTTAACCTAACATTTTAATAAACAAAAGATGTAAAAAAATATAAATAAATAATAATAAGAAGAATAAGCAGCAATTAACTGTCGGATGCTATGATTTCATTGGCTAAGCGTTTCAGCACTTCCCAGCGATTTATGTAATATACCAGTGATAACGTGGTCCGTATTATGCATAAGACCCCCCCCCCCAAGAACACTTAAAGAAAAATAAATAAACATTAAATTTCAAATATATATATGATATGATATGAGCAAAATGGTGGAACAAAGATAGGGGGACATAGTTTTGAAAGCTGATTTGTACGAGCCTTTTTCAAGTCTCACACAAAACACACATTCATATTTCAAGCTGTCATATACATACGCGCACACAAACATACGCGCCCACGTCCACACATGTACACATATTCACGTTCGCGTACATACACTCACATTCACGTATATATACACACACGCTTACGTATACACATGTATTCACACACGCGAACACGAACATGCACATGGACGATGTCACTTCCGCTTTCTAAGGAAATACACATGCACAAAATACACTCTGGAAACGAGTATAAAACATGGAGACAAGCTGTTTCTAACTCCTTATAGGACCAACTCTCAATGAGAGAGATTGGGCTAACAAGCCGCCGCCGTTTCGGCGCGCGCACACGTACCTTACGCCAACTTCCTACTATGTATGGGGCACGAGCTAATGACTGTATGTATACATTCTCACTCTTTCTCTCTCCATCTACTACTGGTCACTAAGAACACCTTCCCATAGCTGACTACTAACTGATGACAACTCTAATATCCACTCTTTTGTCTACACGCTGGACTACCATTCTCAATTTTCCTACAACATTTATTTCTCTTCCCACACGCGAACAAACAATAGTGACCCGAACTTGAGATGAAAACACATTTTCTTTTCTTGCTACAACACCAGTCCTACAACGAACATTGGTTACATACGCGCGGACATGTTATAACTAAAACGTTCATTTCTTTCAACAGCAAATAAACAACGTTTATTTTATCCATTAATTGAGTTTTTATTTCCTTCAATTCCCATTCGTTTCATTATTCTTTTGTAACGGGATTGGGGTATTTATATATCCTAGTCCCCTACAAATTCGGTGACCCCTTTATTGAAATGAAATGGATGAGGTTGAACGAAGCACTCATACACACACAGACTCTTTCTCTACAAAGATAAACTTTTCCTTTTCACCACTTAACGAGAGACGCACGCCAAGCTATAAACTTTCTTTCTCACCAGCTAACAGCGAAAGACGCACGCAAAACTAACCATGTGTGGTACCCTTTTCTTTTACTTGTTTCTTTTACCAAAGAAATTCCTGTTCGTTTAATTCAATTTAACACGTCGTTCGTTTCTTCCTCGAGACAATTCATTTTCCCTCGGAACACAAGAGGAGCACGCATTTCCTCCTATGCCACAAGTCCACAACAAACTGGCGCCCTACTGACGTGGAACGAGCAGGTATGGCGACCCTACCGTTTTGAGATTAATTGTTTTGAGCGAGACGCGCGTTTTATTTGATAAAGAAAAAAACGAACTTCTCAACAAAGAAAACCAAGCGAACCACTACCCACAGGAATAACTACTACCAACTACAATGACGAACCCTCGTCAGACTCTGCAAAAAAAAAAAAAAACGAACACGGAGCTGTCGACTTTCATATCGAATTTAAAAACAAATTCGAACTTGACAAACATTTTCACGGTTTCCTGACATTACCCTGCAACAAACGCGAGGAGCAAAATCACATAGGCCTTGCAATTCCCTCCCGCACAAGCAGACGCAACAACAAAGAAACAGGACATCCCTATCAACACATAGGAAGAAGTTGAATCAACAATACGAGTTGAGATGCACGACGCACGTGGATAAACTCAAAACTTGGAAGTTTCGTTGACAGCCGGCAACCACGAACGAATACACAACAAACGCCCGTACAGACAATGTACACACACTACCGCAGACGCACTTGCGAAGACAACAGTAACCAGACCCCGTTCAACAAGAACGAACGCGCAACTAGCGCCCGTCCAAACGATGCACACCTTACCGCAGAATCACATGCGAAGATACCGTCAACTGGGCACACACACGACACCGTCAACACGAAACAAAAATTTTCCTTCCAAACGGAACAATTCACTTCTCTGTCCAAGCAACTCTTTGCACATGTCAACACACAACAGAAACCAAACCAACAAATGTCAGCCAAAAAAAAAAAAAAAAAAAAAGAGTAAACACATTTTCCACGCGTAAGTAAATACTTTTTTTACGAACACACTTCGTTTTTGACATTCCGTTCCTTTTGACGTTGTTTTTCAAACAACACCAACAGCAAAAAAAAAAAACAGGACAAAAAAATCAACTGCCGAAAAATTTACTCACAAAAATATATATATATATATACATAAATATATATACACTGCATGTATTTTTTTTTCCTAGGAAGGGGAGTATTTGTACGAGCCTTTTTCAAGTCTCACACAAAACACACATTCATATTTCAAGCTGTCATATACATACGCGTACACAAACATACGCACCCACGTCCACACATGTACACATATTCACGTTCGCGTACATACACTCACATTCACATATATATACACACACGCTTACGTATACACATGTACTCACACACGCGAACACGAACATGCACATGGACGATGTCACTTCCGCTTTCTAAGGAAATACACATGCACAAAATACACTCTGGAAACGAGTATAAAACATGGAGACAAGCTGTTTCTAACTCCTTTTAGGACCAACTCTCAACGAGAGAGGTTGGGCTAACAAGCCGCCGCCGTTTCGGCGCGCGCACACGTACCTTACGCCAACTTCCTACTATGTATGGGGCACGAGCTAATGACTGTATGTATACATTCTCACTCTTTCTCTCTCCATCTACTACTGGTCACTAAGAACACCTTCGCGTAGCTGACTACTAACTGATGACAACTCTAATATCCACTCTTTTGTCTACACGCTGGACTACCATTCTCAATTTTCCTACAACATTTATTTCTCTTCCCACGCGCGAACAAACAATAGTGACCCGAACTTGAGATGAAAACACATTTTCTTTTCTTGCTACAACACCAGTCCTGCAACGAACATTGGTTACATACGCGCGGACATGTTATAACTAAAACGTTCATTTCTTTCAACAGCAAATAAACAACGTTTATTTTATCCATTAATTGAGTGTTTGTTTCCTTCAATTCCCATTTGTTTCATTATTCTTTTGTAACGGGATTGGGGTATTTATATATCCTAGTCTCCTACAGATTTATCATAATTTTTTTGTAGGTTCCGACTACTTATTGATTGTATTTGAAAGATTAAAGACTAAAGTAAATTTCCTAAGGGAAAAAAATATTTGTACACGTGAAAAAAAAAAGTTATGAAAACTTTTTCACTGTGAACTAGCCAATTCAGCTAAAATTTGAAGTTAAATAAATTCATTGTAAGAATCTTTTGAAAGATTAATATTAATTTTCTGGATTTATTTCAAAGATAATTAAGTAAAGTCCTAAAATATTGAATTAAATAATAAAAAAACACCTTGTTTGTACAGAAAATAGCTTAATTAGCTCCCAAAAGCGAGAGATTCTCACTTTGCATAATGTCAACAAAACTGAAGTCCCAAAAGATGGATTATACGGAAGCCCAAAATCTCAGACAATCAAAAGGCTATCTGAAAATGACGTCAGGTAGTTAACAAGAGTTAGGGGATACTAGTTTTCTTAATTCCCAGACCTGCATCCTTATTGTGAACTTTTGTATGATTTTTACCATTTTTTCATTTAATTATTTTTCTATGTTTTCGCTTTCAAATTAAATTTTTTTTTTTATCTTTAAAAATTATATAAAAATTATGTTACGCCATAAGTTTCACATTCATGCAAGCAAGGAAAATATTAGAATCTTACATATAAAAATTATGCAAAACTTGTAATTTTAAAAAAAGTAGAAATATTTTTTGTCAATTCTTATAATCATTATAATTTTTTGTGTGAAAATATTAAATTAACAATGCTTAACATGTTAATTTTAAAATATCAAATAAACAATGCTTAATTCAATAATATTGGTAGTTCGGGAAATTACTTTTTCTTTGAGTTATATCGAATTCATTAATATGGACTTTAGGGTTTTTTTCGTAATGTTCTTGTAAAAATTAAACATGTTTTTTTTAATAGTTATAATATACAATGCTTTATTTTTATTAAAAAACAAAAATAAATTCATGCAATTTGTTTTAACTACTAAAAACCATAATTTTAGTAAAGGTATTTTTTGTTCAAACAAAATAAGACTTTGTTTTACTTTGGCATCCCGTTGTTCTGGGAGACTGTGATATTTCCACTAAGATTTAAGTAGAAATAATGTATTCATTATAGTCCATGATCATTATTTGATAGATACTGAAAATTTCATTAAAATTGGTTAATTTCCTGATTTTTTGTGAAGTTTTAAGTAAAGGGAGGGCTCAAAATGTTTATACATTTTGAGCATCAGAATTCATTTTGTATGAGGTCGTTGAAAATGAATCTAGCATTTAAACCTGTCGCAAATGTATCGTTTGCATGGTATTAACCTCTGGACCCTGGGACTATTTTGTGCCATTTCACCGGTTTTGTTAACACTTAGTCAAGTGACTTGTCACATCACGGAGGAATCTTTAGTGGACATTTGAAATAACAAAACTAAAAAAAAGGAAAAATTTTTTAAATGTGGTTTTTTAACAGGTGCTTCTGCAGTTTAATTAACCGTTTTTCTGTAAGTAACACGCCAACATTAACCAAGCAGAAGAACCGTTTAATATTTCACACAAATTCTGTTTACATTGAGCCCCACTCCATGTAAATAGAATTTGTGTGAAATATTAAACAGTTCTTCTACTCGGTTAATGTCGGTACATTAATCACGGAAAAACGGTTAATTAAACTGCAGAAGCATCTGTTAAAAAATTTACAAGTTCTATAATTGAATACCCCCACTCCAAAAACAGAACGAAAAACAAAAAATATGTTTTTGTAAACCACCTGTGAAAACTTAATCGTTTAGATCAATTAAAAAGAATTAAAAACTACAAACAACACAGAAAAATTAACCACTTTAAAAAAATTTTTTTTTGGAAAACTTTCTTATTTCAAATGTCCGCTAAGGAGATGAGTATCGGCTGAAGAGAGCTTTATATGGGTATCTAAAACGATCCCCTATTATCAGGTTTGAAACCGACGGTACCGATGACTAATCTCATCTGTGCCATCAGTCACTCACACACACTATTTTCTCACAACAACAAAAGTAAAATGGACATATTTCTGGCGGACGTAGTTCAAGACAGTACCAAATGACACAAGCGACCAATGAAAAAATTTAGAAGATTGTCTTTTTAACGCTTTTCCAAAAACCAAATACCAGGAGCAGCAATGCTGTTGTGTCGGTCCAAAAAGTATTTAAATGCAACAAAAATTTTTTCTTCTCTTCTCGCTGCGACATGACACGAGAACATGCCTCTCGTTTTCCTCTCATCGTCGCTTTCAAATCTGTCGAAACCATAATTACACACGCCACATGGGCACCCAAAAATCACACTTATGCACACACGCACTCATTCCGTACATTTTCTGTAAGAATTAATAACAACGGATTACTTTCCTCATGGGACTTTTGAATAAGGCGAACTTCGCCAGTTAAAACACACACAAGACCTTCACCTTCTAATCTTATTAATTCAACTAAGGATTTCATCTAACATGACCTTTTAATCTTAATAATTCCACAAAGGATTTTTCACCTACTTTGAACATTCTAATCATAATGAGTTCTCAAGAACTTTTACCGATCGGACTTTGCTTGTTCATCTTCTAATTTTTGTTGAAAAATAAATGCAGTGCATTTTAAACGAGAAGGAGGTGTCATTTTGTTTTATTTATTTTTTTATTATTTTGTTTGGGGCAGAGAAATTTAATTTCACTTAAACTTCTTTTCGGTACTCCTTGGGCGTTGAGTCCCATAGCGACCAGCAGAAAAATTTAATGGATAAATGTTTACTTTAACTACAACAGAAGACCGGCCAATAAAATTTGGGGTTTTTAATGTTTTCGGGGTCGCTGACAACGAATCTGATATTCAAACCCGTCGCAAATTTACCGTTTGCATGGTATTAACCCCTGAACCCTCGCACTATTTTGTGCCGACACTCACCGCCATCGTTTATGCTATTCTTACATGATGCGTTCGCGCATGGACGCGCGTAATAAAGTGACTTGTCACATTGCGGAAGAATTTTTTAGCAGACATTTAAAATATCAAGAAAGTTTTCAAAAACAAAATGTGGTTCATTTTTCTGTGTTTGTTACGTAGTTTTTGATGCTTATTAATTGATCTAAAAAATTAAGTTTTTACGAGCGGTCTACAAAAGCATTTTTATTTTTATTTTTTTTTTTTGGAGGGAGGTTCAATTATAAAACTTGTACAATATTTAACAGGTGCTTCTGCAGTTTAATTTACCGTTTTTCCGTAAGTAACTCGCTCGCCGGCATACACCGAGCAGAAGAACTGTTTAATTTTTCACAAAAATTATGTTTACATTGGGGAGTAGGGCGGTAGGGCGGTGGATGGGCAGGGGGGGGGACGTGTGGTGTCCCCCCTGCCCCTCCATCGCCCCCTACCTTACTACGCACGTCCGCATCATGTAAGAATAGCATAAATGATGGCGATGAGTTGGCACAAAATAGTGCGAGGGTTTAGGGGTGAATACCATGCAAACGGTAAATTTGCGACGGATTTGAATATCAAATTCGGGGTTTGTATTACTGTACACATAGATTCGAAAAAGTTGTCAAAAAAAAAAACAAATATATGACAAATAAATGTTATCAAAGGCAAGATAAGTTACTTTTCTACCTAACTGGATATATTTTTTGTGTTTTTATTCAATGTAACATGTTTATTCAGCTCGAAAAACATGCAGTGTTTACCGATGTATTGGAAAATTCAAAATGGCGGCCGACTCTCTCTCGGAGAGGGTAAGTTTGGGAAAAGGTATTATAAATAATAAACTAGACAAAATACTGTTAGAAATTCGCTCAATATATGTTACCGTGACATAAGTTGGCATATATTCGGTTGTTTTTTAATAGTATTTCGTCTAGTTTATTATTTATAACATCTTTTCCCAAACTTACCGTGTTAAAGAGACAGTCGGGCGCCATTTTGAATTTTCCAATACATCAGAAAACACTGCATGTTTTTCGAGCTGAATAAACATGTTACATTGAATAAAAACACAAAAAATATATCCAGTTAGGTAGAAAAGTAACTTATCTTGCCTTTGATAACATTTATTTGTTATATATTTGTTTTTTGACAACTTTTTCGAATCTATGTGTACAGTAATACAAACCCCAAATTCGTTGTCAGCGACCCAGAAAACCGATACAAAAAACAAATTTTATTGGTCAGTGTTCTGTTGTAGTTAAAGTAAAATAAAGTTTAATTTTCTGCTGGTCGCCATGGAACTCAACACCCAATGAGTACCTTATTTTCCCCTACAAATTTAAACTTTCTGTAAATAAAAAATATTCCGGCATAAAGCTCGAGACAATAGTCTCTAACCCCCTTTCACAACAAAAGGAACTAATTTCCCTATACACCGCTTTTGGTTACTATGGGAACAGTTAATTTTTGTGATGATTCGATTTTTAATAATAAACAATATACAGGACATTTTAAAAGTAAAACAATAATTGTTTAATAGTAATTATTAAAGAAAAAGTTAAAATTTGACTTTTTTGGCCTTTTTTATCTAAAAAATGTGGTTTTGTCTTTGAATTTGGCCTTTTTTGCTGAAAGATTTGGCTTCAAACATTTATTGTAGCCTACAATATACAGGATTTTTTATTTATTAATTTTTGTGATTCGAGGAATAAACCAATAAAATCTATTTTGTTTTTTATTATTGTTGATTTTTTTTATTATTGTTGATTTTTTTTTATTATTATTGTTGATTTTTTTTTTTTTTAATTATTATTCGATCTGAAAACCCGCACAAATTATTAGTATCCTTGCCGCTAATTAATCGAAAAATCGTACGCGTTCTGCTGCACTTATGGAGAAAATTGTTGATGATGTTATACCTGCAGCAGCTGACCTGTGTTTTTTGGAGTATTCTCAGTATTCATATTAAGCAATGTAATTCTTTGTTATCGGTGGTGGCCATTTCTATACATGCAAGCAAGCGCATTTAAATTTGTCACAAAAAAGTAGTTTTTGGGATATTAATCAGTGTAGTTTATTATTAAAAATAAATATTAATATTTAAAATAAAATAAAATGTGTTTATTATTAAAAATCGAATCATCACAAAAATTAGCTGTTCCCATAGTAACCAAAAGCGGTGTATAGGGAAATTAGTTCCTTTTGTTGTGAAAGGGGGTTAGAGACTATTGTCTCGAGCTTTATGCCGGAATACCAAAATATAAATAATACACTCTTATTTTCGGGATTTTTTATTAGCACTGCTGAAATCCTTTTTTCCAAAAAAAAAACAATATAACTAATATATATAAACATAACCGGCAATTGTGTTGTATAGTTAAAAAAAAGGGGGGGGGTAAAAAAAAAAAAATCTCCATAATTACTGAATTACTTAGATTACTTTTGATGTACAAATGCCAGAGAATTTCGAAGTTGTTGCTACAAACATTTAAAAAAAAATGAACGTTTTGTTTTGTTTTTGTATATGTGAAATCAAAAGAAACAAACAAAATTATAAAGCTTTGCAAACAACGTTTTTAAAGCATAAATAAAATACAATAAACTCAATAATTTAAAAAACAATATATATATATATATATATATATATATATATATATATATATATATATATATATATATATATATATATATATAAAACAATAATTTTCATACTTTAAATTAAAAAACAATAATTTTCATACTTTAAATTAGTTATAAGATGAAAAGAGAAACGATCTCCATGTTGTTGGTCCGTTGTTATCATACGGAGTAAATAACTTCACAAAATATGAGTAAATTAAAAACAGTATAATAAATGAAAACATTAAAAATATAAACTAATCATTAAATATATTACAAATTTAAAAGTACTGTATTTTATTTTATATTTTAGAATTTAATTTTATTATGAGTATTTTTTAAATCTGTTGTCATGGTGATATTTTCTGCGGAATATTTGTAAACGCTTTGGATTTTTGTAAGTGATATTTATTTATTTTGTAGATTTTAAGGTAATATGTAAATGAGTAGCCGGGAAATTATTTATAGAGAAAAGGGCTTCAGCGGGGTTTTACCGGCAGAGTTTTATTTAATACTAATAATTAAAAATAAATAACACGAAAAATGAAAAACAGTAAGTTAAGTTAACTACGCGAAGCTCGGACAAAATGAGTAAGGGAGATAACTCCAACTTGCTTTTGATCACCTGGGGGTTATTACAGCTCGCTAACTTTTTCTCTTATGGTTTCGTGTAGATTAGAGATGTTTTAAACCAACGCATTTCATGTGAAAACATTATTACGTACTTATGTATCATGTCAAAATTAGTATAAATCAAAAAAATTACGAAAGATGATGCAGTAGAAAAAAAGTGCTTGTTAAGGTAATCGACAGATTGGTGTTCCTATTTACTTGCCTCCCCACGAGGGCAGAGTTAGACATCAAGGTCGGTTTTTAGATACCTCCAACCCGTTGTGTAGAACGTCATCATTATACACAATAAGTAATAACGTCATCATTTCGTGTGTTTGGGTCAATTTCTATGGAAGATCATTCATGCAGAAATTTATGAATGAATAAAATATAAAAAAAAAATGAATAAAAAACAATATAAAACAAATAGATTTTTAATAACGAACTACACAGACGATAAAATTAATTTTAATCCGTTCTGTTGATATATGTATCTATAAAGATATTGCTGCTGCGTACAGACGTCCGTACTTTTTTGGGAAAAAAGGCGCAAATTTTGATTATCACCTCTGTCATTTTAAATAATCCAAAATTGTTATTATCTCACGAGTCCTATATTCTATTATATGAATATATTTTTGTATTATTAGAAACCTGTTATATATATATATATATATATATATATATATATATATATATATATATATATATATATATATATATATATATATAAAGGCTGTTTAAACTTCATATTGCGTAATATTTGAATTTAATATCATTTAAAGCTTTTCAAAAATTAGTTTTTAGAATTCTGTTTTTGTTGTAATTCAAATAATTATATTACCGAGAAAAAAAAAACCAAGAAAAATTGTTTATTTTATTTTGTTAACATAATACTATTGATTTTATGTCCAATTTTATTTACAACTTTAAGTTAAGTAAAAAAAAAAATAACGGGATCTTTTCAGCTTTAAAAAATGTTGAAATTTTTATCGACCTAACTAATGTCTTTAGTAAGGTTATATAGGATGTAGAATCCCACAAAGTCTGTAATTTCTGCAGAGTCAAGATATCCCATCAGAACATCAAAGGGTCCCACTTGATTCTTAACCCATTGCTTATTCCTACCATTTAAGACCATGTTCCTGCATTTATTTATAATGTCGATTTCTTCCTTGGAGATATCGGTAAATTCAATTGCGTCATCATTGAATAGCTCTTTTGTGATAGATGGGTAATAATTAGCAATATCAAATTGTATAAAGGCACATCTTTGTTTCTTCGTATATATATATATATATATATATATATATATATATATATATATATATATATATATATATATATATATATATATATATATGAAAACATACACTATCCACATGTATAAATTAAATAAAGCCAGTTAGAAATTCAAGTTCAGAAATTAAAAATATGGAGGAATGAGGGTTATGATTGCATATATGTTAAAAAAAGAACTTAGTGGGTAGATTAAAATACCTAAATTGGGGGACTTAATTCATTAAAAAAGTTAAGTCATTTAAATGGATCTATTTTAGGATGTCAAGTTGAAATGAATTAAGGTGATAGGTCAGATTATGGAGATAAATTAAACTGTGTAAATTTCATCCTATTATCTAGCTAATTAGAATTGAATATGGTTTAAGTGACATTTTAGGATAGAAATTGAGGTTCGAATGAGGTGGGGTGGGGGTGGGGGTAAGAGTAATTGTTAGGAGGTGTCCAGGAGTTTAGAGTGTTAATTAGTTGCAAGCAGGAAGGGATATGCAGGTTATGTTGATCCCTACAAATTGACATGTTATGGGAGGTCATTATACAAATTAGACTAAGGCAAACAAAAGCGGGATATGAAAGAAAACCAAACATAAATTTATATATCTGTGTGCAAATTATATCGAACCAACCAATTAAGGGGTTAGGAGGAAACACATTTGGATTTTTTCCAAGCCTAAAAAGTAGGTTGGGGGGGGGGCAAAAGAGGGGCTAGAAGAAGTGAAATAAAGTAAAATCAAATGTCTAAGTAAGTATGTGTTTCTCAAAACGAACTGAGGGTTTGAAAAGGGTTTAACAATATGGGCTATCTTTAAAATAAAAAATAAGTTAAATAATTAATAATTTTAAAGCAAAGGTTATTTCAAAGAGGATTCACAGTTAAGTCATGAGCGTTTTTCTCTTTGTTTTTTGAAAAACATAAATTTCTTCAAAGTTTCTAAAAAGTAATTTTTTGAAAAACATAAATTTCTTCAAAGCCTAAAAAGTAGGTTGGGGGGGGGGGCAAAAGAGGGGCTAGAAGAAGTGAAATAAAGTAAAATCAAATGTCTAAGTAAGTATGTGTTTCTCAAAACGAACTGAGGGTTTGAAAAGGGTTTAACAATATGGGCTATCTTTAAAATAAAAAATAAGTTAAATAATTAATAATTTTAAAGCAAAGGTTATTTCAAAGAGGATTCACAGTTAAGTCATGAGCGTTTTTCTCTTTGTTTTTTGAAAAACATAAATTTCTTCTTAGTTTCCCCTCTCTGTCCTGCTCTAAGTAAATCTGTCGACCTAGTCCACAAATTCCAAAATTTCATCATGACAAGTTTCAAGAAAAAATACACGATTAAACCCGGTTCTCCAACTTCCAACGTAGACCCCTACTACCATGTCTCCTTCTCCAACATCAGGGGTCTTCGTTCTAACCTTCCAGAGGTTGAAACCCAATTACAGGAGACTAAACCAGACCTTTTATTTTTAAGTGAAACTGGCATTGGACAGGCTATTTCCCTAGATGAGTTTGCAATTACAGGATACTCTAACTTAACTTCTAAATCTGACCCCCAAGATCGCCATGGGCATGGAATATGTGCCTATATTAAAGATAGCTTTCCATGTGGGAGGGACATCTCCAGGGAAGATCCTAACTTACCCTATATGTGCTTCCGGGTTGCTTTAGCTCACACTACTGCATTTATATTTACTCTCTATCGTCCCCACAACAGCGGAGTTACTATCTTTCAAAGCATATCTGAGAAAATTGACCAAGTCCTTTCTATTTATCCTTCAGCTAACATTCACGTATGTGGAGACTTCAATGTTCACAACGTCGAATGGTTGACCCACTCAAACAAGACTGATGATGAGGGGAGGTTCTGTCATGATTTCTCCATTGCCTATGACCTCACTCAGATTGTTCAGGAACCTACCCGTGTGCCCGATAATGACGGCCAGTATGCGAGCCTACTAGACCTTTTTCTCACAACTTGCCCTGAACTATGTTCAGTTTCTGTTCTGTCGCCTCTTGGATCTTCCGACCACTCTGTTGTATCAATTAAGATAAAAATGAAATGTAATAAGTCCCCAGACGTACCTCTTCATCGTACAGTATATCGATACACTAAGGCTGACTGGGATAGCTTCCGTACATTTATATCTGATCTACCTCTGCATTCCATGTTTAAAAAGGATGTGTCCTCTATAGTATTAGACCTAACTGAATGGTTAATTGTAGGTATTGACCATTTCATACCCTCTAAAAAGTTTCAGCAAAAACCTAACAGCCAGCCATGGTTCTCTCCAGAATGTGCTGCTGCCATTGCGCACAGAAATCACTTTTTCCACTGCTTCAAACGTAATAGATGTATGGAAACTAAAGCCGTTTTCAGGACTGCCAGCAACCATTGTAAGAAAGTAATAAGGAACGCAAGAGAGTTGTATGCTCAATCTGTTAAGTCCAAAGTAGCTGAGCAGCGGCTTGGTTCCCACCAGTTTTGGCAAATAGCAAACAGAATTCTGAACAGAAGCGTGTGCTCCATCCCAACTATTATCAATGGACCTGAGGTAATCTCGTCAGCATCAGACAAAGCCAAACTCTTTGTCAAGAACTTTGCAGCTAATTCTACCCTTTGCGACCAAGACCGCCAACCCCCAATATTTCCTCCTGTATCAGAAAACACGCTATGTGATATACGTATATCTGTACGTGATGTTGCCAAGCTAATCAAAAACCTTGATTCGAGTAAAGCAACTGGCCCTGATGGTATTCCAATTATAGTACTCAAAAAACTTCAACCTGAACTAGCGCCCATACTTACAAAACTGTTTAAACGTTGTCTTAAGGAGAATAGTTTCCCATCTCCCTGGAAAATCTCATCAGTATGCCCTGTATTTAAGAATTCAGGTGATCGCTCATCCCCCTCTCAGTACAGGCCAATAAGTCTCCTGTGCGCCATGAGTAAGTTGCTAGAATCTGTGTTAAATACAGAAGTAATCAAACATCTCAACAAAAATAACCTTCTTAGTGACACTCAATATGGTTTCCATTCTGCTAGATCTACAGCAGATGTCCTTACAGTTATATCGCATAGGATTAGCAAATCTCTCGACGGTGGCAATCTTTCTAGGGCAATTGCTCTTGACATATCTAAAGCCTTTGATAGGGTATGGCATAAAGGTTTACTTCATAAGATCGCTAGCTATGGTATAGCTGGAAAAGTCTTCTCAATTATTAAATCATTTCTTTCTGATAGGTTCATAAGAGTAGTAGTTGAGGGGCAAAAATCAGAAGCTCACAGTATTAATGCCGGTGTCCCTCAGGGATCCATCCTGGGCCCAACTCTTTTCCTGATCTACATTAATGATCTTCCAAATCATATCCTTACATCATTTGTAGACATTTATGCTGACGACACTACCATTTATGGTACCACATCTAAGACAGTAAACGACCAAGTTCTCTCCAATTCTCTCTCTTCTGATCTTGAGCACGTAGTACAATGGGGAAAGGAGTGGCTGGTTACTTTTAATCCATCTAAAACCAAGCTTCTCTCTTTACATCATCAACATTCTAATCCACATTTGTCATCAATTGAAATGAATGGCTCTCGTTTTCAGGAGGCCTCAAGTTTTGACAAGCTTCTGGGCTTGACCATTACTCCTGATCTTAAATGGAACACATATATCAAATCTGTTGCCAAGGCCGCTGGAAAAATGGTGGGATCTTTCTATCGATCCAGTAGATATCTCACTGCTGATGCTATTCTCTATCTATATAAGAGCCAGGTACGTCCAAGGATGGAATACTGTTGCCACATCTGGGCAGGAGCTGCTAGAAAGGACTTGTCCTGCCTTGATAGAGTTCAAAATAGACTTCGTAGCCTCGTAGGAGATGTCCTTTTCTCCTCCTTGCAACCTCTATCTCACAGAAGAGATGTTGCGAGTTTGTCTCTGATGTATCGTTATTTTCATGGAAAGTGTTCAACTGAGCTTCAATCTATGGTCCCCCCTCGCCAAACTTTCACAAGAAACACTCGTCTAGCTGTAAACACTATCAATAATTCCCCCCACTCTTTATCTGTGCCTAAACCTAAACGTAGATTCCATGAACAAAGCTTCTTTCTTAGAACTGCACGCCTGTGGAATTGTCTTCCGTTTTCCTGCTTTCCAGCTGACTACAATATGGTTGTGTTCAAGTCTAAAGTAAATAAGTTCTTGATGAGCCGTTCCATATAAGTTATTAAATTTACCAAATTTTCATTACTAATGATTACTTGACCAATTTCTACTGTACACTCTTTAACCCTTATCCTTGAGTGGCCTCTGGGCCTTGATAATGTGGTGATGCCTTTGTAAAAAAAAAAAAAAAAAAAAAAAAAGTAAAATAAAAGTCATAAGAATTCTAGCAGACATTATATAATATTTTGATATGGAAAAATGATCAAATTCATTGTATTACAAAGAGACAAGACAAAAAACACTGAATATATGAAATATTCTAAATCTCTATAATAGAAATGAACACTGCATGTGGAATTTAGCTCAATAAGGACTTAAAGTCTAACAGAGCTCATATATTATAACTAAAAAGAATACAAAATTTATGACATCAATAATTTGTTATCATGCTCCACAAATTTAACATCAACAAATATTGTGTATGTATGTTTTAAAGATTCTAATTATAAATAACCCAATTTTTCCATTGCTAGTTTTGCCTGTAACAAATTAATAAAGAATTTTTTGTGCTGAAATAAACAAAAAGAACAGTGTTTTAAAAAAGAAGTCTTTTCCCTACTATAATTCTTCCTTAAATGAAAACAGAAAAAAAAAAAAAATACTTTTGGTTAGCTAAAATGCACTACTGCCAAAAATCTTTTACCCTAAAAAAAAAATGGTAAAACATGGAATTATTTTCCCTTCTGTATTTATTTATATATGATCTATATTGATTTTCAAGGTGTTCTATTTTTACCCATATTTTGTATAGATCATTAAACTTGTTATAACAGTATTTTTTATGTTAATGTGTTATTATTTTTTTTATGTTAATGTGTTATTTTTTTAATGTTAATGTATTATTATTTTTTTTAATGTTAATGTGTTATTTTTTTTACTAAAACATAATTTTAAGTAAAACATAAGTTGTTTGAGAATAATAAAACCCTTTACTTGTGATGGCATTCACTTCTGGTAGGTTCAATTGGCTACAAATGAGTTCACCTTCAAATTCTCCCGTCCTCCTCTTTGATCTTTTCTCTATTTTTCTCTCCCCATTCCACCTCTAAATTCTCCCCTCCCGTCCTTCTCCCCCTCTTTTTACCCCCACCCCTTTTTTCATAAATACAAAAGCGATTGTAAATTTGTTCGATTATTCCTGGCTAGCTCTTCTCATTTTATAAGGCCTTTTCGGGTTGAAATAAATTTATAAGGAGATCAGAGTAAGTTTGTTGGTTGTTTTTTTTTTATTTAAATTTTAAATATATATGTGTATATATTTCAGGATTTAAGCTTAATAGATGTTTATTTTTGTAACTCTAGAGCATCTATGAATAAGCAATAAAAAGTTAGATTCCAATACAGACCATTTCTTTAGACAACCAAAATACAGAAGTATATATGTATATCTTGGATATGATGAGTCACACTCATAGAAAATCTAAGATATATATAACTTCGTATTTTGGTTGTCTAAGTGATGGCGAAATGGTGTGTTAAGCACTGAATCATTTTAAAAATGAATAAAGACATGGCTACTGGAATTTAACTTTCTATTGCCTATATTAGGGTACATCCTTCATCAAAAATGATGAGAAATAATTAGTTTCAATAGTGTTCACACAAATATTTATATGAAATCAGAATTTTATATATGAATATACATCATTGTTGCCTATGTTATCATCATATTTAGTTTAAGATCCATTTTACATGCTGGTATGTATTTGATGACTTTAAGATGTAATTAACTTTCAAACTAACCTATCTCTGGCTAGGTCTTTATTTATCCCTCTTTCTCTCAAATCTATTTTCATTACTTCCTCTCACGTTTTCTTTGACCTTCTCATATGAATTTAACCTGCTATTTCAACTGTTCTACATCTACTAATCCAAGAACTTGAAAATTGTTTTAATGTAGCCATACCATCAAAGTCTCCTGTCCTATACACATTTGTCTATGCTGTTCAGATTTAATCTTCCTTGGAACTAAGCCTATCAGACTCAAATTACACATCTATCATATAATTCTCATATCATTTCTCTCCATGCAATGCATGCTCTCAAACGCCACTGGCTATATTTTACTTATATACATCATCACACTGCATACACACGACTGATAGCCTCTTTCATTGATCAACAATGGTAACACTCTGCTGGTTAGTAATGACATAAGTTCCCTGAACTTATTCCATTCACTCTTAATTCTTAACTCTTGCAATCACACTAACACTAACTAAAAAAATCGCATGCATTTATTATAACTTTAGTTGTATTACCAAAAGATAAGACAAAAAACACAATGAATATATAAATATAAAACTATTCTAAATCTCTATTATACAACTAAATACTGAAGGTGAAATTTAGTTCAATAATGAGGACTTAAAGTTGAACAGAGCTCATATATTATAACTCAGTGGAATATAAAATTTATGACATAATCAATACTTTGTTATCATGCTCCACAAATCCAACATCAATTGTGGTTAATAATAGATTGTTAACTATTCTGCACTTTCTCAAATAGATTGTTAACTATTCTTCACTTTTAATTAAAAATTTCTGGGTTAACTTTGACAGACTTCTGTCAAAGCTTCTGACTCCAAATTCTACACACTGCAGTTAAAGGCTGCTACTCCAAATCCAGTCTAATCTTTGAAAAAAAAAAGGCTTTTTATTCAAACCAGCAGCATCTCATTTACATATGAGGTGACGAGAAATCTTGTTACTCCAGAAGATCGGCAGCATATAAATAGAAGCACTAGCCATTAAAAAAAAAATTTTTTTTTTGTCTGCCACCAGACACTACATGCTTCACAAATCCAGGTTTGTAGCAAGGTTTTACACATTTAATCACATCAACAAATGTTATTGTGTACATATGCTTCAGAGATTCTAGTTATTAATAACCCGATTTTTTCATTGCTAGTTTTGCTTGAAATGAATTGATAAAGAAATTTTTGTATTGAAGTAAAAAACAAAAAAACATTGTTTATAATTGCTTAAAAAATTAAGACTTGTACAAATTGAATGATCCATAAGTACCATACAGTGGTGAAAAGCTTTCTCATTCTTATTTCTTAGCTGTTTTTTGTTGTTGTTGTTGTTTAGGTTTTACAGTGGTAACCCATTGTCGCTACCGCGTTCTTAATGTCTAAACAAAAAGCAGACAGGAATAAAGTGGTGCAACCACCTCCACATCCTGTGCAGAATACAGAGATTGGACCTGGACGACTCAATGAACAAAACTGGTAAGTCTAATAGTACCTTTACATGCTTATATTTTCTATTAAAAATATTAAATTATTTTTTCATAGAAAATACATCAAACATGAGTAGGTAAACAAAAATAAATTGTTATTTATTGTTGTTGATTTCCCAACTATTAATCATTTCCTTTAAAATCTGTTATGTCATCAATAGTTATGTTTGTCGGAAATTCCATTCAAAGTAAAACAATAGGATTCAGACTACGCGTTATGGATGTTGCAGCACAGACAGTAAATCTCTAGTAACACGTATCATCAGATAAGCTTATAAAATCTTTCTCCTGTTTCTGTACTGTGAAAGAGAGCAATTGTATTTGGAACTGCTGCTCAAATGATTGTTTGCTGTTGTAACTTTTACAACCATTCTTATTTAAAAGAAGCTAGCTGCAACAAAAAAGAAAGAAAAAAGGAAAGAGAGAAACATTGTGACAGCTACTGTTGCTGTGTGTTATCTACACAACAAAATTCTAACTTTTTACATGAGTCGCGGTCTAATAAATTGATACAAGAACAAAATCAAGAATTGAGAGGAGACGTGGTATTCATTTTATGATTTTATTAGCTGTGTTGTATACATCTGAACTGACCATTGTCTGTGAGACACATTTTTATTTCTAGGGTGACATCAATGAAAAGTTCTGATAAAAGAGGTTTCTTATAACAATTTCAACATGTATCATGTGTCGAATACCTAGCCCATGTGTACCGAGAAAAATTTTTTGACAAAAGCATGCACCTAGTCAAATGCCAAAAAAGAACAACATAAAATAATTATTAAATGTATTTTGACAAAGACGTACACCTGACAACAAATGCAAGAAATAGCATAAAATAATTATTAAATGTACCAGAAGATCAGTTGAATAAAAATTATGAGCCGGTTGTGTGCACCGAGAAATAATTTTGACAAAGACGTACACCTGACAACAAATGCAAGAAATAGCATAAAATAATTATTAAATGTACCAGAAGATCAGTTGAATAAAAATTATGAGCCGGTTGTGTGCACCGAGAAATAATTTTGACAAAGACGTACACCTGACAACAAATGCAAGAAATAACATAAAATAATTATTAAATGTACCAGAAGATCAGTTGAATAAAAATTATGAGCCGGTTGTGTGCACCGAGAAATAATTTTGACAAAGACGTACACCTGACAACAAATGCAAGAAATAACATAAAATAATTATTAAATGTACCAGAAGATCAGTTGAATAAAAATTATGAGCCGGTTGTGTGCACCGAGAAATTATTTTGACAAAGACGTACACCTGACAACAAATGCAAGAAATAACATAAAATAATTATTAAATGTACCAGAAGATCAGTTGAATAAAAATTATGAGCCGGTTGTGTGCACCGAGAAATTATTTTGACAAAGACGTACACCTGACAACAAATGCAAGAAATAGCATTAAATAATTATTAAATGTACCAGAAGATCAGTTGAATAAAAATTATGAGCCGGTTGTGTGCACCGAGAAATAATTTTGACAAAGACGTACACCTGACAACAAATGCAAGAAATAACATAAAATAATTATTAAATGTACCAGAAGATCAGTTGAATAAAAATTATGAGCCGGTTGTGTGCACCGAGAAATTATTTTGACAAAGACGTACACCTGACAACAAATGCAAGAAATAACATAAAATAATTATTAAATGTACCAGAAGATCAGTTGAATAAAAATTATGAGCCGGTTGTGTGCACCGAGAAATTATTTTGACAAAGACGTACACCTGACAACAAATGCAAGAAATAACATAAAATAATTATTAAATGTACCAGAAGATCAGTTGAATAAAAATTATGAGCCGGTTGTGTGCACCGAGAAATTATTTTGACAAAGACGTACACCTGACAACAAATGCAAGAAATAACATAAAATAATTATTAAATGTACCAGAAGATCAGTTGAATAAAAATTATGAGCCGGTTGTGTGCACCGAGAAATGATTTTGACAAAGACGTACACCTGACAACAAATGCAAGAAATAACATGAAATAATTATTAAATGTACCAGAAGATCAGTTGAATAAATATTATGAGCCGGTTGTGTGCACTGAGAAATAATTTTGACAAAGACGTACACCTGACAACAAATGCAAGAAATAACATAAAATAATTATTAAATGTACCAGAAGATCAGTTGAATAAAAATTATGAGCCGGTTGTGTGCACCGAGAAATAATTTTGACAAAGACGTACACTTGACAACAAATGCAAGAAATAACATAAAATAATTATTAAATGTACCAGAAGATCAGTTGAATAAAAATTATGAGCCGGTTGTGTGCACCGAGAAATAATTTTGACAAAGACGTACACCTGACAACAAATGCAAGAAATAACATAAAATAATTATTAAATGTACCAGAAGATCAGTTGAATAAAAATTATGAGCCGGTTGTGTGCACCGAGAAATAATTTTGACAAAGACGTACACCTGACAACAAATGCAAGAAATAACATAAAATAATTATTAAATGTACCAGAAGATCAGTTGAATAAAAATTATGAGCCGGTTGTGTGCACCGAGAAATTATTTTGACAAAGACATACACCTGACAACAAATGCAAGAAATAACATAAAATAATTATTAAATGTACCAGAAGATCAGTTGAATAAAAATTATGAGCCGGTTGTGTGCACCGAGAAATTATTTTGACAAAGACGTACACCTGACAACAAATGCAAGAAATAACATAAAATAATTATTAAATGTACCAGAAGATCAGTTGAATAAAAATTATGAGCCGGTTGTGTGCACCGAGAAATAATTTTGACAAAGACGTACACCTGACAACAAATGCAAGAAATAACATAAAATAATTATTAAATGTACCAGAAGATCAGTTGAATAAAAATTATGAGCCGGTTGTGTGCACCGAGAAATTATTTTGACAAAGACGTACACCTGACAACAAATGCAAGAAATAACATAAAATAATTATTAAATGTACCAGAAGATCAGTTGAATAAAAATTATGAGCCGGTTGTGTGCACCGAGAAATAATTTTGACAAAGACGTACACCTGACAACAAATGCAAGAAATAGCATAAAATAATTATTAAATGTACCAGAAGATCAGTTGAATAAAAATTATGAGCCGGTTGTGTGCACCGAGAAATAATTTTGACAAAGACGTACACCTGACAACAAATGCAAGAAATAACATAAAATAATTATTAAATGTACCAGAAGATCAGTTGAATAAAAATTATGAGCCGGTTGTGTGCACCGAGAAATAATTTTGACAAAGACGTACACCTGACAACAAATGCAAGAAATAACATAAAATAATTATTAAATGTACCAGAAGATCAGTTGAATAAAAATTATGAGCCGGTTGTGTGCACCGAGAAATGATTTTGACAAAGACGTACACCTGACAACAAATGCAAGAAATAACATAAAATAATTATTAAATGTACCAGAAGATCAGTTGAATAAAAATTATGAGCCGGTTGTGTGCACCGAGAAATAATTTTGACAAAGACGTACACCTGACAACAAATGCAAGAAATAACATAAAATAATTATTAAATGTATCAGAAGATCAGTTGAATAAAAATTATGAGCCGGTTGTGTGCACCGAGAAATTATTTTGACAAAGACGTACACCTGACAACAAATGCAAGAAATAACATAAAATAATTATTAAATGTACCAGAAGATCAGTTGAATAAAAATTATGAGCCGGTTGTGTGCACCGAGAAATGATTTTGACAAAGACGTACACCTGACAACAAATGCAAGAAATAACATAAAATAATTATTAAATGTACCAGAAGATCAGTTGAATAAAAATTATGAGCCGGTTGTGTGCACTGAGAAATAATTTTGACAAAGACGTACACCTGACAACAAATGCAAGAAATAACATAAAATAATTATTAAATGTACCAGAAGATCAGTTGAATAAAAATTATGAGCCGGTTGTGTGCACTGAGAAATAATTTTGACAAAGACGTACACCTGACAACAAATGCAAGAAATAACATAAAATAATTATTAAATGTACCAGAAGATCAGTTGAATAAAAATTATGAGCCGGTTGTGTGCACTGAGAAATAATTTTGACAAAGACGTACACCTGACAACAAATGCAAGAAATAACATAAAATAATTATTAAATGTACCAGAAGATCAGTTGAATAAAAATTATGAGCCGGTTGTGTGCACCGAGAAATTATTTTGACAAAGACGTACACCTGACAACAAATGCAAGAAATAGCATTAAATAATTATTAAATGTACCAGAAGATCAGTTGAATAAAAATTATGAGCCGGTTGTGTGCACCGAGAAATAATTTTGACAAAGACGTACACCTGACAACAAATGCAAGAAATAACATAAAATAATTATTAAATGTACCAGAAGATCAGTTGAATAAAAATTATGAGCCGGTTGTGTGCACCGAGAAATAATTTTGACAAAGACGTACACCTGACAACAAATGCAAGAAATAACATAAAATAATTATTAAATGTACCAGAAGATCAGTTGAATAAAAATTATGAGCCGGTTGTGTGCACCGAGAAATGATTTTGACAAAGACGTACACCTGACAACAAATGCAAGAAATAACATAAAATAATTATTAAATGTACCAGAAGATCAGTTGAATAAAAATTATGAGCCGGTTGTGTGCACCGAGAAATAATTTTGACAAAGACGTACACCTGACAACAAATGCAAGAAATAACATAAAATAATTATTAAATGTACCAGAAGATCAGTTGAATAAAAATTATGAGCCGGTTGTGTGCACCGAGAAATAATTTTGACAAAGACGTACACCTGACAACAAATGCAAGAAATAACATAAAATAATTATTAAATGTACCAGAAGATCAGTTGAATAAAAATTATGAGCCGGTTGTGTGCACCGAGAAATAATTTTGACAAAGACGTACACCTGACAACAAATGCAAGAAATAACATAAAATAATTATTAAATGTACCAGAAGATCAGTTGAATAAAAATTATGAGCCGGTTGTGTGCACCGAGAAATGATTTTGACAAAGACGTACACCTGACAACAAATGCAAGAAATAACATAAAATAATTATTAAATGTACCAGAAGATCAGTTGAATAAAAATTATGAGCCGGTTGTGTGCACTGAGAAATAATTTTGACAAAGACGTACACCTGACAACAAATGCAAGAAATAACATAAAATAATTATTAAATGTACCAGAAGATCAGTTGAATAAAAATTATGAGCCGGTTGTGTGCACTGAGAAATAATTTTGACAAAGACGTACACCTGACAACAAATGCAAGAAATAACATAAAATAATTATTAAATGTACCAGAAGATCAGTTGAATAAAAATTATGAGCCGGTTGTGTGCACTGAGAAATAATTTTGACAAAGACGTACACCTGACAACAAATGCAAGAAATAACATAAAATAATTATTAAATGTACCAGAAGATCAGTTGAATAAAAATTATGAGCCGGTTGTGTGCACCGAGAAATTATTTTGACAAAGACGTACACCTGACAACAAATGCAAGAAATAACATAAAATAATTATTAAATGTACCAGAAGATCAGTTGAATAAAAATTATGAGCCGGTTGTGTGCACCAAGAAATTATTTTGACAAAGACGTACACCTGACAACAAATGCAAGAAATAACATAAAATAATTATTAAATGTACCAGAAGATCAGTTGAATAAAAATTATGAGCCGGTTGTGTGCACCGAGAAATTATTTTGACAAAGACGTACACCTGACAACAAATGCAAGAAATAACATAAAATAATTATTAAATGTACCAGAAGATCAGTTGAATAAAAATTATGAGCTGGTTGTGTGCACCGAGAAATTATTTTGACAAAGACGTACACCTGACAACAAATGCAAGAAATAACATAAAATAATTATTAAATGTACCAGAAGATCAGTTGAATAAAAATTATGAGCCGGTTGTGTGCACCGAGAAATAATTTTGACAAAGACGTACACCTGACAACAAATGCAAGAAATAACATAAAATAATTATTAAATGTACCAGAAGATCAGTTGAATAAAAATTATGAGCCGGTTGTGTGCACCGAGAAATTATTTTGACAAAGAAGTACACCTGACAACAAATGCAAGAAATAACATAAAATAATTATTAAATGTACCAGAAGATCAGTTGAATAAAAATTATGAGCCGGTTGTGTGCACCGAGAAATTATTTTGACAAAGACGTACACCTGACAACAAATGCAAGAAATAACATAAAATAATTATTAAATGTACCAGAAGATCAGTTGAATAAAAATTATGAGCCGGTTGTGTGCACCGAGAAATTATTTTGACAAAGACGTACACCTGACAACAAATGCAAGAAATAACATAAAATAATTATTAAATGTACCAGAAGATCAGTTGAATAAAAATTATGAGCCGGTTGTGTGCACCGAGAAATAATTTTGACAAAGACGTACACCTGACAACAAATGCAAGAAATAACATAAAATAATTATTAAATGTACCAGAAGATCAGTTGAATAAAAATTATGAGCCGGTTGTGTGCACCGAGAAATAATTTTGACAAAGACGTACACCTGACAACAAATGCAAGAAATAACATAAAATAATTATTAAATGTACCAGAAGATTAGTTGAATAAAAATTATGAGCCGGTTGTGTGCACCGAGAAATTATTTTGACAAAAACGTACACCTGACAACAAATGCAAGAAATAACATAAAATAATTATTAAATGTACCAGAAGATCAGTTGAATAAAAATTATGAGCCGGTTGTGTGCACCGAGAAATAATTTTGACAAAGACGTACACCTGACAACAAATGCAAGAAATAACATAAAATAATTATTAAATGTACCAGAAGATCAGTTGAATAAAAATTATGAGCCGGTTGTGTGCACCGAGAAATAATTTTGACAAAGACGTACACCTGACAACAAATGCAAGAAATAACATAAAATAATTATTAAATGTACCAGAAGATCAGTTGAATAAAAATTATGAGCCGGTTGTGTGCACCGAGAAATTATTTTGACAAAGACGTACACCTGACAACAAATGCAAGAAATAACATAAAATAATTATTAAATGTACCAGAAGATCAGTTGAATAAAAATTATGAGCCGGTTGTGAGCACCGAGAAATAATTTTGACAAAGACGTACACCTGACAACAAATGCAAGAAATAACATAAAATAATTATTAAATGTACCAGAAGATTAGTTGAATAAAAATTATGAGCCGGTTGTGTGCACCGAGAAATTATTTTGACAAAGACGTACACCTGACAACAAATGCAAGAAATAACATAAAATAATTATTAAATGTACCAGAAGATCAGTTGAATAAAAATTATGAGCCGGTTGTGTGCACCGAGAAATAATTTTGACAAAGACGTACACCTGACAACAAATGCAAGAAATAACATAAAATAATTATTAAATGTACCAGAAGATCAGTTGAATAAAAATTATGAGCCGGTTGTGTGCACCGAGAAATAATTTTGACAAAGACGTACACCTGACAACAAATGCAAGAAATAACATAAAATAATTATTAAATGTACCAGAAGATCAGTTGAATAAAAATTATGAGCCGGTTGTGTGCACCGAGAAATAATTTTGACAAAGACGTACACCTGACAACAAATGCAAGAAATAACATAAAATAATTATTAAATGTACCAGAAGATCACTTGAATAAAAATTATGAGCCGGTTGTGTGCACCGAGAAATAATTTTGACAAAGACGTACACCTGACAACAAATGCAAGAAATAACATAAAATAATTATTAAATGTACCAGAAGATCAGTTGAATAAAAATTATGAGCCGGTTGTGTGCACCGAGAAATAATTTTGACAAAGACGTACACCTGACAACAAATGCAAGAAATAACATAAAATAATTATTAAATGTACCAGAAGATCACTTGAATAAAAATTATGAGCCGGTTGTGTGCACCGAGAAATAATTTTGACAAAGACGTACACCTGACAACAAATGCAAGAAATAACATAAAATAATTATTAAATGTACCAGAAGATCAGTTGAATAAAAATTATGAGCCGGTTGTGTGCACCGAGAAATTATTTTGACAAAAACGTACACCTGACAACAAATGCAAGAAATAACATAAAATAATTATTAAATGTACCAGAAGATCAGTTGAATAAAAATTATGAGCCGGTTGTGTGCACCGAGAAATTATTTTGACAAAGACGTACACCTGACAACAAATGCAAGAAATAACATAAAATAATTATTAAATGTACCAGAAGATCAGTTGAATAAAAATTATGAGCCGGTTGTGTGCACCGAGAAATAATTTTGACAAAGACGTACACCTGACAACAAATGCAAGAAATAACATAAAATAATTATTAAATGTACCAGAAGATCAGTTGAATAAAAATTATGAGCCGGTTGTGTGCACCGAGAAATTATTTTGACAAAGACGTACACCTGACAACAAATGCAAGAAATAACATAAAATAATTATTAAATGTACCAGAAGATCAGTTGAATAAAAATTATGAGCCGGTTGTGTGCACTGAGAAATAATTTTGACAAAGACGTACACCTGACAACAAATGCAAGAAATAACATAAAATAATTATTAAATGTACCAGAAGATCAGTTGAATAAAAATTATGAGCCGGTTGTTTGCACCGAGAAATTATTTTGACAAAGACGTACACCTGACAACAAATGCAAGAAATAACATAAAATAATTATTAAATGTACCAGAAGATCAGTTGAATAAAAATTATGAGCCGGTTGTGTGCACCGAGAAATTATTTTGACAAAGACGTACACCTGACAACAAATGCAAGAAATAACATAAAATAATTATTAAATGTACCAGAAGATCAGTTGAATAAAAATTATGAGCCGGTTGTGTGAACCGAGAAATGATTTTGACAAAGACGTACACCTGACAACAAATGCAAGAAATAACATAAAATAATTATTAAATGTACCAGAAGATCAGTTGAATAAAAATTATGAGCCGGTTGTGTGCACCGAGAAATTATTTTGACAAAGACGTACACCTGACAACAAATGCAAGAAATAACATAAAATAATTATTAAATGTACCAGAAGATCAGTTGAATAAAAATTATGAGCCGGTTGTGTGCACCGAGAAATTATTTTGACAAAGACGTACACCTGACAACAAATGCAAGAAATAACATAAAATAATTATTAAATGTACCAGAAGATCAGTTGAATAAAAATTATGAGCCGGTTGTGTGCACCGAGAAATTATTTTGACAAAGACGTACACCTGACAACAAATGCAAGAAATAACATAAAATAATTATTAAATGTACCAGAAGATCAGTTGAATAAAAATTATGAGCCGGTTGTGTGCACCGAGAAATTATTTTGACAAAGACGTACACCTGACAACAAATGCAAGAAATAACATAAAATAATTATTAAATGTACCAGAAGATCAGTTGAATAAAAATTATGAGCCGGTTGTGTGCACCGAGAAATGATTTTGACAAAGACGTACACCTGACAACTCATGCAAGAAATAACATAAAATAATTATTAAATGTACCAGAAGATCAGTTGAATAAAAATTATGAGCCGGTTGTGTGCACCGAGAAATTATTTTGACAAAGACGTACACCTGACAACAAATGCAAGAAATAACATAAAATAATTATTAAATGTACCAGAAGATCAGTTGAATAAAAATTATGAGCCGGTTGTGTGCACCGAGAAATAATTTTGACAAAGACGTACACCTGACAACAAATGCAAGAAATAACATAAAATAATTATTAAATGTACCAGAAGATCAGTTGAATAAAAATTATGAGCCGGTTGTGTGCACCGAGAAATTATTTTGACAAAGACGTACACCTGACAACAAATGCAAGAAATAACATAAAATAATTATTAAATGTACCAGAAGATCAGTTGAATAAAAATTATGAGCCGGTTGTGTGCACCGAGAAATTATTTTGACAAAGACGTACACCTGACAACAAATGCAAGAAATAACATAAAATAATTATTAAATGTACCAGAAGATCAGTTGAATAAAAATTATGAGCCGGTTGTGTGCACCGAGAAATAATTTTGACAAAGACGTACACCTGACAACAAATGCAAGAAATAACATAAAATAATTATTAAATGTACCAGAAGATCAGTTGAATAAAAATTATGAGCCGGTTGTGTGCACCGAGAAATAATTTTGACAAAGACGTACACCTGATAACAAATGCAAGAAATAACATAAAATAATTATTAAATGTACCAGAAGATCAGTTGAATAAAAATTATGAGCCGGTTGTGTGCACCGAGAAATAATTTTGACAAAGACGTACACCTGACAACAAATGCAAGAAATAACATAAAATAATTATTAAATGTACCAGAAGATCAGTTGAATAAAAATTATTAGCCGGTTGTGTGCACCGAGAAATGATTTTGACAAAGACGTACACCTGACAACAAATGCAAGAAATAACATAAAATAATTATTAAATGTACCAGAAGATCAGTTGAATAAAAATTATGAGCCGGTTGTGTGCACCGAGAAATGATTTTGACAAAGACGTACACCTGACAACAAATGCAAGAAATAACATAAAATAATTATTAAATGTACCAGAAGATCAGTTGAATAAAAATTATGAGCTGGTTTTGTGCACCGAGAAATTATTTTGACAAAGACGTACACCTGACAACAAATGCAAAAAATAACATAAAATAATTATCAAATGTACCAAAAGGTCATTTGAATAAAAATTAGGAACCTGACACCAGGCACTTGTGTGGGAAGAAAAAAACAAACGATCTATTGTCAAAAAGAAGATAACTTACAAGTATAAAGTTTGAAAGGTCATTTTCGATAAAAATGTTACACAGGTGTAATCAAAGTCAGGTCAATTCAGCGAAACGACAATGGCTGAATAAAATGGCCTTCGGGTGTGGCTACAGTGATAATGCGTACCCAATGTGGCATTTCAGATCGTTACAAATGGTTACATAATAACAATCGAAAAGGATATCCTTGTCGGTTGACTTGATTTTGGTTTGAGAAGAATCAATCTGTTGAATTCCTGTGTGTGCATCTCCCTCCTAACAACGAAGCATCCATCATTGTTATCAACAATAAAGATATATTGTTATATTTTCATATATCAGTGTGTCATCATTCTTTTAAACACAATGAAATGTATGTACATATCTATCTATTAAAACTGTGGATCTTGCTTGCTTGTTTGTATCCGTGCATACTAGATGACATCACAAAATGTGTTGCGCATGTCACTAAAAATGAATGACTGAATTAAAGAGACCACACCTAACTTCTGCACAGAATACAGAGATTGAACCTGGAAGATTCAATCAACAAAACTAGGTAGTTAGATGTATTGAGACAGGTATAAAATCAGAAATGAAGAGGACATATTGTGAGATATTTTATCTTTCCTGTTTTTGCTCCAAGACAGTGGCAAAAAATCAACAACAATTACAACAAAGCATCCCTCTAAAATTCGACACAAATTTTATTCGTTCTTCATTGCAAAAAGGAAATGGCTAATTTGCCTCTGAATAGAACTGGTAACAACTTCGAAAGGTAATAATTCTTTTATCTTCATCAGGAACTGATATTCGGATACAGCATTGTTCGAAGATCGGATTAATTACAGCCGTTGAAGGGGTTGGTATAAAGCCTTCTGATGAAAAGATTCAATTCTTGACTTGAGTCGACATTACAGAAGTTCATAATTAATGTTCATTTGAGTAAAAAGTCACTAATGACAGGTCGATAATTCTAACCTTCAAAAAGTCTCTGGGAGACATATTTAATAATAACTTAGCCTAATCATTTAGGCTTTAAATTAAAGTCTCCAGGAGATGAAAATTAGAAGCGTCCAAAAGCTTCATATCCAGAGAGAGTTGAGTTTCATCCTTCTTGTTCAACTGCTTTAATGGAATTGCCTGTAAAGAGAAAAGCCATTGAAAAGCCCGCCAGGCTCATCACTGGCGGTTAAAACATTGACCAATTTGATTAGTCTTAACAATTACAGTGAGTGGCCAAATTAGTCAATGAGGGGCTTGCTTATAATTGTAGAATTTCTCACAATATATGGTGTTAACTAATGATCACACATATTAACTTACTCGAATCATTACTTGTTGTCTATGTCATGACATGTCATAGGAAATAGATGGTGTTTCTTAAGTTGGTGACCCCATCCAATTCCGTTTCACAATTTCTTGTTTGTTTCATTTCAATGTTAGCTTTAAGTATAACGGGAGTGGGGTGATGGTCATAAAATACGCTTAAATGTGATATTTTAATTTTCCCAGATTTTGTATATATTATAATAGAGTCGTGATTTCAAAAGTAAAAATAAAAAGTATTTGGGGGTCATCAGCTAGAATTGAAACCAAAAGCAAAACTGTAGCATTCAAAGCTGGTGATGTTACCACTGTACCGATGTGACATGTATATGGACTGATTAAGAATAAACTAAGATGAATGTACAAAATGTATAACGATTTTTTCAATTGTTATTCCTTTTTGATCCCTTTAAAAACTATTTTCGATGACTAAAGACCCATAAAAGAACAGTCCATAAAAAATCCAATTATTTGAGGTCCCTAGTGCTGCTCTGCAATTTTTAGTTGATAGGAGGAGATAGTTTGAAAATATGGAGACAGACAGACAGACAGATATAGTGAGTTTTATAATTCTTCTAACATATAAAAGGCTACATATCTGTCTGTCTTTCCGTCTGTCTCCATATTTAAAACTCTATCTTCTCTAAAACTAAAAATTGCAGAGCGGCGCTATTGACCTCAAATGATTGGATTTTTTATGGACCATTCTTTTATGGGTCTTTAGTCATTTAAAATAGTTTTTAAAGGGATCAAAAATGAATAACAATTGGAAAAATCGTTATACATTTTGTACATTCATCTTAGTTTATTTTTAATTTATTATCAGTTCATATACATGTCACATTGGTACAGTGGTAACGTCACCAGCTTTGAATGTTACAGTTTTGCTTTTGGTTTCGATTCTAGCTGATGGCATCCAAATACTTTTTTTTTACTTTTGAAATCACGACTCTATAATAATACTAGACTACCCATGACCCGTTGGGTCAGTATGTTATATTATCTACGGAATTCATATATGAGTGTGACACTTGTGACGTAAAGAGAATAGTTTTTTTTTGACATAACAGAAACATTTCTATGAAAGTATATTAAAATGAAAAAAGAATATAGATAGATTTCTATGAGTCGTTCTGTTTATTATAATTGATTATTTTTGAAAAAAAAAGTTACAGTTACTGAATTATAAGTGGTTGGCCATACTTATAGGTAAATGTGCACTGAACAGATACCATAATACTTATTATAGTTAAATTCAAATTTTGATATATCTGCTTTTTTTGCTTTTTTTTTATATCGTTCATTTCTGTATTACGTCAGAGTCTATGCCATTGTTGAAATGTTTTTTTTTCCTGTTGACTGAAGTATGGCTTTAGTCCTGTCCAGTTCTAAGAGGTCCACCCTCCTAAGCTGTTGCCTCTCGCCTTTTGGGTGGAGTAAGTTTATTGCTTACTGCTTGATACACCCCTACTGAAAAATGCCAATTGGGCTACCCAAGCAATTTTTAATAGGTCAGTGTTCTCTTCCTTTAGAAGCGTTGGTTTGACTCTCCTCCGTTTTCTGACCTTGTGTCATGTCTTCCTGCAGTGAGAAGGAAATAGATTAAAGAAAGAAGAAAAATAAAAGAAAAAGGAAGACAGAGAGAGCACATAAAAACCGAATCATCATCATCATCATCATCTGTTTAACATCTGTTTTACTTGCTGGGGTGTGTTGGAAAGTTTTACAAAACTGACTTCTAAACTAACCTATCTCTGGCAAGATCTTTCTTTTAAGTTTATCCTTGTCATTTCCTCTCAAGTTTTCCTTGGCTTTAATTAGTAATTAATTTTCTACCTTATCGCATTTCGTAATTTTTGGATATATTCATTATTGTGACATGATACTGTAGATACCATTGGTTTCACTTGAAATTCAGCATTTCAATTTTCGAATTTCGCTATAATTACGAAGAACCAATTAAAATTCCTGTTGAATAACGGAGAAATGTTTGCAGACTTTTTTGACTGAGTGAAAGATTTTTTTTGTCTCCTCTAAGTATGACTTGTTTGGAAAAGTCAATTTTGGTTGGCAGTAGCATAGAAAATTATGAAATTGAATGTAAACAATTGATAATTTACAGAAAGATACACAGTAGAACCCTGGGATACACATTAAAAATAAGTAACAAAATACAGTACAGTATATAATACACATGTATATAATCAAATAATATTATAAATAACACCGTAAGGTGGGGCAAATACCATAACCAGGGGCCAGAAAAACATTGTATTCCACATCGTAACCTGAAAAAATCGTATCATAGGCCACCATATCCTGGGGTTCTACTGTATCACTTGGCAGAAAGCGAGGTCAACATGTCTGACTGGAGAGGGAAAAACAACTTTACTTTATAAATATAGTAGATTACTTGAAAATGGATGACACCATAAAGGATAAATGGTAGTTTTTAATTACTTTATAAAGAGGCTAAATGAGCAAATGGGTTACTAGTCGACTATTAAAACTCTGTAGATTTTTGTCTTGCTTGTCACCGTGCAAGAAAAAGGTTCTGTTTACTTGAAAATGGATGACGTCATAAAAGATGAATGGTAGTTGCCAAAAGCAGTGATACATCATAAAGGATGAATGATCAAAAAACTGTGGACATATGTAACATGATGCAGTGGGGTTATAATCGCTTGATTATAAAACTTCAATTTAGAATGTAAAGTAGACAACCTGATTCGTACTTTCGTTTGTTTGTGCAAAGTGGTTTCCCTTTTATCAATCCCTTCGTTGGCTGTTGCAGAATAAATAACAGATACGAAGCTTCGTAAATTGTACCCACAAATGACTTTCGTCTTTTTTTTCATATTTTGATGAAAATCGATTCTGAGTTTAATTGCATGCATGTGTCATCAGTGCCCATTATTTAAAAGCTTCTTGTGTGTGGATTAAATAGTTTCTGGTCTAATGCGTAAACATCCACTTCCATGAGTGGCCACCCCATCAGGATTCTTGTCCATCTCTTTTTGAATCTGTGTCCCATTCTCTGTCTTGTCTTCTTATGCATATTGCATTCCCCAAATTCCAATTGTCCCATTGTCTGTGCAGTCACTAGTGGATGTGATCACCATAACAGCATCTGGTACATTATCATTAGTACAACTTACATCAGTTACTTCACAATAAAAAAAAAATATATTCAATAACCACAGGTAGAAAAGCACATGTAAATACAATTGAAGAACTGATAAATATGTATCCAGGATGTTTTGATATCAATGGAAATTTATTGATGAACCTCCAATAGCTAATATATAAAATTAACTCAAGGTTAAACCTAAATAACATTGCATTTGACAAATCGCTATTTGATTCTACCTAGCCAGTCAATTATAACATATTTCGGTCTGTGTTCTCTTTGAATAAAAAGAAATTCCAATCAATTTCAACGATTACATATTTTATCCAATCTGATAGTTCTTTCAATAGCAACACTTTGCAAGATTCACCATTTATTCACAAACTTCAACGTTTGTCACAATTGAAACTTCCATATGACGTTGACAATCATCTGGTATGTACATATTTGATATATTTTACTCTTCATTTCTCTTTTTTCAGTGTTATTTGTAAACTAAACGAAAGAATACTTTGATAAATATGACCATTAAACTTGTTTACTTATAAAATTGCTTTTATATATATATATATACATATATATATATATATATATATATATATATATATATATATATATATATATATATATATATATATATATATATATATATATATATATATATATATATACATACATTGTTATGAGGGATTCATTTATCTTCCCTAAAAGATTGGTCTTATCAATCATTTCAAAAAGATTTTCTTTCACAGAAATCTACAATAAAAAGAAAAAGAAATAGAAAGATTTAGAAAAACCCAAAAAGTTCTAGAATTTTCCAGAAGTTACAAGAAAGATTGAGAGGGTTCTAGAATATTCTAATACTGGGTAGTGCTCTCTATAAAAGAGTTTTTCATGCTAACTTGACAGTTGTTGGTTTGTCAATGTCATGAGTTCAACCTCAGCTCCAAAATGATTCCAATTCAACAGAATTTTTTTTAAAACCTCCTGTTAACAAAAGGCAACTTTTAAAAAAATATTTTTCTGACCAAAGATGACATAAATTTAAAATTATGAAATTTCTTTATGTGAATAATAAAACTACTCAGCATATGCTGACCACTTTCTCCTAATACCCTTCATCTTCAGCTTAAATAAAAATATTTTTTTTTACCCTTTTATATATATTTTTGTGTGTCTTAAATTAAACGATTTTTGTGTGTCTCAAGTAAAGATTATAATTAAATTAATATAACTCTGTTGTTCTCATTGAATTTCTTTTGTTAAACTTCTGATCACGTACGAGAACGTGGATAGTTAGTGCATAACATAACTGATATAATTAGCACAGTTTATCTTCATCTTCTCTTTCTATAGCATTGAAAACAGAACGGTTTTTATTCAAAGAAATGAAAAGGTATAATGTTTATTATGTATTTACTCTTTGTTTTTTACTAAAGAGTCACCACTTATCAAAGGCCAACAGCCTTTGATAAGTAGTGAAATCAAGGATAATAGTTAATGAGTTTTTCAGATGGGCTATAAAAAAAAACTGTGATGATTGGTAATGATGGCTGAAATTAAGAAGAATTTGATTATTTAAGCAGAAGATCCAACAAAAAACTTATCTACATTAAACTTGAAAACAACTAGTAGTAAGCTGGGAAGCAACCCCACAGTATTGTGCTTAATTTAATTAAGATATACAAAATCTTCATAAATTAAAATATTATATTTAACTGCATTTTACAACCGGGCAATGCTGGGCGCCCACCCTTGCTAGTATAATATAAAGAAAAGAATCGTCTATTGCCCGGATAAAAAGCAATATGTATTAGGTTGAGAAGAAAGTTCTTGTGGAATTTTAAATTTTGATTTCAAATGATGTATTTTCAAATGAGTTTTCGCTATAATAATTTTACTTTATATATCATTTTAAAGAGCGTTTTTCACTCGATCTAATCGTTTAAATTACAATCGTTTTAAAAAAAATGTGTCTTCTTTTCAGAACGTGTAATACAAGATGGAAAAAATTAAAGTTGCACAATTTTCTTATTTCAATTCAAGCTAGGCCGAAAAGCTGCTGCAACAGCTCACAATATCAATTAAGTGTTTAGCCCTGGAACCACTACTGAACGCACAGCACAATGGTGGTTTAAGAAATTTTGTGGCGGTGATGAGAGTCTTGAAGGTGATGAGCGTATTAGTTGTCCATCAGATGTTGACAACGATCAAGTAAGAACCTTAGTCGAAGCCAATCCATGCTCAATTTGTTCGAGAACTTGCTTCTGAATTAGGCGTAAATGTATATGATGATTTCCAGCCACTTCAGAGAGATTGGAAAGACAAAAAAAACTTGATAAGTGGGTGCTTCACTAATTGAATGACAATCAAAACAAATGTTGGTATGAAGTGTCATCTTCCTTTCTTTTACACAACAAGAATGCCCCGTTTCTTGACTGGGTTGTTACTTGCGATGCAAAGTGGGTTCTTTACTACAACCAACGATGCTCAGCTCAGTGGTTAGATGCCAACAAAGCTCCACGACACTTCCTGAAGCCAGAGTTGCACCAAAAGAAGGTCATGCTGACTGTTTGGTGGTCTACTATCGGTCTCATCCATTACAGCTTTTTTAAATGCAGCCGAAACCATTACGGCGGGGAAGTGCTGTCAACAAATGAATGAAATGCATCAGAAACTTTGACAACAATACCCAGCATTAGTCAACAGAAAAGCCTAATTTTCCTCCACGACAATGCCTGACTGCATGTTGCTAAACCGACCCTGTAGAAGTTGAACACATTGGGCTCTGAAACTCTGTCCTATCCGACATACTCCAGACGTCTCACCTACAGACTACCCCTTTTTCAAGCATATTGACAGATTTCTGCATGAGACATGCATAAAAACCTAAGCGATATCAAAAACGCCTTCAGCGATTTCATCGCCACCAAAATGCAAGATTTTTACACTACTGGCATAAATATACTTGTTTTGCGTTGGCAAAAGTGTGTTAATTCTGATGATGCTTATTTATCTGAAATAATAATATTTGATGATGCTTACTTATCAATAAATTTTTGTTTGAATCGAAATATGTTCATCTGAATTTAAAAGTTAAAAACCGCAAGAACTTTCTTGTCAACCTTATGATAGCAGTAATATATATCAAAAAGAAATGCACAGTTTCAGAGAACCCTTCACCAAAACAACTATCCAGAGAGCATGACATCAGTTCTAAGGGCACTACTCGAAAACTCACCAGTTTGCATACAATGTAGTAGGACCTGTTGTAAAAAAATTCAAAGAATATGTAATCCATATGACATCAGGGTAGTATTCAGAAGCAACTCGACTTTCCAGAAATATCTTGTGTGAGTCAAGCCCCCTACAGAAAGAATCATTACTCAGGATTGTTTGTATGAGACCATCAAGATAACAAACAACGACCATATTAAAAAAATACTCCTTATTTTAATCTAAAATTTTTTTCTGTATTTAAAAAAAAATCTTGATTCATGGATTTTTACCATTTAAAATTTTTTTAGGCGAGAGATCGAGGAAATTATTGATAATGAAGAGACACCCTGTGAATGTGTGGAGGAAATTTTAAATATAACCCTTCGGGAAGTGTACAAAGTCTACCTGGAACGCCAGTTGCTGCCCTACACCGTGTCAACTGCTAAAGATGCCCTACTTAATGCTGTAGAAGTAAGTACCGTTTCAGGTAAAATAGTAACTATCTACTTTGTCATGGCTGCTGCATCAGAAATCAGAAGCTGCAAACTGGTGCTAATCCCTGAAAAATCTCCAATTAAATTTTAGGTCAGATATTTATAAGAATTTGCTTTCAACAATTTATTAAATTATTAACAAATGATAAAATGAAATTGTTTTTTATGTTTTTTTTTTAACTTTAAAAATATTTTAATAAATCGTGTTAAAGTTTTTTTTATATAATTGGAATTTTTTTATCTTGAAAATATTTTTAAACAGTTTAATTATTAATTACTAGTAGGGATACCCGTCATTCCCCATATTGAATTAGGATCAATGAGCTTTCTACACTTCCAATACTTTTATTATTATTGAAATCGGTGAAATCGCTCATTTTTCAATCAAATTGTTTGATTGTCTGGCCTAGTCAGGGACCCTCTGCAGTGAAGCTTCATATGCCTCCCTACAGTGACTTAGTTGACAATATATTGTAGTCTACGTTGAACTGTACAGAGAACCTACTGTTGATTTTATAAAATTATTTTTATATAATAGCTTACATTAAAGTTTAAAATACAAAAGTCAAGCACAATGGTCCAATTGTACTGTAAACAGAAACATTCATTTTGAACACACCCCTGTCTCATCAAAGAACCTACTGTCGATCTTATATGTTGGGTCCTTCTGTTTGTGTGGTAATAAAACTTCTCAACTATGCTTGCTTATGTTAGGCTGTGTAATTGAACTGTTCCTTCTTTAATCAGATTTTTTCGATTATTGAGTCATTCCAATACGAAACTTATCTAAGAACACTCTCAGACAAATAATGCACGCACACACACACACACACACACACACACACACACACACACACACACACGGATAAAGTGCCTTTTATATTTAAAGTAGAAATTAACCAAATATAATTATATTACAAAGTAAAAAACAATTATGAACCAATGATCAATTAAAACTTTATATATATATATATATATATATATATATATATATATATATATACTTATATATATATATATATATATATATATATATATATATATATATATACTTCGGAATAGTTTTTATTTAACAATCAGTGGTTATGTAAACGTGAGATTGTAGGTTTACAAAATATTACTGGCAGTAATATTCTATAAGTTATCCCATCTAAACAAGAATTGCTCGATATATACCGATACTCTATGGCTGACTGGGATAGCTTCCATACATTCATATCTGATTTACCTCTGCACTCCATGTTTAAAAAGGATGTGTCCTCTATAGTATCAGATCTGACCGAATGGTTAATTGTAGGCATAGACCAATTCATACCATCTAAAAAATTTCAACAAAAACCTAACAGCCAGCCATGGTTCTCCCCAGAATGTGCTGCTGCTATCGCGCACAGAAATCACTTTTTCCATAGCTACCAACGTAATAGATGCACTGAAACTAAAGCTGCTTTCAGGTCTGCCAGCAACCACTGTAAAAGAGTAATAAAAAATGCAAGAGAGCTATATGCCCAGACTGTTAAATCCCAGGTAGCTGATCAGCGGCTTGGATCCCACCAGTTTTGGCAAATAACAAATAGGATCCTGAACAGAAGTGTGCGTTCTATACCAACCATTATCAATGGACCAGAGGTCATCTCGTCAGCGTCAGACAAGGCCAAACTATTTGCAAAAAACTTTGCAGCTAATTCTACCCTATGCGACGAAGGCCATCAACTCCCCATATTCCCTCCTATAACACAGAACAAGCTAGGTAACATACAAATATCCGTGCAGGAGGTCGCCAAGCTAATAAAGAACCTAGATTCCAGTAAAGCAACTGGCCCTGATGGCATCCCAATTATAGTGTTAAAAAAGCTTCAACCAGAACTTGCTCCCATACTTACGAAACTATTTAAGCGCTGCCTTAAGGAGAAGTGCTTTCCGACTCCCTGGAAGACCTCTTCAGTTTGCCCTATATTTAAGAATTCAGGTGATAAGTCATCTCCCTCTCAATACAGACCTATAAGTCTCCTCTGTGTTATGAGTAAGTTGCTGGAATCCATATTAAATAGAGAAATAGTCAACCACCTCAGCAGGAATAACCTTCTTAGTGACACACAATATGGTTTCCGCTCTGCAAGATCTACCGCAGATGTGCTGACGGTTATATCCCACAGGATAAGTGAATCTCTTGACAAAGGCTTCCTTTCTAGGGCAATTGCTCTTGACATATCAAAGGCCTTTGACAAAGTATGGCATAAGGGTCTACTTCACAAGATTTCCAGCTACGGTATAACCGGAAATGTTTTCTCAATCATTAAATCATTTCTCTCCGATAGGCTCATAAGAGTAGTGGTCGATGGACAAAAATCGGAGGCCTGCAATATAAATGCTGGAGTCCCCCAGGGGTCAATCCTGGGCCCAACTCTCTTCCTGATCTACATCAATGACCTCCCTAAACACATACTTAAATCTTTCGTTGACATCTATGCTGATGACACAACCATCTACGGCAACACATCAAAGGCTGTAAATGACAAAGTTCTCTCTGATTCTCTCTCCTCTGATCTCGAGCGCGTGGTTCAGTGGGGGAAGACGTGGCTGGTTACCTTTAATGCATCCAAAATCAAACTCCTATCCTTACATCATCAACGCTCTGATCCCCATCTGGCATCAATTGTGATGGATGGCTCTCGTCTGGGTGAGGGTCCGTGTTTTGACAAGCTTCTGGGTTTGACCTTTACTCCTGATCTGAAATGGAACACGTACATCAAGTCTGTTGCCAAGGTCGCTGGAAAGATGGTGGGATCCTTCTACCGCTCCAGAAGATATCTCACTACTGATGCAATTCTCTATCTATATAAAAGCCAAGTACGTCCAAGGATGGAATACTGTTGCCATATCTGGGCAGGAGCTGCTAAAAACAGCCTATCCTGCCTTGACAGAGTACAAAATAGACTTCGTGGCTTAGTGGGGGATTCCCTTTTCTCTACCCTGCAACCTCTCTCCCACAGAAGAGACGTTGCGAGCCTGTCCTTGTTTTATCGTTATTTCCATGGCAGATGCTCGTCTGAACTCCAATCTCTGGTCCCCCCTCGCCAATCTTTCACGAAAAACACCCATCTAGCTGAATCCACTGTGAAAAATTTTCCCCACTCTTTATCTGTGCCTAAATCAAAACGCGGATTCCATGAACAAAGCTTCTTTCTTAGAACTGCACGCCTGTGGAACTCTGTTCCGTCTGCCTGCTTCCCTCCAGACTACAACTTGGATGTCTTCAAGTCCAATGTTAACAAATTCCTAATGAACCGCCCCCTTAAGTAAACACTTCAGCAAATCTCCTCACTAACGTAATGTACTTGCAATAACCCTTATCCCTGAGTGGCTTCCGGGCCTTGATAAGTGGTGATCACTGTGTAAAAAAAAAAAAAAAAAAAATATGCAAGATAGAGCAAATAAATTAAATTGTAATTCAATGAATTTCAAAAAACTCTCATTGAAATGAAATGAAGTTGTTGAGTTTCATATCAAGGAATTTTTATTATTCTAAGCAAGACAAAGAATGTTTTAGAAAATTAATCTCCTTAACCTATAGGGGTTCGATGTCTACCATCTCATCAGAGGAGAGAAAATATATATATATATATATATATATATATATATATATATATATATATATATATACAGGGTGTCCACAAAGTCTGGCTACATAATGTAGCCAGACTTTGTGGAAGCATCCTGTAGATTATGTAGCCAGACTTTGTGGGCACCCTGTATATATATATATATATATGCACACATACACACACACGCATGCATGTATATATATATACAGTGATGATCATATTTATTGGCACGGTAAAATAAAAGTTAAATTTTGTCTAATAAATTCTAAAAAAGGGATTAAATTAAAGAAAATAACAAAGTATATTATGTATTTTTAACTGGCCTTTCCGATGCAGCAATCGGATTTTAGAAAAAATAAATAACAAAGGAACAACAAACATAATTGCAAAAAACCCTTGTTCAAAATTATTGGCACGATTTATTTAATAATCAATTGTATAGCCTTTGGCCTTGATTACCTTCCTCGGTCGCTTTTCATAGTTTACAACCAAGTTGTTGCACTCTTCAGTAGTAATTTTAGCCCACTCTTCCTGACAATAATCCTCCAATTGAATAAGATTCTTAGGCTTCCTTTGCATTACCCTCAATTTTAATGTTCTCCATAAATTTTCAATTGGATTAAGGTCTGGGCTTTGTGATGGCCACTCCAAAACATTAATATGATTGTCCTCAAGCCATTTCTTAGTCAGTTTAGCCGAATGCTTTGGGTCATTATCTTGCATGAACCACCAACGACGACCAAGTGAGAGCTCTTTAGCAGAGTCTTTCAGGTTTTCATCCAATATTTTAACATAATCTTCCTTTTTTATGCTACCTGTGACCTTAACAAGTCGCCCTGGTCCAGAGGCAGCAAAGGATCCCCAAAACATCAAACTGCCTCCACCGTGCTTCACTGTGGGTATGGTGTTCTTAGGCAGGAAAGCTTCGCCAGATTTTCTGTAAATATAAGACACTTTATTATGGCCAAATAACTCTATTTTCGTTTCGTCAGTCCATAGAACACGTTTCCAGAATGCAACATCTTTATCAATATGACGTTTTGCAAAGGCTAGCCTTGCTTTCAGGTGCATAGGCTTCAATAAGGGAGTCTTTCTCGGACGACATGCTTTTAAACCAGCTCTCTTCAAAACTCTACCAACTGTATGTCGAGATACATTCACTCCAGAGGTGCTCTGTTCATCAACAATCTCCCCAACAGAGATCCTTGGGTTTTGTTTTACTTGTCGAACAATTTTCCGTTCATCTCTTGGGGAAAGAATCCTTTTTCTCCCTCTACCCTCTAAACTCATAACGTGGCCTTGCGATTTGAACTTGTTTATTATGGCTCTAACAGTGAATTTGGGAAGGTTTAGCTTCTTTGAAATCTTATCATAGCCCTCCCCATTGGTATGGCATGCTACAACAAGCTTCCTGACGTCTTCGCTGTGTTCCTTAGTTTTAACCATGGCGATTGAAAATTATAATTTAGTCACTTATAATAGTTTAAATAAATCGCTATCTAAAAATTATCTGAAAAAAAATATTCACTGAATTAGCGTTAAACAAGCATAATATGGCTATAAAAAAGTTCAGAAAGCACGTAAACCGGAAATTGATTGATATTATACTGATACTAAAAGAAAAACAAAGCCGTGCCAATAATTTTGAACAAGGGTTTTTTGCAATTATGTTTGTTGTTCCTTTGTTATTTATTTTTTCTAAAATCCGATTGCTGCATCGGAAAGGCCAGTTAAAAATACATAATATACTTTGTTATTTTCTTTAATTTAATCCCTTTTTTAGAATTTATTAGACAAAATTAAACTTTTATTTTACCGTGCCAATAAATATGATCATCACTGTATATATATATATATATATATATATATATATATATATATATATATATATATATATATATATATATATATATACAGGGTGCCCACAAAGTCTAGCTACATAATCTACAGGATACTTCCCCAAAGTCTGGCTACATAATGTGGACACCCTGTATATACATAATTATGTAAATATTACAAAACATAATTGCAACTACTCTTGTGATTTTTTTTGGATTTTTGTAATCATGCCCAAATTCACCTTTTCTTTTTGAAGTTAATCAGTTCTTATTCTTCTGATGAGTCAGGGTGGAAAATATTCAAAAATTGACATCATAATTATATAATTGTTTCTACGCTACAAAACAGGTGCTGTCAAGAATTGACATTTTAACATGCTGAAAGAAATAAACGGTAAGAAATAAACAGTCTTGGAATTTGGAACATAGACTTTTTGTCGTTTTATTTAAATAGAGAGATAAATAGATAGCCCCTCTATTTTGAAACATTGTGAATCGGTAATTATTTTGAGTTTGGGTTTTAAATACAAAATAATCTATAATAAAACCCGGTTCTCCAACTTCCAACGTAGACCCCTACTACCATGTCTCCTTCTCCAACATCAGGGGTCTACGTTCTAACCTTCCAGAGGTTGAAACCCAATTACAGGAGACTAAACCAGACCTTTTATTTTTAAGTGAAACTGGCATTGGACAGGCTATTTCCCTTGATGAGTTTGCAATTACAGGATACTCTAACTTAACTTCTAAATCTGACCCCCAAGATCGCCATGGGCATGGAATATGTGCCTATATTAAAGATAGCTTTCCATGTGGGAGGGACATCTCCAGGGAAGATCCTAACTTACCTTATATGTGCTTCCGGGTTGCTTTAGCTCACACTACTGCATTTATATTTACTCTCTATCGCCCCCACAACAGCGGAGTTACTATCTTTCAAAGCATATCTGAGAAAATTGACCAAGTCCTTTCTACTTATCCTTCAGCTAACATTCATGTATGTGGAGACTTCAATGTTCACAACGTCGAATGGTTGACCCACTCAAACAAGACCGATGATGAGGGGAGGTTCTGTCATGATTTCTCCATTGCCTATGACCTCACTCAGATTGTTCAGGAACCTACCCGTGTGCCCGATAATGACGGCCAGTATGCGAGCCTACTAGACCTTTTTCTCACAACTTGCCCTGAACTATGTTCAGTTTCTGTTCTGTCGCCTCTTGGATCTTCCGACCACTCTGTTGTATCAATTAAGATAAAAATGAAATGTAATAAGTCCCCAGACGTACCTCTTCATCGTACAGTATATCGATACACTAAGGCTGACTGGGATAGCTTCCGTACATTTATATCTGATCTACCTCTGCATTCCATGTTTAAAAAGGATGTGTCCTCTATAGTATTAGACCTAACTGAATGGTTAATTGTAGGTATTGACCATTTCATACCCTCTAAAAAGTTTCAGCAAAAACCTAACAGCCAGCCATGGTTCTCTCCAGAATGTGCTGCTGCCATTGCGCACAGAAATCACTTTTTCCACTGCTTCAAACGTAATAGATGTATGGAAACTAAAGCCGTTTTCAGGACTGCCAGCAACCATTGTAAGAAAGTAATAAGGAACGCAAGAGAGTTGTATGCTCAATCTGTTAAGTCCAAAGTAGCTGAGCAGCGGCTTGGTTCCCACCAGTTTTGGCAAATAGCAAACAGAATCCTGAACAGAAGCGTGTGCTCCATCCCAACTATTATCAATGGATCTGAGGTAATCTCGTCAGCATCAGACAAAGCCAAACTCTTTGTCAAGAACTTTGCAGCTAATTCTACCCTTTGCGACCAAGACCGCCAACCCCCAATATTTCCTCTTGTATCAGAAAACACGCTATGTGATATACGTATATCTGTACGTGATGTTGCCAAGCTAATCAAAAACCTTGATTCCAGTAAAGCAACTGGCCCTGATGGTATTCCAATTATAGTACTCAAAAAACTTCAACCTGAACTAGCGCCCATACTTACAAAACTGTTTAAACGTTGTCTTAAGGAGAATAGTTTCCCATCTCCCTGGAAAATCTCATCAGTATGCCCTGTATTTAAGAATTCAGGTGATCGCTCATCCCCCTCTCAGTACAGGCCAATAAGTCTCCTGTGCGTCATGAGTAAGTTGCTAGAATCTGTATTAAATACAGAAGTAATCAAACATCTCAACAAAAATAACCTTCTTAGTGACACTCAATATGGTTTCCGTTCTGCTAGATCTACAGCAGATGTCCTTACAGTTATATCGCATAGGATTAGCAAATCTCTCGACGGTGGCAATCTTTCTAGGGCAATTGCTCTTGACATATCTAAAGCCTTTGATAGGGTATGGCATAAAGGTTTACTTCATAAGATCGCTAGCTATGGTATAGCTGGAAAAGTCTTCTCAATTATTAAATCATTTCTTTCTGATAGATTCATAAGAGTAGTAGTTGAGGGGCAAAAATCAGAAGCTCACAATATTAATGCCGGTGTCCCTCAGGGATCCATCCTGGGCCCAACTCTTTTCCTGATCTACATTAATGATCTTCCAAATCATATCCTTACATCATTTGTAGACATTTATGCTGACGACACTACCATTTATGGTACCACATCTAAGACAGTAAACAAGCAAGTTCTCTCCAATTCTCTCTCCTCTGATCTTGAGCACGTAGTACAATGGGGAAAGGAGTGGCTGGTTACTTTTAATGCATCTAAAACCAAGCTTCTCTCTTTACATCATCAACATTCTAATCCACATTTGTCATCAATTGAAATGAATGGCTCTCGTCTTCAGGAGGCCTCAAGTTTTGACAAGCTTCTGGGCTTGACCATTACTCCTGATCTTAAATGGAACACGTATATCAAATCTGTTGCCAAGGCCGCTGGAAAAATGGTGGGATCTTTCTATCGATCCAGTAGATATCTCACTGCTGATGCTATTCTCTATCTATATAAGAGCCAGGTACGTCCAAGGATGGAATACTGTTGCCACATCTGGGCAGGAGCTGCTAGAAAGAACTTGTCCTGCCTTGATAGAGTTCAAAATAGACTTCGTAGCCTCGTAGGAGATGTCCTTTTCTCCTCCTTGCAACCTCTATCTCACAGAAGAGATGTTGCGAGTTTGTCTCTGATGTATCGTTATTTTCATGGAAAGTGTTCAACTGAGCTTCAATCTATGGTCCCCCCTCGCCAAACTTTCACAAGAAACACTCGTCTAGCTGTAAACACTATCAATAATTTCCCCCACTCTTTATCTGTGCCTAAACCTAAACGTAGATTCCATGAACAAAGCTTCTTTCTTAGAACTGCACGCCTGTGGAATTGTCTTCCGTTTTCCTGCTTTCCGGCTGACTACAATATGGTTTTGTTCAAGTCTAAAGTAAATAAGTTCTTGATGAGCCGTTCCATATAAGTTATTAAATTTACCAAATTTTCATTACTAATGATTACTATATTGACCAACTTCTACTGTACACTCTTTAACCCTTATCCTTGAGTGGCCTCTGGGCCTTGATAATGTGGTGATGCCTTTGTAAAAAAAAAAAAAAAAAAAAAAAAAAAAATATATATATATATATATATATATATATATATATATATATATATATATATAAATGGAATTGTAGAAGGTGGTGCAATGCAGAAGTAACGGAAAGACACAGGCTGAAGCAGGTGAGAAATTTATTAATACAACTTATAAATACATGTGTACATATTCATATATCATATACGCAGTATATTTATATTTGCAAAGTGGTTACCTGGGAAAGTCGGTCTGGTGGTATGTCCGTGTAATATAATATTTTGAGAAAGATCTCTTCGTCAGATATTTACTTGACTTTGACAAACGTGTTGTTGTAAGCAGTAACTATACCGCAGCAAATCATAAAATAAGAATTGAGAAAAAAAAACAAACCCTAACCATATACTACCCACAAGTCCCGAGCAATGAAAAGGACATCTCCCATGAGGCCACAAAGTCTATTTTGACCCCTATCAAGGCAGGACAAGTCTTTTCTAGCAGCTCCTGCCCAGATGTGGCAACGGTATTCCATCCTTGGACGTACCTGGCTCTTATATAGATAGAGAATTGCATCAGCAGGGAGATATCTACTGGATCGATAGAAGTATCCGACCATTTTTCCAGCGGCCTTGGCAACAGATTTGAGTTACGTATTCCATTTAAGATCAAGAGTACAGGTCAAGCCCAGAAGCTTGTCAAAACTTGAGGCCTCCTCAAGACGAGAGCCATTCATTTTAATTGATGCCAGATGGGGATCAGAATGTTGATGATGTAAAGATAGAAGCTTGGTTTTACATGCATTAAAAATAACCAGCCACTCCTTTCCCCATTGTACAACGTGATCAAGATCAGAGGAGAGAGAATCGGAGAGAACTTGGTCATTTACTGTCTTAGATGTGCTACCATAGATGGTAGTGTCGTCAGCAAAAATGTCTACGAATGATGTAAGGATGTGATTTGGAAGATCATTAATGTAGATTAGGAAAAGAGTTGGGCCCAGGATGGACCCCTGAGGGACTCCAGCATTAATACTGTGAGCTTCTGATTTTTTCCCATCAACTACTACTCTTATGAACCTGTCAGAGAGAAATGATTTAATAATTGAGAAGACATTTCCAGCTATACCATAGCTGGAGATCTTGTGAAGTAAACCTTTATGCTATAACCTATCAAAGGCCTTTGATATGTCAAGAGCAATTGCCCTAGAAAGGTCGCCTCTGTCGAGACATTTGCTAATCCTATAAGATATAACTCATAATATAAATCTCACCTGTCTGTTTAAATGTATGTATCTATGTTTGTATGTCTGCCTAAAACTTTTGACAAAGGTAACAGATTTTCAGAAGCATTTTGAAGCTCGACCCTTCAGACGCCAAATAGCGAAAAATTGATCAAAAACATTAATTCTTCACCCTCAACTAGGCACTTTTCTACAAGGAGGGGTCGTTTTTTTTGCTGATATTTTCGAAAGGTATCCCCTCTATTCAATTGACTAACTTTAATTTAAATCTTCGCCACTTCTAGTTTTATGATGAACACAATGGCAAAGACGTCACATTTTTTTTCTAGTTCTTTTCCTCCTTCATGGTACGGATTTGAGCCTGCCTGCCTACTACCACTTTTTTTTTTGTTGCTCAGATCACACCTCCAAACACCCGGGCAACACTGGGCACCCAATTGAGTGTAAGCAAATTTAATCGTCTATCGAATTTTCCTGAGTCTCTAATCAAAACAGTAAGAAGCGAGCATGCAAAAAGGAGCCCCCCCCCAAAAAAAAGCTCAATATGAAATAATGAGGAGGTCGGAAGCAGAAATATAGTTTATATATTTTTTCTTTTCTATGGGCTTTATTTATCCTTTTTTGTATGTATAAAAACAAATAAACAAACAAACCAAAAAATTACCCAGGATTGAAAGTGGCAAAAGAAAAGAGTTTATTGATGATGGGAAAGAAAGAGTGGTTGCCATTAATTCCCGAGGAAAAAAGGGGAGGGTTTAGTTCCGAGATGGAGTCAATAGTTTGTTTAATTGCCCATCCGCATGGTAAACTCCGGCCAAGTATCTGTCAGATTGCAATAACACAAAAGTCTTTTTAGTGGGAGTGGGGAGGGGGTTTAGAGGAGGAGAAATTCACAAACCTGTTTCTCAAGCGAATCCAAATCGAGGATCCATTTCGGGGTAATATGTTACCGCACATAAAATTTCTTTTATTTTTTTCCTTTTTTTTTTAGTTTCATTACCTTCTTTGTTATTTTTCCTTTCGGAGTCCAGTAAAAAAAAAGGGAGAAACATTTGTCGCTCTTCATGGCTAACTCAGATTCAACCGTATAATGTTATAAGGTATCATTCGCTTTTTCACCTCTCACTCTATGAGCCAAGAAAACAAGAACATTGCCTTCCCTTACCGAAGCACGAATCCTGATTGCCTCTCTTTCTTTTTTCCTCCTTTCCGCTTCTCGGTTGTTGCTGTTCGTGTTCCCTACAGCCTTTGCATGGCCTCGCATGGATTCTAAAAATAACCTGATCTCAGCCGTATCACAGTCGTAGCCGCTCTGCCATGGACTTACGCCCACTGTTTGACTTGCGCCCACCCTAGGGTCTCACTTTTCTTTTCCTCAGCCTTTAGACCATGACAGAATCCAGAAGTAGTAAATATCATCATTTAATAATGAATATGAATTTAATTTAAAAATCTATATAGTGTTGGTAATTATTAGTAACGATACACAGTAATAAAGAAAATGAAAGAATATAAAAATGATAAAATATTAATATGAGTCCAAATGATAGGGGTAATTTCTATAGTAAAACAAAAGATGTTGCTATATCAATATGACATTGTATTGATATTGAAAAGAATAAAAGTTATATATATATATATATATATATATATATATATATATATATATAAGGAATAAAAAAGTAATAGAAGTATAAGTTATTAAAAATATAATGATACGATAATAAAAACAATAGAAATGCATTAATAAAACCATAAAATAATAAGAAATCATGGAATAATGAAATAATAAAAAAAATGATAAAGTATTAAAAGGTAAAATAATGAAATAACCAGAATAACAAATAGTTAAAGTGATAAGGGGATATGCAAATATAAGATATGTATAAAAAAAACAGTGAGTATGAGTTTGATGAAAATAAGATGAACACGCTTCTAAGATTGTATAAACAGGTGATGGTGTTACTAGCTGAAGACCGAGATTGCCCATGTAAGGCTAGAGAAAAAGAAAACATTTTGCAACACAACAATGCCAGGCCACACACAAATTTGAAGACTGTGAAATGAGTGACAAATTTTCACCCACAGTATAGTTCTAATCTGGCGCCAACAGATTTCTACTTGTTTGAATCTTTGAAGGACACATTATGTGGGCAGCATTTCCCCGACAGCAACACCATAATTGCAGCAGTGAAAACATGAACCGCTTCGACAGGTGCTAACTTTTACAACAACAAATTCTCTTCAGTGCAATGTAGACTACAATGTATTGTGAACTAAGTCACTACAAGAAGGCATGTGAAGCTTCCTCCCAGTACACTGAGGGGGGAGGGTCTCTAACTAGAGCAGGCAATTAATCGATTTGATTAAAAAGTGAGCAATTTCACCAATTTTGATGACAATAAAAGTATAGGAGGGTGGAACATTTGTTGATCTCCATTCAATCCCAGACAACATCGAGTATGTCTTCTAGTATATATATATATATATATATATATATATATATATATATATATATATATATATATATATATAGAGAGAGAGAGAGAGAGAGAGAGAGAGAGAGAGAGATTAGCGAGTTACATTCCATTGACCAGAATCGGCTGACAATTCTTGTTTATTTTTTATTATTTTTATTTTCAAATGCTTATATTCTTTCGTTCTATGAGACATTTAATTGTTCATTCATTGATTTCAGTGGATCTTTCTCCAAAGAGATGAATCACAAGCTTCCCCAATTTTGCAACCAGAGTGGACCCCAGATATCGGTAAGACATTTTTATTTGTCTTGTAATAATCGTTTTGTTTTTTTATAAATGATTCACCACTTATGAAGGCCAAAAGCCACTCGACAAGAGTGGGATTTTCAAATTGAATGATGGAACAGTACTATGAAAGGATTGTGAACTATGATTGACCAGACATGTTAAAAGTTGATTTAGAAAAGTGCATTATGTCAAATTGATGGTTGAATATGGTTAAATTTAAACTCATTTTTGCATTAAATAATTCCTATGTATGTATCGAATGAATATCATAATACTTAGTTCACTGCAACTTATAACAAAGTTCTATACAAAATTTCAGGTAAATCGGCCCATTAGTTTCAGAAAAAAGTTCTAGAGTAAATATGGTATTGTGGTGATTAATTACTATCAATCCCTATTAACCCCTAATCATGTATTGAATGGATAGCATTATTTTATGTTTGCTGCACCAAGTAATTGTTAAATGCACAGACACATACACTAAGAGAATATAATATAGATGTAGGTTAATTAAAAACCTTTGTTATTTATTTATGAAGTAAATAAAGAAAACGCACCTATCTTCTTTAATCTTCATATGGGAAGTTCTATCAACAGGTGACAAAACAAATCAATTAACAGCATAACATTTTTTTAGCCTTTACACATGTAGAAAGACATGTCTGTTTATTCGCATAATAACTGCTGTCCGAGCTCAAGACTTCAAATTTACCCCTGTTTAATAAAGAACAATTTGGGTAGCAAAATGCATTAACAGTGGAAAATAGAAAAAAAAACATGGGAATCTTTATGACTGTACAGAATTTCATGGCTAACAGAATTAGAGCAAACCACTGCTGTTCATTAAATAAAGAATCCGTTTGGAATTTCTTATAGATTCCTGAGTTTGACATGAAGATTCTCGAGTTAAACAAGATGCACCTGAAGCAGGTCAGAGGTTTCATTGGCTGAAGTGCTGTTAGATCACAATTTGCGCAAAAGTTCTGATTTATCAGGTGCTTGTTCAGCCACAGGATCTGAGTGATGAAAGCTGCAAATCTCAAAAGCTGGGTAGTGTTTGACCTATACTACCTTCGTCAAATTCTGTGGGTCTACTGGTACGTTTTGTCTCCAAGATCCAAATCAAGATGCAATGAAGGACCGTCCCCTTTAATCAAACACTTTAAAAGAGAAGATTTTGTTGGTTCAGCCACACGTTGCAACTCAGGAAAGTTTATCCACAAAACAATAGCTCTAGAACTACTCCAAGATTGATGAAGATGCTGGAAGGCCAGCTGAAAAATGTAGTTATACATTATCAAAGCTGATGCTGAACCTGGTTTCGGTCCCTAGTGTAGCGACTCGCTACAAATATTAAAAGTGGTTGTACAAGGAACATTTCAGTTGCACATACAGCTGCTGTCTACACCCACACAATTTTTGCAATCATAAAAACTAAAACTCTGTTTCTTTATGCAGGCGTATTTCATCGCAAGATGTTGTGGTTAACCTGTACGGATAGGGTCCTGACTCATTTTGAATTTAGGGAAAAGCCGTCTGACGTAAGCGGTGTCGAGGCAGAAAATTACCCTAACCCTAAAACCCCTTCAGCATGGATTTGACAAGCATGAGCAAATTCTAGAGTTGTTACAATGAGGCAAAAATTTTCTCATGAGAAAATAACATCTTACGAAAAGAAGGACCTATTTGTGTCATTTGTCAAAGACAAATGAGGGAAGTAAAAAGGAACAAAAATTATTGTTGGAGGTGCCCTTCACATGAAGAAATTATTACCAACCCCAACAAAATTAAGGGGCCTGGAATAATTGTGGCGATAGATGAAATGCAGTGTCATAACAAAAAGAAAATACAACCGAGGGCGCATGATACGACAGAAGTTTTTTGTTTTTGTTAAAATTCTAATTATTTGAACTGTTGAATTAAAAAAAATTCGGTATACCAAAAATTCTAATTATTTGCGGAATTTATAAGGGGGAAAAAAATAATTATTTGAACTGTTTATTTTTTTTTAATTCTAATTATTTGAACTGTGAAAATAAAAAAAAATTCTAATTATTTGAACTGTTTTTTTTCTTAAGTTAACAACGCGGCACTTTATTGAAGGGGTAATTTTTCGCCTAGACACCGCTCACGTCAGACGATTTTTCTCCAAACTCAGAATGAGGCGGGACGTCGAGACCCTATCCGTATAGGTTAACCGATGTTGTTTTTTCATCATATCGGATTTAAAAGAAAGTGAATTTCAAAAATATTTTTTGACAGCTTTTGTGGAGCCGATTTGAAATCTATAAAAAGGGCACTTTGCACCAAAACCAGTCAGTCGAACTCGAACCAGTATGCTGTAATCACTGACTCTGTCTGGTCCGACGTTAAACAACCAACATCGTTTTGCATGCGTCACGCATCTCAATTCTCCACATGGAAGTACCAGATCAGCAAGAATTAATACTTACCCTTCTTGTTTCATTTGCCTCAGTCAGACCAAGATTTCTGTCCCTTTATTTTGCTTTACACATTTAATTCAGAACCTATGAGACTAAATACATTTACATATATAGAGTCCTAGCGACCATACAAGACGTTACAAACATTAACTTTATTGCTAAAATATTCCTTTCCTGAACATTTAACATTTTTACAAACTCTGAACAGCTTAGTCATTATCATCTTGACTCTCATGCTGAATCACCATGTGCACACACAAAAATATATCAACACCATAACGTCATTCTTTCTTCTTGCTATGTTAAATCTATTATTAATTTTTGTATTCGATCTTTGTTAGGATAACTGATTTTGACACTTCTTTTTTGATATTTTGATTGCATCGAGGGACTAGAAAAAAATACCATTAACATCGGAACATCAGCGATAATTGCCGACTTAAATGCTGATTGGAATAACTGTGATGATACGCTTGGTTGATTGGATCCCTATTCGCAACACTATGTAGCAGCCTCAACAGACAGGCAGAGACTACTTCTTACAACTTTGAGATTTCAAATCCATTTCTCCATGGCTTATCCAATCACAAGCCAGCTCTCAATCATGTGACAGAGTATATAAAAGGCGAAATCTGAGACCATTAATTGCCTGCTGGTCTGCCCAACAGCAAACTTTGCCTGGGGTTGAAGCTCCAAGCTGGATGTGAGTACTATGAGCGAGCTAGGGCTCTCTTCTAACTTACATTTATTTCCACGTGCGGTACATTAGCGAACATTCTTTGTCATGCTAAAGAAAGTGCAACTCACACTCACGCATGACAACACGTCAACACACTGAAGGCTTTGCCCTTTCTTTCTCTTTTAACCGGTTTCCTTTGCCCCGGCTACAACTAGCTATAAACACGTGTGGACTGAACTGTTCTCTTCTTCAACCAGCCGGCATGATATTAAATCTATCTTTAAGCACATTGAACACTTTTCTCTCTCTTTCAATGAACTCTCATACTAATACGTTTCTCTCTTCAACTATCGAAGCTACTAACGAAGATGACAAATAAAGTTGTTTATTAAACGTTAAAATGAAACTCCATTTCGTCGTTCACTTATTTCTATTAACTGGTAAACCTGACGCGATATGAACACGCAACCTTATTTCATTGTTTCATTTTCTATAACTAGTACTAAATACTGTAGTATTTGTTGCTGGTCCCAAGACTAGCTGTTCATCATTGTCTTGGCTTATTCAGAATGCTGTGTGTTCTATGGGAAAAGCCAGCTCAATCTATCCTGAATGCTCCCTTAAGTAAAGATGAGAAAAGTAGTTTGAATGATTCTCATAAAACAAAATCTGATTTTTTGTTTTGTTATGAATTTTTTATTTCCATAATATCTTTTGGACAAATTTTCTGAGTGGAATTTAAATATTTTTGTTTACGTTCCTTTTCTTTTTTCTCAGAACCTTGTTGCGCCTCGATTGATAATTGGGCACCATCATATTGCATCAGCCCAGATGAGATTGTGGATGACCAATCATTAATAGAATTGGTCGAAGAGATGCAAGTGTCACGTTCGGAAGGTTTCAGGTAAATGAAAACTTCAAAAACTTGAAAACCCTCCTTCTCCTCCTCATTATCATCATAATCAGTTTAACATCTGTTTTACATGCTGTCTTTGACAGCTTTAAGAAAATGATTACAAAACTAACCTGTCTTTGGTTAGTTTTTATTTAACCCTCTTTCTGAAAAATCCATTCTTATCACTTGCTTGCATGTTTGGGGAAATATTAAATATTTTGTAATTCATATGCAAAACTAGGAAAACAAATGACTATGATTGCAACATTTTTCTGGATGATGGATGATCTCCTTAATGTGTGACCTAAAGGGCAAATTTCACATAGCCCACTACACAATTCAGGTCATTATCTTTCCAACGAGCCTTCATTTGTTAAATTCTGATCAATAGTTGCTGAGATTTGGAACTTATAAAATTACCAAAAAAGGAAATTTCTGTAGGAATATATTTTCTTATAATATATACAAATCCCTATTTAAGAAGCTCAATGTAATTACAGAGCAATATAGAGATTAAATGACAAAAAACTATGTTCCAAAATTCATGACGTTTACCATCTTATAATTTATTCCTTTAATTCAGTTGACTCATACAATTCTTGACAGTATCTGTTTCATAGTGCAAAATCAATCACTTAATTATCATATCAATCAGTGAATGTATTATGCCTTTAACTCATCAGAAGAAATAGCAACAATCAATCCATGAAAAGGAAATGAAGTGTGATTTGACATGATTAAAATCTGAAAATTAGAAGAGAAGCTGTAAATACCTTTAATATGTTTCCATTACGCCATTTTGAATTTTATCAAAGTCATTAAACCCAACTATTTGTACTAACAATCTACATTAATTTATGAATTTTCTACCAAAATGTTCTATTTAATAATTAGTAAATTTATTAATTTTAATTTATGTATACATACTTATGAAAATAACATCAATAATTATAAGCTATTATACATGTTTGCATATACGGAACTAAACTAAGCTACAAAAAAAACAAAAAAAAAAAACGATTGATCTTTACGGTTATCATAAATAATCGATTGATTTGAATTGAAAACCATACATAATTCAGTTCTGTTGACTATTATAATCAAGCTTATTATCATTACAGTTATATTTATTAGAATCATTCAATTCAAAACCTATACTTATGTTAGGTTAAGTTTAAAAATTGACTATTTTTAACCTGCTTAGTTATATGTTTCCACTACTAGAATCAGATTAATGATCAGATAGCTTCATCAGACTTTGCAGATTTAAATATTTATTATAAGGAAGAAGAGATAAAAAAGTACAAATTTAAATCAGACGTGGGGGTGAAATTAACGTTGTGTTAAAGATAGTTTCTCATGAAAGATTAAGATATGTCCTGATACAATTGAACTGAATCGTGTCCCATTCTTCCTCTTGTGAAAAAGATGAATAAATTCATTCACATCATGAACAAAAACAATGTTTTTCTTTCCAATCTTTCTCCAAAATAATTCTTTCTTTTTTCTTATTTGTTGGACTTCAATTATTAATCTTTTTCTAAACATGGCTTTGAGTTGAGATGTTTTCATCCAGATTTTTAATTTATGTCTTCTCCTTCCACCTATTAATATATCTTCTTATAAAGAGCAAATGTCTGTGTGTATCTGTGTTTCTACATCCAGCTAAAAGTAAAAAAATACAAAATAGACCACCATCAAGTTGGTATTGTCTGAAAGGGCAGTGTCTCAGAAGTATAATACACTCCTGATCAAAAATTTAAGACCACTTGAAAATCTTAAAGAAAACTTTTTTGTAAGGATAGATTTTAAACTCCTCCCACTTAAAGTTACCAATACTACGATCTAAAAGGTTATGGAAACAAAAAGCTACATTCCAAAGATTTAGTTCAGAAATTTACATTTTACACTTGACCAAAATTATAAAACCAGGGGTATAAATTGTTTTAGTTCAGTTACAGATTAGCAATCACTGTGTAAAGTTGAGACCGTGCATAAAGCAAGAAAACTTACCGAAGTTGAGTCTGCTCAAATTCTAGATTTCTATAAGCAAGGTTTGTCACAGCGGGCGATCGCAGCTAAGGTGAATTGCAGTAAGACTGTGATTTGCAACTTTTTAAAGTACAGTGAAAATTATTGAAAAGCAAAATCCATTGATAGACATCCAGCATTGAGTAGGAGAATAAGACAGGTTGTTGTGAAAGACATGAGACTTTTTTCTAGTCAAATTAAGGAAGTCACAGATACTAATTGCAGTCTAGTAACAGACGAAACTTACGACAAAAGGCATGGTAAATAAAAAGCATAAACAAATTCCTCACCGGCTTCCACATCACAAGGTGAACTGCTAATGGTTTGGTCATGAATGTTGAAAAGTGGAAGAAAGTCCTATTTTCTGACGAGAAAAAATTCAATCTAGCTGGTCGTGATGGCTTCCAACAATATTAGCATAACAAAAACATGCTTCCAGAAATTTTCTCATAGTGGTAGAGGGTTCCTAATAATATAGGGTGCTTTTTCTTACAGAGGTGGTGCAGGGTCGTCAGACAGCAGCCAGTTATGTTACCATGCTACAAAAAGCATCATTGATGATGGAGGGTCGTTGTTTGTGTGTGGTTGGATAGTTATTCCAACAGGATAATGCTGCAATCCATGCTGCACGACAGACCTTGACCTCTTTGCAAGAAAATGGGGTTCATCTCTTGGGACATGCTCACTGGGCTTGAACCCAATTGAAAATGTTTAGGGATCATTGGCAAGAGATGTTTATTGAAATGGCAAACAATATTCACTAAAAACTGAACTTCATGAAGCCATTTCCAGAAGCTGGAGCAGCATCCCCTACACTTTAATGAAAATGCTTATTTCTAGAATGCTCCCCAAAACTTTGAAGTCATAAAAACCAACGAAGGTAGAACTCATTATGAAATTTGGTTGTTAAATATTTGCATAATTTTGTACAATTTTGTAGAATTTATACAGCTGGTCTTATAATTTTGATCAAGTCTAAAATGCCTCATTTGATAAAAATGTAAATTTCTGAATTAAATGTTTGGAACATAGCTTTATTTCCATAACCTTTTAGATGGGAAGGGTTTAAAATCTATCCTAAAAAAAAAAAAAAAGGTTTCTCTTTAAAGATTTTCAAGTGGTCTTAAATTTTTTATTAGGAAGGAATACTGCTGCCACATCTGAGCAGGAGCTGCTAAAAACAGCCTATCCTGCCTTGACAGAGTACAAAATAGACTTTGTGTCTTAGTAGGGGATGCCCTTTTCTCTTCCCTGCAACCTCTCTCCCACAGAAGAGACATTGCGAGCCTGTCTTTGTTTTACCGTTATTTCCATAGCAAGTGCTCGTCTGAGCTCTAATCTCTACCCTCCCCCTTGCCAATCTTTCATGAAAAACACCCGTCTAGCTGAAACCACTGTCAATAATTTTCCCCACTCTTTATCTGTGTCTAAATCAAAACATAGATTCCATGAACAAAGCTTCTTTCTTAGAAGTGCACGCCTGTGGAACTCTGTTCCATTTGCCTGTTTCCCACCTGACTACAACTTGGATGTCTTCAAGTCCAACATAAACAAATTCTTGATAAACCGCCCCCTTAAGTAAGACACTTTATCAAATCTCCAATACTAACGATTACCGTCATATTATCCCATTGATTACTGTACACGCAATAACCCTTATCCCCGAGTGGCTTCTGGGCCTTGATAAGTGGTGACTACCATGTAAAAAAAAAAAAAAAAAAAAGAAGGAATGTATCTAAAATCCAGAAAAAATAAATAATTTTTTGTACTAGAAATGTCACAGAATGTGGAGGGGATTCAGGTAAAATCACACCTTTGCTGATGCTATCTGTTTTGTGCTTCTCTTACGTTTAATCATTTTAATTTGTAACCTCCTTTACATAACTAGGATTTGGCATAATATATTAGATCACAGACTCACAACATTAAATTTTTATGTTTGATCTCAGCTGATGGTCATTTTTTTTTTTAATTGCTGTAAAGCTATAAATATTATAATTAGCAACATATTTTTAATATTTTTATTATTGTTCTTCTGTGGTTTACAGAACGCCGTGAAATAAACACTGACAAACTTAGTATGCATTAAAAAGCTGTTGTAATGGACCAAAGAGGCGATTTTTTTGTTACTTCAGACAAAATTTATCCTTGGATCATTAACTGTTATCAAGAAGTAAACATATGTTTAAACACAATTTCACCCGGGATTATTTTATATTTTTATTACATAACATTTTATATGCAAAAGTTATGCAAATCAAAAATACTGTTTAAAATTCGTAACCGTTTAAGCACATCGGTAGGAATTAATTAGCCTTCATGCTTCTACATGATTTGAACAGATAAGTTTGGTTCTCCACGTGTAATGTTATGTATATAAACAATAAACTGCCCCTTGTCTGTGTAACTCTCCTTGTAGAGGTACACTTCCCCTGGTTGGGGTAACTCACTTTGGAGGGGAGAGTGCAGCTTCCGGCATGACTGGCAATAAAGTATATTTGATGAGGATCTACTACTTGGACTACTAAACATGTGAAATATACCAACCAAAGGTCTCAGTACTAGCCCAGCACAAAGGCTACTAAGCCCAACCACAGAGGCCTTTGCTAAGTCTAGCTACGTTTACTTGCATCATGAGGTGCAAAAGAAAGAAGATAAAAAGCTGAGGCAACAAAGCAAAGGCAGAGAACTGAGCCAACTTTACGTGGGCAGCAATATTGCGTCCAGCCTCTAAGACCTAATGCAAAAGAATTGAAGGAAGGCACGATAAGGAAAAGGTTGACTGGTTGGTCGTACAAAGTGGAAAATGCAAGTGGATAGTGATTTCATATGCCAAACATTACAAACAAAACACTCTTTCCTAAAACAACAACCAGGAGGCACCATTTACAACCACTCTGAGATAGAAAGTCTCACCCTAGACAATGAAACAAGCAAACACAATGAGATGGAAGTAGCAGCAGACCAACAAGAGCTAAACAAGGGATCAGTATCACCAATACAAACAAGATCAGACTGAGTCATAAAAAACCTACCAGATATTGTGGATGAATCCAACGACCTACTCCAATTTTAGCAAAGTACACCCCCCCCCAAATAATAATAAATAAATTTCAATTTCCTTGTTCCTATCCCCCATAAGGATGGAGATGCGTATAAACAATATACTGTTACTTGTCTGTGTAACTCTCCTTGTAGAGGTACACTTCCTCTACTGACTTCCATTGGTTGGGGTAACTCACCTTGGAAGGTAGAGTGCAACTTCCGGCATAACTGGCAATAAATTATATTTGATTTTTACGTAGCTCTGTGTCGTTTGTCCATTTTATACCAATGTCTACACACGTAACATGTAACAAAACTTTATAGTATTTACTTGCCTCCCCACGGTGCCAGATAGACAGCTGCTGGCCTGTTTGGAGACAGGAATGCTTTTGCATCATTAAACAGGGTTAAAATATTGTTTTCCTCAATTAATTCGGAATTTAGATTGTTTTTAGTTTTTTTGTTATTTTGTGTTTGATTCTCCCCATGTAGTATTTACTTGCCTCCCCACGAGGGCAGTTTGAAAAAATAAAATAAAAACAAAACATTGGAGACAATTTTTTTCATCGGGTATTGATTTAGCTGAAAGTTTATTTAAAGATCCGATTACTATTAAATACATTGTTTTTTGTTTTTTTTTAAATCGTAATTGCTTAAAACTGTTTTTTCTTTTGTAAGTAGGGTATTTATAATAAAATATTAATATTCACTCTGTGGAGGTCAACTGGGCCAGTTTATTTATTTTTTTTGGGGGGGGGGTCCGTTTCTTTCTATTTTTTTTTTAACAATGTATTTATGTATTAATTTGTATTATTATTTATGTATTAATTTGGTAAAATTGCTGAGTCATTTGGAATTTTCTGAAAATGAATGGTGAGGATGAGAAGAAAAGAAAATCTCCCAGGTATTATCTGCTCTTTTTATTTAAAAGAGCAGATAATGTGGTATCCATACTCTCAGGGATTACCAAAACCTTTTTTTTTTCTGTGGGAAGGGGAGAAACAAAGATGATGTGTACATTTTATTGTTACAAGACAATTCTCCAGGCATTATCTCCTTTTTTGTTTAAAAAATGTATTTACTTGCCTTTACCTAGTATTAAAATAATAATTATACCATAGCAAGTGTGTTTAAATGCAGCATTGCCCAGAGAAAGACTTTGTTATTTATATGATTAAATTAATTAGCCTTTGTGCTTCTACATCATTTGAACAGATTAGTTTGATTCTCCACATATAACAAAACTTTTTAGTATTTATTAGACAAAATCCATGGTATTGCCTGTGAGCCAAAATAGGAATAAAACATTATCATATATGGTAAGGAGTATAAGTTAGTCCAAAATGCTTAGTATCTTGGGCAGAGCAGGTATGTTTAAAAGCTGTGTCGTCTGAGAAAAACAATGTTACTATGTTTTGTTATTCAATTTTAAACAAGAAAATCTACGCTGCATTATTGAAGGTCAAAAGAGTACAATCTCATACCTGGTAAGTGGTAGAGAAATAGTAATAAAAAAAAGCTCAATATCTTTGATAGAACAAGTATGTTAAAAAGTGGTGTTGCCCAGGAAGAGCGACATCAATATTTTTTGTTATACTATTTTATCCAAGATAATCTACCCGGATTTGCCCAGAAGAAGAAATAATATATAGTCAACAAAAACTTATTTGTATCCCAATAATAGCAGGTGTATTCAAACATAACTTCATTTTCTTTTTTGTTTTTATATGGCCAGGGTAATGCTGTGTAGCGTTGCTAGTTATTATATAAAGATAATAAATTTTATCAAAAATTTGGGAGAAATACAAGCGAAATAGGTAAAAATATTCCTCATCTTATACAAGAGATGAATAAATTCAAAATCTCTCACAAATGTTTTTCGTTTTCTTTTATCTACAGAGAATCTCCTATTGATAAATCACCACCACAAGACATAATTATCGACCATGTTTCCCCTGTTCTCCAACTGGTTGAGGAACTGTGCCTATTACAGGAAAAATCTTCTCCACTTCAATCAGAAGCTACAGAACCTAAACATAAACAGGTAGACATTTTTATTATTAGAATCCTTATTGCTTAGACACCGGTTCTCAACCGGGGGCGAATCGCCCCCTAGTAAGCGAAAATCAAATTTTGGGGGGCGATTTTCAATCAATTTTATCTGTGAAAAATTTTGACATTTTTGCAAGTAAATTTTAAAAATTTTTTGAAATTATAAACGCGTAGCTAAACTATTAGTGCGAAACTTTGGTCACATGACCTATGAATTGCTCTCTTATAGAAATCCTATCTACAAAATAGCACGGCCCATATCCTGCATAAGTACCAAAACCACACACACACACACATTCATTCATTCATTCCATTACGTGAATTTACAAAAACAAAAACACAAAAAACAGTTAGCGTTAATCAAGTTTTCATTATTATAATTGTTGTAAAATACTTTATTTGCATTAAATTAGTTTTCATTTAAAAATAAAGTTTAATTATATAATATTTATTTGTTTATTAAAAGCTCAAAAAATTATATTGAGAAATAGAATATTGTTTTATGACCAAAAATTATAAGGGGGTCCACCAAGAAAAAAAAGAAGGGAAAAGGGGTCCATGGGTCAAAAAAGGTTGAGAACCGCTGGCTTAGACACAGAGTCAGCCCTACTTACTTCCAACCCTTTTCTCTCACTGATCATTTATATTTTGTATCCTTTAAAGTGTTGTTAGAAAAATATAGTCTTTTTAACAGTAACAACTTAGAAGCAAGCAGAGCTACTGGTGTTGCCCAGGAAGTAATAATTAACTTTTATCAATAACAATTTATTTCCTACTACTAGCATTTCAGCCTGGCATTGCTTGTACACTTTGGAGGTGTATGTTGAGCAAAAAAAAAAAAAAAGGTCAATTTTTTTAAAATTTGACCCCTATTATGACCCCTTAACATTTATTGTTTGGAGCTCAAATCAAGTTATTAAGTTAGATCCATGTTCAAGGAACCTATATCTAAACTTTCAAGTGTTTATACTCAAAATTGACAGAGGAGTTTGGTAGAGTTCTCAAAAGTCAAATCGTTGAACTTTGACCCCTTAACAGCAACATTTCTGGCCGGAACACGATCACATCGATTTTCCCAAATCTCAGTAACCTGTATAGCAAATTTTGAGTCTGTAGACTAAAAATTGACAGAGTTATTGCATAGGGAAATGTACACAGACACATTCACTTTTATAGATATATAGATTATGCCATGTGAGATAAGTCTTGCTGTAAAACTGGAAATAACTAATTCAAGTAGAACTATTATATAAATATATATTGGTCAGTACTAAAATAGGTGACCATTTAGAAATTCCAGGTGTTGTATGTGCTCTCTGCTTATCTCAGCATTGTTTCCAGTCAGTCTTGGGCCTCTTCTTGGCACTGGAACCAAACAGTACCGATTCAGGAGAGGTGTGGTTAGGGATTGTGTAACCCTTGCCTCACAATTACATATCCAGCTAGCCTTACAGAGGTGTCCATTGTCTCTTGAGACTGAATGGAGGAATCGATGCAATTATAAGCATGTGGACCTGATCTCATCCCAGCTGTACTATTAAAAAAAATGCTCTGCTGAGATTGTTCCAGTTCTCTCCAAACTCTTCAACAAATGCTTTAACGAATCATGCTTTCCTGACTGCTGAAAAACTGCTCCTTGAAAATCAGATACTTGGTATTACTGGACAAATACTTAACATAATCAAATCCTTCTTAAATAAGAAAAGAACCCAGGTTGTCCTCAATGGTTGTACATCCAAACAATATGATCCTTGGACCTTTATTATTCCTGATATTCATAAATGACCTCCCTGATAAAATAGTCTCTGAGATGGGTATATTTGCTGATGACACCATGCTAGCAGGCATGAGGAGAAAACGAATGAACACATATCCAAGTCAATGGCAGAAACTCTAGAGCAAGACTTCCAGTCTGTAGTGGAATGGGGTCAAAAATGGATGGTAATGTTCAATGCTACCAAGACTAAGCTCGTTTCCTTCTCAGCCACTAATAGCTATGGCTAAAGATACATTAGCTGAAAGAACTTCCCTCAAACTCCTTGGCTTAACGTTCACAGGAAACATGAGTTGGAACAGATACTCGAAAGCATTGCCAAGGTTGCTGCAAAGGTGGGCTCTCTCTACTGTACTAGAAAGTAACTTAGGCCTGAAAGTATCCTGTACCTCTACAAGGCCACCATTCGCCCATGTATGGACAATTGTTGTCACATTTGGGCTGATGCATCTGCTACTAATTTCTCACTCCTGGACTGGGTTCAAAAGAGAGTTGCCAACCTGATAGGTCCTGAACTGTTATCTAAGCTTCAACCTCTGTCCCATCGACGAAATGTTGCATCCCTCTGCCTGTATTACAAGTATTTTAATGGTGGATGCTCTGATGAACTACAAGCCCTTTTCCCCCTCGACGTAAATACCCCCCGACAAACAGCAAAGTCCCACCTCTACACAGTAGAGATCCTTAGATGTAAGAAAGCCTTCTACTCTGATAGTTTCTTCACCAACTGCTAGACTTTGGAATTCCCTTCTGGATTCCTGCTTCCAACTGTACTGACATGCAAAAGCTCAAGTGTAATGTGAACCGACATCTTGCTGCTCAACTCCCTACATAGTATTCTTGTAACTTATGTCCCTGATAGTAGCCACCTACATCAAAGTGGCAATGTTCCTTGTTTGGGGTGAAAATGTAATTAAAAATATATATATATATATATATATATATATATATATATATATATATATATATATATATATATATATATATACACACACACACACACACACACACACACACACACACACACACACATTATTTTTCTGAAGTGGGGATGAGGACAACTAATATTTTTATTTTAACCCTAACTTTGTTATCTGATTTATGAAGAAGACCAATTAGTGCCAACATTAAAATGAAACAACTTTCTCATCTTTACTCTGACTTAAGAATAGATTTAATAATTTTTGTCAAGTAAATGAATCAACTTTATTCCTTTTCTTTATGTTTTTAGGAAGATTTTTCAGTTTTATTTGGGTTGGGGAGATTAAAAAATTGTTTAATCCTAACAATAGCCTCACCTTAACTCTATTCTAACATGGTTTTTGCATTCATATTCTTTAGTATAGTCTTCCATTTTACATATTTTTAATCATATACTGCCTCAGTCATTTTTCTTTTTTTTTTGTAGATCACAATCAAAACATTTAGGTTTGCTTTAAAATCACCAAGCTATGTGCCATACTAAATTTAAATTGTTGATAACGTTGCAGTATAGTTAACAACTGAGAAATAAAAATATTACAACTAATAGTTTCACTAAATGCATTAAAACTTAATTTTCTACCAATCTGTATACTTCTAAAGTGTGGAAACTGATTGTAAGAGTTATTATCTTTGAATTTATCATTAATTTGTCTTATCAAAACTTGAAACAAAAACAAATGGCAGCCAGTTTTTTTTTTAATTTTTTTATTTCGTCACTTAGCTTCAGATAACTACAGCCTAAAAAGATAGTAAAAATATATATATATATAACAAAGTCGTTACTTCAGGAAAAATCTTTTTGTCTTGCCAACAAAAGAGGGTCAAGCAGCCATTTTGTTTCTTGCATGTTGAAAAGAGAGCTTTGAATAAATTTAATTTTAAAATAAAATAACTTGAAATCAGTTATAGTATGAAGGTCGGTAGAAAATTAAATTTTAATGCATTTGGTAAAGGTTATTTGTTGTATTTGTTTTCGATTTCTCAGCTATTAAATGTATGGTAATTTTATTGAAATCTTTCTTTGATTTCTACAGAATTTACCAAAATAAATGATTTAGTAGATGTATTTTTTCTTTTTTTTTTTTTCTTGTTATCTCTTGTTTTTTCAGGTGAAGAAACGTGCAGTTTCGAAAGTGAAGAGAGGCAAATTAGTGCTGACGAAAACACACAACCATAACGAATTGCTGAATAAGGCAAGCGTGAGTCGAATGTCGGAGACGTTGAGTCAGTCAGACAGAGAAGAACAACGTCGCATGATGGAAGAGGCCAATAGCTTGGATAATGAGTCACAAACTGAACCAAAGAAATCGAGCCGTCACAATATCAATCGGGTTTTAGTATATTTTTTTTAATTTATTTTGAAGTAAAACTTTATCATTTTGATGGAATTAGCATGTACACACATACAAAGACAAACAGGTAGAGACACACATGAGGTGATTGGTTAGTTCTGCTGACAGCTTAAAGTAAAAGTACATCAGGATTCTTTACTAAATCTTGTTGCTTTTCATTTGTGTCTTAGAAAGTATTGTACAGGGAGTTTTATAGAATAGAAAGACCAAAGTCCAATTCTAATGGCTATATCAATTTTATTGGCCATTTTATAATGGAGTTAATGTTAGTAACAATGGATAGTTTGAGTATTAACAAATCAAACAGCCAATCTCGTCGTTTTGGTAAAAGTTTTTATGCTTCAAGTAAATAAAGTCAATAGTAATGCCTCAAAATGCTACAAATGTCACTAAAAACAAAATCAAAATTGCAAGATCCATTCTCAAATATTTAAATATCAATTGCACATCAAAATTCATGTTCAAAGTAATCGATGCTTTATGTGAATGTTTAAATTTAAGTTTTTTCTCTTGAATAATTTTTTTGATTTTTTTTTTCTTTAGAATCGTAAAGGTCGTTCTCAGGTAACGAAAGATGTTATTTTTGATGAGGAAGGAAATATTATTTACATAATCAAGTTGAATCCTGACAAATTTCCATCAAACAGGTTGGTAGAGAATGACTCAAAATCATTCATTTTGTTTTTTTATTATTTCCTATTTTACCATATTAATATTTTCACCTTATTCATATTTTCTATCTTATTGTTAGTTTTACCTTATTCATATTTTTTTACCTTATTCATATTTTTACCATACTCATGTTTTTACCTTTTTTCTTCTTGCTGGCGATCGAGTTTATAAGTAAGAAAAGAACATCATTTATTTTATTATTTTTTTATTTACTTTTAATTATTCATATTTTAATGATTTTGCCAAGGTAATACCAATCTTGGTGTAAGATTTTACATATATCTTTTTGCATAGCCACGATGGTGTGAAGGTCTAGGAGCTAACACAAGTATACATGATTAATAAGCTTTCATCTGTAGTAAACAAGTAGAATATTGGTTACTTAGAGATCATGGTTTTCTAACATTTCATAACATAGGTTCGTCACCCCCCCCCCCCGTAAATCATTCACAGCAAAAACTCGACTAACTACCACCGCTGCAAAAAATAACATAGGTTCGTCACCCCCACCCTGTAAATCATTCACAGCAACTCGATTAATTACCACCACTGCAAAAAAGCAAATAACATAGATTCGTAACCCCCCCCCTGTAAATCATTCACAGCAAAAACGACTAACTACCACCGCTGCAAAAATTTTCATTTTTCCTCTGTGTACCGAAAACCAAACATAGTTTTCATAAACACAGAACCTGAAAATCTGTAGAACACATTGCCATGAGATCTATATATCTATAAAAGTAAGAATGTGTGTGTGAGGACACTTCTCAACCTATATTAAGTTTTTTATCTACAGACTTGGAATTTGATATATAGGGTATACAGACACGTGGAAAACGTTTTAATCAGTTTTCATCTGGAAAAAAAAGGCTGCTAAGAGGTCAAAATTGAAAAATTGGTAATTGGTGGTCATTGGATTTTTGCCTGTTTGTCAACTGTTTCATGTGCAGTTGTGAAACATGACAGCTTCCTTATGGGTTCGATCTCAGCTCGAGTATTCTTTTTTTTTCACTAACAAGCAGTGAATTCTTTAGAAAAAACATAATACTCGCATGCATATGTCTTAGTTTCTTTCTGATTTTTTTTTTTAAAAAGGAATTTAATGTTATGTTTAATACCTACGTTATTTCTGTTTGTAATAAATAAAAAAATCTGTAATTATTAAAATATACATTTATAAACATATTTATGCCTATTTTACGACCGGGCAATGCCAGGCAACCTGCTAGTATGATAATAATCTTAGCTAAATAGAGATTTTGTCTGTTTGTTCATCACAACTGCAGAATTTGTCTCATTTCGAAATATCAGAAATCCTAGCTACTTTTAGAAATGGAAAATATTGCATTAATAGTAAATAAATTTCCAACAAATAAAGCTGATGCCATGAACAGAAATTGAAACTGAAACCTTGGGATCTTCAATTTGACATTCTACCAACTGAGTTACTTGGAAATTCTTATAAATAGATCTTGAAACATGACCTTAGCAAAATAATTATAACTTTGGTGTGATGTCATAGATTTATGACTTATGTCATGTTTCAAACCATGAATAAAAACAAGTATAATTAAACATAAATAAAAATAAATGCATAGGTAAACATTATTAATAGTGTGGAAATGCTAGATGAGTTCATAATTCTAGTTATCTATATATATATAAAAGGCAAAATGTGTGTTAGTGTGTGCACATTTTTTGTATGTCCGGCAAAGGCTTTTGAAGGAAGGGGGGGGGGCGATCGGGGTGGTTAATGTTTCTTAGAACTTTTTATATACTCGCTAGATTATATCTATGATTTATGAAATGAGGTTGCGTATATCTTTTATTTGAGCGAATTTTACATGCTATTTTCGTGGTATTTCCTGGTCTCCGCGTGTTTGTTTGGCTTTTCCGTATAAAAAAGCGAAACTGAACCTGGAGCAAACGAGTCTCCTCGGCACTCGTGCCAGGAAGTCCAGAAAAGAAATGAGCTTTGATCAATGCAGGCAAAACCCGTTATATCAGACAATTACTATTCATTTGGACACTCCCCTTTTTATGGGGGAGCTGGTTTTCATCAACACCTTGTGGGAAAACAAACAAATATGCACAAACTGCGTGATTTCATTCCCCTATCGCGTGATGTTTGACCTCATTAAATTTACACATCTGTCACTTAATTTTTTAATTGTTTAATTTTAACCATTCTCATTTTCGCTGCCCTCATAGCGGTGTGGTAATATGTCAGGCGTTCTTTTTCACCTTTGCCTCAAGGATTTTCTTTTTTTTTTTCTTTTACACCTCCAAACACCCGGGCAATGCCTAGCACCCATGCTAGTAAATAAACATAAAGGGAAAAAATCTGTATGTTTGTATGTCTGCTAAAAACTTTTGACAGCCGCGCCAGAATGTGATGAAACTGGTATCGTTTTAAACCTCAAACTTTCGGATGACAAATATCGAAAAAAGGGCCAAAAACATTTATTCCTTCACTCTTAACTGGGCAGTTTTCTACAAGGAGGGGTCGCTTTTTTCAGATATTTTTGCAAGTAATCCACTCTTTTCGATTGATTAACCTTAATTTTGATGCTCGGCACTTCTGGTTTTGCAACGGACACAACGGCAAAGACACCACGTTTTGTTTTTCATGTTCTTTTCCGCCTTTATTTTAAAGTACGGGTTCAACCCTGCCTGCCTACTACCACTTTTTTTTTCCCTCAACCCCCACCCTTACACATATCTCCAAACACCCGGGCTAGTAAATAAAGCAGAACAAATAAAAGTAAGAAGAGTCTCAGGTGATGCAGCTAGTTTTGAAGATGATGTCATTTCCAGAATCTCAAAGATTATGCTGACATCCGGTCGTCAAAAATAATATTCATTAAAGTGATAAGTGATGGCAGGAGTACATAGGAGTTATGGAAATTTTTTTGATCACACGATGATCTTTAGGAGTGAAAACAGCAGTGGGGATTGAAGACATGCATTGCATAGAGAGAAATGATACGAGAATGATATGATGTAATTATTCATGCTTATGTGATGTGAATCTTAAAGAAGGTGTAGATCTGATAAGATCAAAAGAAGATTAAATATGAATAATATTGGGAAATGTGTTCAGAAGTGTTTATGACTACTGTCATAACTATGACAAAACTCTGTCCATTTAAAAAATAAATTTCTTCATAGTAGTGTGATTATTCTCACATTTAAGATGGTTTTATTTTTGTTTTCCAGGGTGAAAGTTAAATATCAATTACCCGGATGTTATACTGGCTCGGATAAAACAGAGAAAAAACGAATCCGATACAAAGACGAGTCAGTTCAAAATGCCGCGTCATCAACTTATAAAACATTTTCTCATGGTCAGTGTAATATTTGATCTTGTTTTGTAATTAACACAATAGAAAACTTTTTTTTTGTAATCTCTGGAGTTTGCTCGAAAAAGGTGCATTATTTACGTGTATTTCTTGTTGTCTGAGGTTGACAATGTCCTGCTCTTTCATTATAACAAGGTAAGTCAGGGCATGAATAGTTTAGGATAAAACACAGACAAAAACTTAAAATCATGAAATAATTTTAGAAAATCAATGGATTTGAAACACAACTGGTTGTGGAATTTGTAAAACAATTTTGAAGTTAGGATTCTTTTTGTATGACACTGGTATTCCTGAAAGCTGAGTTCTTTGGAGATATTTTCCTTTCATTAGTAAGATCATCAAATTTCACTTACAACTAGCCCTCAGCCACCTTCAGAAGATAATTTTTAGCCGAGTAATGATCCAAACAGCAAGTTTGCTCAATCTGACCAAATAAGGTAATTCAGAATTTGTGTCTATTGCAAAAAAATATTTTCCGTCTCAATAAGATTATTAAATTCCGGTTCCAACAAGCCCTCAATCGCTCAAGTAATAAATTTGGATGTGAATGTTTTCTATTTTTAGCAATGATAGCATAGTGTAGACCCAATTAATTTTATCTTTTTACCTTCTCTTTTCAGGTCGAGCCTGTACATCATTTCCGCTTGAATCTGAAGAATATTGCGCGCCTCATTTTAAATCAATGGTGAGTCTGCATATCAACATACAATCTCACAAAGCAGAATTTAATTTTCTGTGAACTTTTTTTTTTAATTTGCAAACATTGGATACACAATAAGTGCAATGGTTGAGAGATGATAACCAGATTATGTGTGAGAATTGTAAAACAATGAAGATGGATGAGAACTCATACCCAAAGAAAGTATATTTATATGGTGAGACTATTGAGGTTGTTCAGAAGTTTTATTACTTTGGTGATGCCATTAGAGTACAGGAAGGTGTTGGTGTGGTTGCAAGAGTTAGGAATGGGTAATGGAAAGCCAGAGAACTTTTTCCATCATTAACCAGCAGAGCTTTACCACTAAAAGTTTATCAGGTATGTATATGCAGTGCAATGATGTATAAGAGTGAAACCTGGCCAGTGAGTGTTGAGGATATGTGTTGCATGGAAAGAAATAAGAAATGTGTGATGAATGTGTAATGTGAATCTTAAAGACTGGTTCAATTGAACTGGGAGGAAGATTAAATCTGGACAATATAGGGAGATGTATGCAGAAAAGTAGACTTAATTGGTATGGCCACGCTGAAAGAATTGATGAGAGTTCTTGAAAGAGTTAAAGTAGCAAGTTCAATTCACAAGGGAAGGCCAAGGAAAATATGAAAAGAAATATGTGGGGAAAGAGGAGTAAAGGCCTGACTAGAGACAGGTTAGTGTGGTGGTGTGTAAATTAGTTGTGATAGTAGGATCAGCTGGCAGGAGAAGATCAAGGAAAACATGGAGGGTAGTGCTAAGTCTGGATTTGAGTGAATGATAAATAAAGACCTGGCCAAAGAGAGGTAGGTTTTAATGTATAAATATGCCAGACCTTGACGACCATCTTTCCTCAAAGTATGATGTGTTTATAGGTTTCTTTCTTCTTCATCTTGTTCTGGCCATGTTGATTCTAGCACTTTGCGATTGCTGGGGATGCACAAACTGATTTATAATTTGAATTCAAAACAATAATGTAGACACACACACATCATCTAAACCTGACTTGTTGACATGGATGTGTCTGAACTATTTGTTTCATTGTTTGCTCAAACTCCTGTCTGTCTCCTGAAACAACCCAATCTAAATTTTTCATCTTCTCTGTCTCCTAAATATATCTACTCTTGACCGAAAATCCTAGATGCTTGGTTATTCCTCAGCCTTCCACCTGAAACTGGCCACATTCACTTTTTTCTCAGTTTACACTTATAGCTGATCACCAAAACTGCTTACATCTGCCTTTTCCTCAGCTGACTTGATTGTGATCTAGCCATCCAGAAGCTAACAACTAATTATAACGATATCATTTGTCTGGGGAGTTCAAATGGATCTGCCAGTCTTTTTATTGTTGTTTACTATCTACTGCTTGATCATTTATATATTTTTCAGCTATTTACTAACTTAACATATACAGCTGTGGTGTGTATCACAGGAAGTTAATTTCTAAAAACTATCTTACACATAAAACAGACATTGAGCCAAATAATGATGATCATCATATTAATATTAAAAGTAATGATAATTATAATAATTAAAAAATAATTTTACTTTCCTCAAAGAAAAATGAAATGTGTGAGATTTTTTTGAGCTCCCCTATTGTCTGTCACATAAAACTTGTACAGTGGAATCTCTAGATATGAAAAACTTTGCTTACAAAATTTTCAATTTACGAAACGTGATGTTAAAAATTTTTTCCCCACATATGAAAAACATTTCAGGATACAAAAGATATTAGTAACAGGAAGACTATTTTTCAGGAACTTAATTCTTTGAAAAATTTTTTAAAATCAGGGTTTTATTCAATTTAAAATTTTTTTTAGTAATTTTCTTGAAATATTTGTGTTTTTTATCTGGAAAAACATTTTTTTGGGGACTTGAATCTATTTTTTCTATTTATTCTGCCCCCTCCCTCAAAATTATTTTAAAAATTGAAAAATTAATGTACACATTATAATTTTTAGTGCATTTGAAGAATATAGATCAAAGATTTTCTGTTTTAATTTTAGTGTACATCTGAAATTTTTGTAAGTGGTGAGGGAGTTTGTTATTTTTCTTAGAAATTGCAAATTAGCTGTAAAAAAGTAAACAATCCAGTTCACTTTGAATCCTTTTTCATTCACACGCCTGCATCGCCATAGATTTGATTGAGGTCATGACCTTCGAGTAATGATTCAAATAGCAATTAAAAATATGCCATATCTCAGTTGTTTTATTATTTTATTTTTTTTTTATATTTTGATGCCAAAGAAAAGTAAAATAAGTAAAACAAAAAAATAAAAAACGAATGAAGGTATTAACAGCTAAGTTAGGTACTATTTGGCTTTTATTTGATCCTTCTTATAAAATTTAATGAGTGTTTTCAGACAGCTTGGAACAGATTAGATGATGTACATGTAAAACACATTTCAGGATGTGAAGATTTCAAAATATGAAAGCCAAACCTGAATGAATTAATTTTGTATCTAGAGCAGCGGTTCTCAACCGGGGGTGAATCGCCCCCTAGTGGGCGAAAATCAAATTTTGGGGGGCGATTTTCAATCAATTTTATCTGTGAAAAATTTTGACATTTTTGCGAGTAAATTTTAAAAATTTTTTGAAATTATAAACGCGTAGCTAAACTATTAGTGCGAAACTTTGGTCACGTGACCTATGAATTGCTCTCTTATAAAAATCCTATCTACAAAATAGCACGGCCCGTATCCTGCATAAGTACCAAAACCACACACACACACATTCATTCCATTACGTGAATTTACAAAAACAAAAACACAAAAAACAGTTAGCGTTAATCAAGTTTTCATTATTATAATTGTTGTAAAATACTTTATTTGCATTAAATTAGTTTTCATTTAAAAATAAAGTTTAATTATATAATATTTATTTGTTTATTAAAAGCTCAAAAAATTATATTGAGAAATAGAATATTGTTTTATGACCAAAAATTATAAGGGGGTCCACCAAGAAAAAAAAGAAGGGAAAAGGGGTCCATGGGTCAAAAAAGGTTGAGAACCGCTGATCTAGAGGTTCCACAATATTTATGACACTGTGTTCATTTAATATGTATTGCAACATTTATCTGTAATTTGTATTGTGCTCATATTAAGTTTTTATGTGAAAATATTATTGATGTAACTGGAGTGTTTTAAACCATGTATTAAATGTTGCACATAAACTAATGCTAATATTTATAGTTGGAGGATAGAGAACAATAACAAATAATTCTTCCAATATAACTAATGAAAAAAAAATTCATGTTGACTTTGCAACCACATTTTATAGATAAAATATTTTTCTGCTTTTCAAATAGGTTGAAGCCATTGATCCAATTGTGGGAGTAACAGTCAGAGATAGTCAACAAGTGAGAGTGGGACCCAATGCAGTAAGTATGCTATACAAGATATGTAATATTTAAAATTTACTGCCCATTTATTTAATTTCAGCTGAAATAATATGAAATAAATGAAGCAATAATAATGCAGCTAACATTTGTATCGACAGGGTAAAAATCCAGAGAATCTTTGTGCTTATATAATAGTGCTTAATAATAAAATCCTTACATACATTCATAGTAGTTTGGTGTCCAGTAAATCTTTAATTTTTTGTTTCACACTAGTCAGTTTAGTACAAAATATATGCCCCCCCCCCCCAACAAAAACTTAAATTTCTTGTATAAAAAACAAACAAACAAAAGAAACAGTTGTTTCATTAATGGTTACATTTTTCGTCTGATCTGAAATATGCTGATTGAAAAGCCAGATTTTATTATGAGTTACAAACTGTACCAGTACTGAATATTTTTTGTTGAGACAATTTGGGGTTAGGGTTGATTCATCATTTAGTTGGCATTACTCTCACGTCCATTCTCACTTGTTATAACATAGTAGGGTCTCATCTATGGGTTAAATAGAATATGCCCTGTGAATGACACGAAACTCCATTCGATAGTATGCAACTTAAGACATTATGAATAACTAGTCAACCCAAACAACATGCATCGTTATTGAAGATATAACTTGAAGTATGAAACTTCATATTATTTGGATAATTCGAGTAACTGGTCTCATCTTAAGTAAAATTCAGTTGTATGTTACACTCTTCTGGAGGTTGAAGGTTCAATCCTAAGTGCAGGTAACACTCAAAATAAAATTGCAAATTATTTAGAACATATTCTTTCTAAGCGAAACTGGAATAGGGTCGACCACCTCCCTAGATGAGTTCATAATTAAAGGATACTCTAACTTAACATCTAAATCTGACCCCCAACATCGCCACGGGCATAGAATATGTGCCTACATTAAAGATGGCTTCCTGTGTGGCAGGGATATCTCCAGAGAAGACCCTAATCTACCTTATATGTGCTTCCGGGTTGCACTTGCCTACACCACCGCATTTATATTTGCCCTCTATCGCCCCCACAACAGCGGAGTTACTGTCTTTAAGAGTACATCAGATAAAGTTGACCACATCCTGTCTGCTCATCCCTCAGCTAACATTCACATTTGCGGTGACTTCAATGTCCATAATGCGGAATGGCTGACTCACTCAAATAAGACGGACGATGAGGGGTGGTTCTGTCATGATTTTGCCATTGCCTATGACCTTACACAGATTGTTCGCGAGCCCACCCGTGTGCCCGATACTACCGGTCAGTACGCAAACCTTCTAGACCTTTTTCTATCCACTTTCCCTGAGCTATGTTCATATTCCGTTCTATCTCCTCTGGGATCCTCCGACCACTGCGTTGTATCAGTTAAGATAAAAATGAAATATAATAAACCTACAGGCGTACCTCTCCACCGTACTGTACACCGATAATCTATGGTGGACTGGGATAGCTTCCGTACATTCATATCTGATCTACCTCTCCATTCCATGTTTAAAAAGGATGTGTCCTCTATAGTATCAGACCTGACCGAATGGTTACTTGTAGGCATAGACCAATTCATACCATCCAATAAAAAACCTAACAGCCGGCCATGGTTCTCCCCTGAATGTGCTGCTGCCATCGCACACAGAAATCACTTTTTCCATAGCTACCAACGTAATAGATGCACTGAAACTAAAGCTGCTTTCAGGACTGCCAGCAACCACTGTAAAAGAGTAATAAAAAATGCAAGAGAACTATATGCTCAATCCGTTAAATCTAAAGTAGCTGAGCAGCGGCTTGGTTCCCACTAGTTCTGGCAAATAGCAAATAGGATCCTGAACAGAAACGTGCATTCTATCCCAACCATTATCAATGGACCAGAGGTCATCTCGACAGCATCAGAAAAGGCCAAACTATTTGCCAAGAACTTTGTGGCAAATTCTACCCTGTGCGACGGAGGCCATCAACTCCCTGTATTCCCTCCTATAACAGACAACACCCTATGCAACATACAAATATCTGTGTGTGAGGTCGCCAAGCTAATCAAGAACCTTGACTCCAGTAAAGCAACTGGTCCTGACGGTATTCCAATTATAGTGTTAAAAAAATTACAACCAGAACTTGCCCCCATACTTACAAAACTGTTTAAGTGTTGCCTTAAGGAGAAGTGCTTCCCAACACCCTGGAAAACCTCATCAGTATGCCCTGTATTTAAGAATTCAGGTGATAAGTCATCTCCCTCTCAGTACAGACCAATAAGTCTCCTGTGTGTCAGGAGTAAGTTGCTGGAATCCACAATAAATAGAGAAGTAGTCAACAACCTCAGCAGAAATAACCTTCTTAGCAACATGTAATATGGTTTCCGTTCTGCTAGATCTACAGCAGATGTGCTAACGGTTATATTGCATAGGATTAGCGAATCTCTCGACAAAGGCCTCATTTCTAGGGCAATTGCTCTTGACATATCAAAGGCCTTCAATAAGGTTTGGCATAAAGGCCTACTACACAAGCTTTCCAGCTACGGTATAACTGGAAATATTTTCTCAATCATTAAATCATTTCTCTCTGATAGGCTCATAAGAGTAGTGCTTGATAGGCAGAAATCAGAGGCCCACAGTATTAATGCTGGAGTCCCTCAGGGGTCCATACTGGGCCCAACTCTCTTCCTGATCTACATCAATGATCTCCCAAAACACATACTAAAATCTTTCGTTGACATCTGTGCTGATGACACGACTATCTATGGCAACACATCAAAGGCTGTAAATGATGATGTTCTCTTAGATTCTCTCTCCTCTGATCTTGAGCGCCTGGTACAGTGGGGGAAGAGGTGGCTGGTTATCTTTAATGCATCTAAGACCAAGCTCCTATCTCTACATCATAAACGCTCTGATCCCCATCTGGCATGAATTGAAATGGATGGCTCTCGTCTAGAGGAGGTCCCATGTTTTGATAAGGTTCTGGGTTTGACCTTTACTCCTAATCTTAAATGGAACACATACATCAAGTCTGTGGCCAAGGTCGCTGGGAAAATGGTGGGATCTTTCTACCGCTCCAGAAGATATCTCACTAATGATGCAATTCTCTATCTATATAAAAGCCAAATACGTCCAAGGATGGAGTACTGCTGCCACATCTGGGCTGGAGCTGCTAAAAATAGCCTACCCTGCCTTGACAGAGTACAAAATAGACTTTGTGGCTTGGTGGGGGATGCCCTTTTCTCTTCCCTGCAACCTCTTTCCCACAGAAGAGACGTAGCAAGCCTATCTTTGTTCTATCGTTATTTCCATGGCAAGTGCTCGTCTGAGCTCCATTCCCTGGTCCCCCCTCACCAATCTTTTTCAAAAGACACCCGACTAGCTGAAACCACCGTCAATAATTTTCCCCACTCATTATCTGTGCCTAAATCAAAACATAGATTCCATGAACAAAGCTTCTTTCTTAGAACTGCATGCCTGTGGAACTGTTCCACTTGCCTGTTTCCCTCCTAACTTCAACCTGGATGTCTTCAAGTCCAACACAAACAAATTCCTGATGAACTGCCCCCTTAAGTAATGACACCTTACCAATTCTCCAATACTATTGCTACACTATCCCATTGATTACTGTACACACAATAACCCTTATTCCCGAGTGGCCATTGGGCCTTGATAAGTGGTGAACTCCATGTATAAAAAAAAAACAACTTCTACCCAGCCATAACTGACAGATTGAGTTCCATAGTTCTGTTTGAAATTCCGTGCAGATTCCAGAGTCTGACAGAAAGATTTCTAAATTGAACAAGATACACTTAAAGGAGGTTGGAAATTATATCAACTGAAACGTTATAAAAATAACACTCAAGATGAGAACAGTAGTTTGAATAATCCAAATAGTATGAACTGGTAGGATTTAATCAACATGTTTTTATAACGTTGATATTTTTGTGGTTAGCGCAAAAATTTAGTTGGGAGTGGGGGAGACAGAAAAATCTATAACACACAGTAATAACACATCTACGAAAATAGTGTTGATTGTATTTTAAATACAGAACTGACTCAAATGAGATAAATTAATAAATACTGAGAAAATAATATCATGCTACATAGTTCAATATAAATAATAAAATTATATTGTAAGAAACAATCTTTAATTTACTTCTTTAGTCTAACACCTCTTGGCAGACAATGTTGTTCTTTTTGCCCTGTTTCTTTTGAATCTTCCTTTTTTATGCAATGTTTTGCTGACTTCTTTCTTTCTACATGCCAAAATCACTATGCGTTCCTTTCTCATACCATTACAACAATGATCATTTATGATATTCGAAAATGAGGCTACACCAAAGAGAGGTCACTCATATTTTTGTCCAGTGTTGCTAGATTGGCCCTTTTAAAGCCAAATTTCATGAATTTGATCTTTTTGAAACATTTTGGCCTTCAAAAATTATATTTAGCCTTTTTTTCAAAGCATAACGTATGGACTAACTAAGCAAGGAACAAGCAGAATATTATATTGAATTGATAATAGTTCCCATATTATGTTAAATTCTGCACTGCTTCTTTCAGTCGTTTTAATCTCCATTTTTCTGTCTGTAATTTTTACTTTTTTCCCCCTAAAGTCATTAAAGGAGAAATCCTAATAAACTGTTAATTTTTATTTTTGTCTTCATTCAGTACCGTTTGTGGGGAACCCACATTAAAAACCGACATTGTCTAACTTTGCTTTCATGGGAATGCAAGTGACTACAAAATGAAATCAATTCTGGCATGTCTAGTCAATATGAGTTGGTTGGGTTTTGGTTGGTTGGTTGTTTTTGTTTTACGGCATATTAACCTTTTTCAGGTGATTTAATGCTGAATCTAGTGATTTTGAGGAACGATTTTTTAATGGAGTATATTTGTTTTTTAAGTCGGATTCTATTTAACCCATAGTTGGGACTCTAACAGGTACTACCACTCCGGGTCAGAGTGGACCTGGGAGCAATGGCAATTAAAGGGTGGCTCCACACTCCCCAAGGCCCGCAAGCTGGGGCCTCACCATCGGATATAATTTTAGCTCATATCCAGGACCGTTGTATAAAGGGTTCTTTTTAAAAAATTTTTATAAAGGCCAACTTTTAAGATATGAGAGTATGGTGTGGGGATTGTTTTTATCAAATAACTCTTTAATATTGTTTTTTGTGTAGAATCGATTTCTTACTGTTACAAAATCAGTACATTCAATTAATATGTGTTTGATTGTGAGTGGTGTTTGACAAGGTATACAGATGGGTTGGCTTTCTTTTTTTAGGAGATATGAGTGGGTTAAGTGGGTATGGCCTATTTTTATTCTTGTTAGTTTGACTTCTTTTCTGTTTAATTTCATATTTTGTTCTTGTTTTTTGATTTTTGGCATGATTTCGTGAAGTTTGTTAGGGTATTCATTCCAATACGTTTGCCAATTCTCTGTTGTATATGCGTTGATACGTCTTTTTAGATCTATGTATGGAATTTTAAAATTTGCATCGATTGGGAGATTTAAGGAGTTTTTTGCTGCTGAATTTGCTAATTCATTACCTTTAATACTGGAATGGCTCGGTATCCAGCAGAAAATGATTTCTTTTTTACTGTTTAATTCAGTTAATTTTTGGAGTAATTTTGTGATTAGGGGGTTGTCCATCTTTTTATTTTTAATCGCTTTTAGAGTAGATTGGGAGTCTGAAAGGATTATAAATTTGTTTGTTTTTTTTGTTATTGGAGGTGAGTTTGAGAGCTAGGATTAGAGCATGTATTTCAGCACTGAAGATTGAGGTTTCTTTTGGGAGGTTTGATTGTTTTTTGATTGATTTATTGAGTATTGCTGCGCTGGCTGTTGCGTTATTTTGTTTAGACCCATCTGTATAGATGTGTGTGTGGTCTGGATACTTTTCTTTGATTTTATCAAAATCATCATGATAAGTTATTGGATGAGTATGTTTCTTTTCATATTTACTTAAACTTAGGTTGATGTTAGGGGGATACGATTTTCCAGGGAGGGGTTTTGAGTAGGACAGTTTTGTGAATTTTAGTTATGGGTAGATTTGCTTCTTTGGAAATCGATTTTATTGTAAGTCCAAAGGTTTTGATTGCATTTTCTTTTTGGTCGAAAAGGTGTTTATGGTTTGGATTTAAAGTGCTATTGTGTGCTGGTTTGTGAGGTTGGCTGTAAGTTTTGTGTAGTATTTTAGACCAAGGTTTTGATTTCTAAGCATTGGAGGAGTTTCATGTGCTTCTGCATACAGGCTTTCTACAGGGGAGGTTGGAAATGCTTCTAGTGCTAGTCTTAGTCCGGAGTGGCATATTGTGTTGAGGGTTTTTAGATATGACTTTCTGGTGGATTGATACATGAAGCTACCATAATCTATTTTTGATCTAATTAATGCTCTATATAGTTTGAGTATAGTGTGTTCTTGTCAGCTCCCCAATCTGTATGGGCGATGACTCGTAGGAGTTTTAATGCTTTATTACATTTGATTTTGATGTGATTAATGTGTGGAATGAAATTTAGTTTTTTGTCAAAAATGATTCCCAGATGCTTGTGTTCGTTTACAAATGGAATTTTTTCGCCTTCAATCTGTAAGGTTGGGTCAGGGTGGAGTTTGTGTTGGTTACAGAAATGAATGCATTTTGTTTTAGTTTTGGAGAATTTGAAACCATTTTTAGTTGCTCATTTATTAATTTTATTTATGTTATATTGTAGTTTTCTTTCAATAGTGTGAGTGTATTTAGATCTGTAGCTGATTGAGCAGTCATCTACATATAAGGAGCTATGTATATCAGGAGAGAGTTCTTTTATAATGTTATTGATTTTTATATTAAAAATAGTTGTTGATAATATGCTGCCTTGGGGCACTCCTTCTTGGATTGAGCGAGACCGGCAATTATCGGTTTCAGCCGAGCGTTGTTCAAATATTGAAACGCTAAATCGACTTTTTATTTTTTATTTACATCACCGACAAGGAGGGTTTTTTTTTTTTGGTTATCATACCAAATCGCAATGCCAAAACCCTCTTTCCTTTTGCCTCCATCATAAATCACATTTCGGAAAGCTACCCGGTTCTTGGGAAGCTTCCTTCCATTTCCTCTACCTCCATCACTCTCCCTCTTTGTTATTGATGGCCATTCAACAGTCAAACGAAGTAAAAGATTCCTAAGGAAATATCCTCATCTTGAGTAAGTTCTTCCGCCAGCAATGAACAGCCGTTAAAAATAATAATAATAAAAATATTAAATTAAAAAAAAAAACCAAAAAGCTTAATATTTTCCTGTACTTTTATCTAACAATTTACGCTTTTCGTAAATCTATTTTTACATATTTTCTGTAAAAAAATATTAAATATATATATATAACATTTTTGTGGAACCCCCTCTCCCAAAAAAAAGAAAAAACTTTCCGGTTTGTTTGTTTTTAAATTAGTCTGTATCTGTTACAACGCTCAGCTTAAACCGATGATTGCCGGTATTGCCCGATCCATGCCTGACAGGAATTCCCGAGAATCCGGATCAAATTATGCAAGAGTACTGAATTTTAAAACATTTTACTTGAAAACATATAAAAATGATTTTTTTCCTTTTATTCAGCCGGACCCAACAAGACTGTTATGGGTGAAATACGCAGATAAACTTAAGCCTATCACAAGAAGAGATTCTGTTCCTACACCGGATTTGCCTGAAATTTTACAACCCACCATGGCATCTTCTAAGATGCCCTCTCTACCTCCAATCACTCAATAAAAATCTAACCTGTTGCAATTGGAAAACCTAAAGAAAACTGAAAGTAAATAAAAATATCTTTGAAAAAAAAAAAAAAAAATCCGGATCCAGAAGAAAATGTATAACAATTTTTTCCATTAAATAAACTCATTTCATTTTAAATA